>NC_136864.1:33464603-33768751 GCF_951799975.1 Gobius niger
TGGCAGTAGTGAGTATAACATGGCGAACTTGCATCCAGCCCCTTTAAATGATAAGGCATTCGTTTTATACAGCGCTTTTCCAGACTCACAAAGTCGCTTTACAATTGCAGAACACTGCCCCAAAACGGTCATTGACCTTCCGTCTTTCCGTTTGCCAACAGTTTCATGAGCTGTGGTTGCTGGACGTCGCCACAAAAAGCTGTTTCTGCCGCTGGCATATCTGGCAACAGGAAGTGTTTAGTTTCTCTGAGCAGAGCCTTGATATTTCAGCCACAGGTGGATTTGTTATAGTCACTGCACTGAAACCCACAAGCTTAAATATATGATGTCTTTGCTGGAGAATAAAACAAACCTCCCTCTCCCTGGGTACAGCTGTGCTTTTTGCCTTTTTGTGTGACCTGTATTTGTGGTTTCTGTTCCACATTGTTTTACTGGATACTTTTGTACGTCTTTGCCGTGTTTTTGTGGGGTCCGGCGGATTTTTTTTACTGCAGAGAGTCCATAATGGTCCTGAAGAAAGCAGCTTTTAAAAGTAAACCACAGCAGGATCAGAGGCAGACCCCACACTGGACAGATTTGAAGAGCATAGAGTCCACACAATAGTTCCAGGGGTATTCTTCTCATTTCCTGAAGCTTTAGCCACGATAGTTGTAATGTTCCCTTCGATGCATATTTTTGAATACATTCTTCCACTGCACATCGCAACCCATTTGAATCAGGATGATATTGCGTTGATATCGCACCAAAAAGACTCACTTACACGCACACTTCTCCCCCTTTAAGATACTTGATAGAGTTGAGCTTCCTCACCAAAGAAGATCATTTCACACATTTACCCGTGGAATTAGGCTGCCTTTTCTAATTTACCTGTCAGGATGCTGTCTGTTGGAAATATAGGCTTTCAAAAGAACCAAAGTACCACCAAGGATAGGAATGTGTTGGGAAAGTTACCAATGTATTGACCGTGACCAGCGATTTCAGATGGAATAATGTGGCTACAGCGCCTTTAACTGTCTTTCACAAAGACAGCCTTGAATGCGATCCTCCGTGGCAGCTGTGGCGACACAAAAGTAGCTTACCCCCGAGTGTGGAGAGGATGAATAATGGCTGCATATGGCGCTTTGAGAATCTCGACGTGCTCGTAAAATGCACGACTGAAGCTGTTGGTTGTGGAAATGATCGTTTCTGATTAAGATGAACAACGAGGAAGAAGGATGGAGTCAGTTGAAACTATAGAAGTTCATTCACGTGGCTGATGAGTGGGTGAATCAGGAGTGTGTGTGGCATAGCAGGGCTGTGGGGGGGGCAGGTGAGGCGTGCGGATTAGCCTGTTAGCAAACAGCGCCATATGATTCACACATAATCCCCCTCTGTGAAGTGACAGGAGGCCGAGCCGCCTGTCTTTGCCTGCGATATTAATATCCATACTGTATATACTATATGTGTGTGTGTGTTTTCAGTCTCCACATGTTCACCATTTCAAATGCCGTGGTGCCCTTTCATGAAGGATGGAGCCTTGAAACGACAGACTTTGTACTTTTAGGTCCATTTGCACTTTAGGTTGAGCAAACGTAAATGATGCTCTTAAGTTCATACCATTTGTGAACACAATCTGGAACTATATTGTTGTTTTTTTATTCTGTACATTGAATCGCCAATTTCATAATCAACTAAGTCATAATGTTATGAAATATGAATTATGTGGCTTTATGATGATTTTATTATTCCTTTTGTATACTTTGTTATAGTTAATTATTAGATTATATTGATGTTCTCCAGTTGACTGAGGCGGATTCACTCCATTTGTGAAACTGCAGAAGAAAAAGACCGTTGGCTGTGAGGCTGAACTAGTTATTCTTTGTTTGTCTCTTGTGTTGTTTCAGTTTTCAGTTTCAGTTTTCTTGTTTGTTGCTCATCTTTTTCGAGCCCTCTTTGATGCCTACTCCAATGGCCTTGCCAGAAACACCCAGTAACAAAATAACAAGAAGATTTAAGGAATGCTCAGTATTTGTTCTAACTTTGGAGGCTCAGATGTGAGACAACAGCGCAGAGCTTTGAGCACATGTTGCTTTTCTCTCCTAATCAGCTGACGGTGGCGTCTCCTGAACAGCTGAATGGATTGATCTTCATCACTGTAGTGACGAGGTCTGTAGGTTTGCCTCTGATCACGAGTGTGCAGGTGTGTCATGTGATCTGCTGCGCTCCTGTTTGTACTGACGGCTCTCTTACCACATATACAGTGCCTCTCGTAAGTATTCATACACCTTGAACTTTTGCACATTTTGTCATGTATACAACCCTAAACATAAAGATTTTATTTTTATTTTTTTACTGAACGTTCACACACAAGTAACAGACAACTGTGAAGTGAAAGCAAAATGATACATGATTCTGTTATTTTTCAAAAAATAGAAAAGTGAAAAGTGGGGCGTGCATAAGTATCATACAGCATTTTCTGAGTGCATTAAATTGCCTTTAAAATTTTCTAATGACTCCAGAATGTTCACACCTTGGCCTAACCATTAAACAGAGGCACCTGTGTGTAATCTACTCTCAGTATAATTTCAGCTGTTCTTTCAGGCCCTCAGAGCTGTGGTCAGAGTGTATTGGTCACTGAACAATATCATGAAGGTCCAGGAGCACCAGAGAGGTCAGGGATAAAGCTGTGGAGAAGTTTAAAGCAGCATTAAGTTATACAAAGATTTACCAAGATTTAAACATCTCCCGGAGCAACTGTTCAATCCATCATTCAGAAATGGAAAGAGTAAAGCACCACTGCAGACTTACCAAGACACGGTCGTTCACCTAAACTAACAAACTGAACAAGGAGACACTGGTCAGAAATACAACCAACTGCCCCAAGATAACTCTGGAGCAGCTGTGAAGTCCTGCCGCTGAGTTGGGGGAATCTGTACATGGGACAACTATAAGTCGTATCTACACAAATCTGGCCTTCATGGACGAGTGGAAGAAGAAAGCCATTATTGAAAGGAGGCCATAAAAAATCCTGTTTGAAGTTTGCTAGAAGTCACATGGAGGACACAGCTCCATGTGGAAGAAGGAGCTTTGGTCAGATGAGACAAAAATTGACTTTTTGGCCCAAATGCAAAACGTTTTGTATGGAGCAAACCTGACACTGCTCATTGTCCTGAGTGCACCATCCCCAGTTTAAAATATACGGGGGGGAGCATCATGCTGTGGGGCTGCTTTTCCTCAGCGGGGACTGGGGAGATTGTAAGAATAGTTGTGAAGATGGATGGAGCCAAATACAGAGACATTTTGGAGGAAAACCTGCTGGAGTCACAAGAGAACTGAGGCTGGGGCGGAGATTCACCTTCAGCAGGACAATGACCCTAAACACAAAGATAAATCTACAATGGAATGGTTCAATAAAAACATATTAATGTGTTAGAATGGCCCAGTCAAAGTCCTGACCTAAATCCTATTGAAAATCTGTGGAAAGGTCTGAAAACTGCTGTTCACAAACGCTCTCCTTCTAATGTGACAGAGCTGGAGTTGTTTTGTAAAGAGGAATGGGCTAAAATGTCAGTCTCTACATGTGCAAACCTTGTAGAGTCAAACCCAAAAGATTTGTGCTGTTATTAGAGCAAAAGGGGGTTCCACAAAGTATTAATTCATGCTGCATGAATACTTATGCAAGCCCCACTTTTCACTTTTCTATTTTTTGAAAAATAACAGAATCATGTATCATTTTGCTTTCACTTCACAGTTGTCTGTTACTTGTGTGTGAACGTTCAGTAAAAAAATCAAAATAGAATCTTTATGTTTAGGGTGAAAACATGACAAAATGTGCAAAAGTTCAAGGTGTATGAATACTCACGAGAGGCACTGTATACAAGCTCCTCTGTCCACACACATCTTAGCGACATGTAGCACTGTCTGCCAACGCTCAAATTGCCTTACCTACCATCTGTAGCTTGTTGTTGAACTGTTTCCCTGCGAAGAAAGGCCCTGGCCTTGTGTCTAAAACCTGAAGATCAGGTTCAGAATCTATGACTCAGACCTGAACTCTAACGCCACTGCTGCCCCCGTCCTGACTAGAACCAGGAAATAGGACCACATTAGTCCAGTGCTCAGGTCTCTGCACTGCCTTCAATAGACTGTAGATGGTCTCATGTAAAGAGCTTTGTGACTATGTCTGTGAAAGGCTTCTCCAAAAAACAGCTCTGCTTGTTACAAGTCTCTTTATGCCAACAAGTCATTTTTTGCCGACCAAAATGAGACGAAAACTTAATCAAAAGTTGTTCAAGACTGGGGCTAAAATCTCCAGACAGAAATCATTCAAACTTCCAGTGACCTCATGTCGTTTAAATTCACTGCCAAAGGAACAGCTCTGAGCTCTGTTTATGAAGAAACATGAAGCATTTTAAGTTGACTAAATACATTTTAAATTTAAAACTGGACAAACATGGAAAATAATTATGTTTCAATTTTGACTAAAACTAAATTAAAATATGTGTCAAAATGAACCCTGCCCCAAAGTATGAACCATCTCAGCTCTGACCCTCAGGGAGAGGTCTCCTGCTGGTCCCAGAGTCAGGACTAAACACAATGAGGTTCTGTTTCACTTTTATTCAGCTTTTCAGATATAGCTGTGAGTGACAATGAATGATCTTCAGGTTTAATGTCATGAATGAATGATTTGATGGACTCCGTGTGACTGGACACTGGTCTCTCCGCAGGCACATACGTGACCCAGGTGACGGCCACTGACGCAGACGACCCCACGTACGGCAGCAGCGCTCGCATCGTGTACAGCATCCTGCAGGGACAGCCGTACTTCTCTGTGGACCCCAAGACCGGTGAGTCGGCCCCTCCATCACACACTCAGAGCTGCTGGAGTCCTGAGAGTTCATTTACAAGTTTCTCCTGACAGAGCAGGGTTTTTCTGTTTCAGTGCCATGGAAATATAACGTCACTAGTTCTTAATCAAACAGATCCAACTTAAGGGTCATCTGGAGAGTACAGTAACAAACATCCAAAAGAGATCTCTGCAAATGAACTCTTCAGAGAGCTGTACGTGACTGACATCCACAGAAGATTAGGAAACTTTGATTTTATTTAAAGTTTGTTGATTGAAATAAGGCATTTCATGAAAGCAGACTGTTGTTTTCCAGTAACACAATCTGAATAATGAAAAAGCCAAGTTTAAAATTCTGGGTTTAAGTCATGAACATATAAATATATGCACAGAATGGACTCGTGACTTCTGCTCCCGTTATTTTCAATTATTATACGCCTCTTCACAATGCAAGTAGAACGCTCCACTGACTTGAATGGGATTTTCCAATGATCTACTGGTCATTATTAATAAATAAATAAATAATAACAACCTCTGCCAGTGGTAACGGAGTTCGTGCTTGTAACAGGTCTTTCATGTCACTCCGTACGTAGCAGTCGAGGACACTGGTTCTGTCCCCGTTACTGTGAGAGGAGTTGGGGAAATTGCTCATGAAGTCCGACTTTCCACTAACCCAGAGATTCACCACCATTCCTCCTTTCCAACTTCTACTAAGCTAGGCTAGCAATAAGTAGCTAGCCTAGCTGCTACTAGGGCGAACCCTAATGCTCCGTCCACACCAAACTCGATTTGGGGCCTCCAAAGCGTCAGGTTTACATTTAAAATACATGGAGGACGTGCCTCCGGGGGGCGTCAAGATGTCCCACAGCGCGTCACGCGCCGTGTTTTGAGGTTTTTCGCGCGTGGTGAGCTTTTGACGCCTCCAGGGCGTCGAGCGCGGCCGACGCTCGAGTTGAGAAATGTTGAACTTTTTAGAGAAATTTGCGAGCGTCGACCAATCAGGAGCTTCCTGCCATAGTGACGTACGTTGTAGCTGAGCCACCGGGGCAGATTCTATGCCGGCCCCACAGATGTAAACAAGTCACAAGTCACAAGTTAGCTCAGTTAGCTCGCATTGAGCTCCGGTTTTCTCCCATGACAACAAGCATTAATAACGTCAATGAAGCCGTAAAGACATAGAGCAGCTTTATGACGATCACACACTGAGCCGCTTTCACGCATTTGTGGTTTGTTGCAGACCTTTAATCAACAATGAGATGTAGCAGGTGTATTTTTCAGGCAACAACTGCTTCCAAGATGCTACGAACTCACTCTGAGCGGCCAGAGCGTCTGACGCTCGGTGACATTTGTGACGAGCGTCTGACTTCAATAAGCACAGGCGTCCAACAACGGGCGTGACGCGCGTTTTTGACGCCCAAATCGAGTTTGGTGTGGACGGAGCATTAGTGTTTCGCCCTGTCGGTACTTATTTTCCCGATAGTGACCAGTGTTCTATACATTATCCCTTACATGAGGGATGAGGGTTTCACACAAATAAATAGACTTTTGAAGATAACATGATGGACAGTCACATGTTAAAAACATGACGTCTGTGTTCATGGAGACTTTAATCTCAAAGATAATGGCTCTTTCTCTTCAAGTGCACTTTCAGCTCTGTCAGGGCAGCATTTTATAAAATTTGTTCTTAATGTTTTACCTGAAAAAAAAGGAAAATAACAAATAATAGTTCTTTGCCAACCGCTCTGCCCAGAGCAAGGTCTCCCTCAGTCTTGGATTTCAGTATTATTGTCTTTATGACAGAGCTGAGGACTTGTTTGCTGTTAGTTGACCTTATACTGGAAAGAAAAAGTTTGTATGAATTTGTCTTTCATTATGTGCAAACTGTAGCATATTTCAGGACAATGTTAAACAAAAAGTTTGCGGCTGCGTCCAAATCATTTGGACGTTTCATTCCACATTTCTCTGGATCAGTCGCCAAGTTTA
Source organism: Gobius niger (assembly GCF_951799975.1). Taxonomy (NCBI): domain Eukaryota; kingdom Metazoa; phylum Chordata; class Actinopteri; order Gobiiformes; family Gobiidae; genus Gobius; species Gobius niger. The sequence goes on from NC_136864.1 coordinate 33,471,409, forward strand.
AGCTCATTCAGGTCATTTAGAATAATAAGGTCATGGTCATCGCTATGGCAACACCATGAAAAATATCCGAATCGGACCCAGTGGAATTTGGTCCAATGTTAATTTCATCAACTAATATATTTTTAGTCAAAGTAAATTGAAAGTCGTTTATGAGTCTAAAACTAAGAATAAAATGTCCAGATATTTTGTATTCACTAAAATATGACTCCCCTCCTGGAACCGCCACCTTAACGTGGTGGAGGGTTTGAGCACCCGAATGATCCTGGAGCTCTGTTGTCGGGGGCTTCGTGCCCCTGTAGGGTCTCCCATGACAAACAGGTCCTATAGGTGACGGGTCAGACAAAGAGCGGTTCAGAAGCTCCTTATGAGAGACCGACAGGCCCGGTTAATCGTGAGGCCGTCCTCCCGTGGACCCGCCACCTGCAGGAGGAGCCGTAAGGGGTGGTGTAATGTGATTTCGGCAGCTCCAACAGCTGCTCCCACGACCCGGCAACGGACAAGTGGAAGAAAATGGATGGATGGATAAAATCTGACTAAATAAAAAATGAATAAAGAGACTTAAATCGTCCAAACAGACAGTTTGAAAGACCATCATATCATTTCAATTCTCTTCCAAAGGAACAAGTCTGCACTCTGCTCATGTGGGAAAATCTCAACTAAAGTTAAATTACATTTTCATGAAGAGACTAAAACTAAACTAAAATATGTTGTCAAAATGAACACAGGTTTGGTCGTTTAGGTTAACATTTTAAGACTGAATGTAAGCAGATTTAGGTGCTTAGTTGACAACATGATCCAGTTTATTCTGCAGTCACCTTTACGTAGTCTGGTAGGTTCTGATGGTACACAGTTGTAAACATTTCTCACCCCTTGCCGAGTCCCTCTTGTTTGCCTGTTCTCTCTCAGACCATCCCCTTCCCGCTCAGCTCCTCGTTGGGCCGCGGTCTCCTCCGCTGTCCGCCCTCCAGGTCAGCGCACGTCCACAGCGCTGCTCTCGAATGCTAAGGTCCACAATGAAACGATTTGTCAAGCCTTATCGGAACAGAGGAGCTGTGACTTTGAACACAAGCTGGAACATTCATGAGGGATGGGGGGGCTCTGAGTGGGCAGCAGGTGCAGGACCAGTTCAGGCTAAAGGAGTGGAAGGACCTTGATGTTTTTCCTCAAGGAGAAATGTGTTTCCAAATGTAGACTTATAGCTTGGGCTGGGGTGAAGGTGTTGCCACGAGACATTTGGAATGAGGAGGATTTTTGTCACATTTCTGACAGTCCAGCTGAAGCATTGGAGGAAATGTGTTGTTAATGTGTATTGAATCAGCTTCTATTGTTTCATATTTGGATCCATGAGCTGTCATAACCTGCTCTTCTCTGAGTCATTCATGCAATTCACATACTGTATAAACTCATCATGAGCTAATGTCATTCATAACTTCACAAATAGGAGGAAAAATTGATAAGTTGGTTTTCACTGACGTAAAAAAAAAAAACATCCCCATCATAAAATGGAATAGAATGAAAGGTGTTCTGAGAGCTTTGGGGACTCACTGTTTGCTTGGCCCCGTGGCAAGAGTAAAAGCCCCAATCTGGCACTTTGGTGTGAAGGTTTGCTCACACCTGTCCTAGTCATTGCTCTCTTCAGGGTGATCAGATTTATGACCAGACACAAGTAAGGACACATGTCGGTTCTGCGGCATTTTGAGCTTATTCACAGATTATGAAAGTGTAGTCTCCAAGCTTTCCCAAGATGTGCAACACATGGACATCTCATAATATTTAGAGAACCTGTAAACATTTGAAGCTACCCTCTCTGGATATTTCTAACCAGAGAAATCGGTCTCTAAACTTTTGGGCTGTTCTCACCTCTCTCTGCTGCCCGGAGTGACAATAGGGCTCATGTACATTTCATTTTGATAAGCCATACCTGCTCCCCCCGTAAAGCTGTAAAGCACAGGGGGGAGAAAAGGCAAAAAGCAAGAAAAATGTGCCATCAAGGAAAAAACAGGTAACAGGTATGTGAATAATTATCCTTGCATAAATCCACTTCCCATAGAGCCTACCTCTATCTCTACAGCAACACAAGGACAAACTAGCAACATTATCCCAACACACACACATATGACCAGAGGGAAAGAAGAACACACCGTCTTAGCTTACAGCACAACAATGGCCTCATCAAAAAGCAAACAGACACGATGACACGCCCCCACGGCTTGCGCTATTTCTCCAATAAAACAATACTTTTTCAGCCTGAAAATTAAAGCTTTTAAATATACCAATACTGTGATCTAAAACATGGTGAGGCTTCTTCGTGATCTCAACTGAATGATTCTGCAAAAAAGTGAAAACTCTTCTGTCTCGATTTGTGGGAAACTGAGTGAGCCGACTTGTGTCCCTGGATTCCACGGCGGGGCACATTTATTCACCTCAGCCAAACACATGAGAGAAGAGGCCACGTTGCTAAATGTCAGCAGCCCAGCTCGCACCATAGCCTCTGAACATCCAGCCTGTCCCCCACTATTGTCTGGGATTTCAGTAGTTTGCAGGGCCACTGTGCTCCCCGATGATCCAGACCTGCCCACTCCTCTCTCTCCCAAACAGGGCAGCACTGATTTCATCATTCAAAACACTGTGTTATTTCGGTCACAAACATTTTCTTTCATGCATAGAAACACTCAAAAAGCAGCCCTGATGTGTTGGAATAATGTAGACCTGACCCAGCCCTCCCATCCTTTGCTGCTGCCTATATCAGTGAATCACTAAATTAAAGCAGTTCCAACATCAATAAAACACACTGGAAAAGCAACAGTGAGCGGTTTGGGCTCTCCACAGGTAAAATGGGTTACAGGTGATTTCCCAGACTTCATGATTCAGTGGTGTCTGTGTTGGTCTTTCTAATCCCTGCTGTCTCTCCGCTGCGCTCTGTATTCATAACCTGTTGGATCTTCCTCCAGGGGTGATCCGGACAGCGCTGGCCAACATGGACCGCGAGGTGAAGGACGAGTACCAGGTGCTGCTCCAGGCCAAAGACATGGGGGGTCAGCTGGGGGGGCTGGCCTCCACCACCACCGTCAACATCAGCCTGAGCGACGTCAACGACAACCCGCCGCGGTTCGCCAAGAGTCAGTGACAAATACCCACAGTGCTCGGGTTGTTCCCATTCAGCTTCAGGGGCGTGACGGTGCACAGGGGGCATTCGGGTTTGAGCACATGGGATTGTGTCGGAAACAACAATAACTTTATGTTCTGTTTCTTTCTTTATTATTAGCATTTTCTCAATGAGCTTCATAAGGTCCTTGTCCCTGAAATGGTTTAACGTCTATGAAGTCGATAGTGCAAAGCAGTAATCAAAGCAAAAGGCAATGATTTTGGAGAATTAATGTTTAACCTCTTAACCCCGGTCTTGACCAAGATGTGTAACTGTCTGGTCTTTGTGCGTGCCCTCAGTCACGCAAGAAGACCACAGATGTTGTTAGTATTTGGCCTCTCCAAATGTATTCCTATAGCTCTAAACAGGGGTGAAGCTGGAAGCGACCACGCTCTTCCTCGGGCACAAAAACCAGACAGGTACGGATCAACTCGTCTAGGTAAGAACATACAGTATATCAGCATGGGAAAACGGTGGCCTGTTCCTTTAACTCAAATAAAGTTTTAAGTTTTAGTTTTAGGGCGATGTGAAAAGATGTGAGGGCAGCAGCGCTCTCAGTGCGTCTGTAATAACCGCAGTCGCCCTCTCACTAGTGGCGCAGGCAAGATGACCGTCTCATTTGGAGCAACGCTGTCCTTGCGTCAGGTGGAATATTCTGAACAATTACATTTTGCAAGTTTATTTTCTGTGGGGTTTTTTAACCCAAAAAATACTGAACCGTGCCCTCCGACTAGTGGAACTGAACCGAAATGTAATTCTATTTAGATGCACCAATCTGCCAGCCATTTTCAAATCAGAGAGCTTTAGGTCTGGTCTAGGTCTATGTCAACACGAAACCCACCAAAAGAAAGATTAGACTCTCTTCTTTCTAAAAAAAAAAAGTTTGTACCTTTCCATTCTTTAGTAATCGTCTGTGGAAAGTAGGTGGAATCACCCAAAATGGTAGTTTCTGACCAAAAAGAGAAGAGAAGAGAAAACAAGCTTTGCAATGCTGCTACTTCCTGACTCAATAAAATAACTTGTAGTTCTTTTATTAAATACAAGAACTTGTAGTTTTTTCATTAAGCATGACTAAGATTTTAACACCAGACATGCTCAAGGCTTTGCTGCAGCTGTTCCCATTGAAAAACCTAATTGACGTCTATAGCCGTCATTGGCAGTCCATGAGTTAACTGATACCAAGAAACCTTCTTAAAATATATATATAATAGTTATTCTTTAACAGGATTTCATAAACTAAAATACTTTACAAACACTTGACCTCTCAGTGCCCAATTTTATTTTATTAGGCCACTTTAGATAATTCTATCATAGTTTCTGACCCAGCCTTGATCAGTTGCCGCTAGCTTTAGCATGCTGTTGCTAGCTTTAGCATGCTCCTGGTAGCTTTAGCATGCTGTTGCTAGCTTTAGCGTGCTGTTGCTAGCTGCAGCATTTTGTGTGGCGATCAAAAATACATTCACGGACTCTGAATTCTCCAGATTCTTAGCTTCTAAATGACATACATCATGTCCATATTCAGTATCGGATATTTGTAGCCAATACCCGATATCGTATTTTATCCAGTATCGGCTTTGAGTGTCCCTACATTCTCGTGTTACCGTTACGCCCCTAACACCGATGCTCAAGTCCAGCGAGCGTCAGTCCGATGTTTGGTTCCTTTTGTCCGTCACAGGCATCTTCCACCTGCGGGTGCCAGAGACGGCCCCCGTGGGGTCGTCGGTGGGCAGGATCCGCGCTCACGACGCCGACACGGGGGACAACGCCGTGGTGGAGTACGCCATCGTCCCGGGAGAGGAGGGAAGCATGTTCGAGATGGTCTCCAACGGGCAGGACGGGGTGGTGCTGCTCAAGAAGGTACACACTCTAAACAAATCACTAAAGCAGACGCCACAGTAGATTCAATGAAGACTCAAACATGTGCAAAGGGTTTAGGCGAGGTGCTGTGGGAGAAGAGGGAAATTGAAACGTTATAGTTTTAGTTTTTAAATAACAATGCAATAGCATAACAACCTATACCAAAACTAGTCCTTGTCCTAAACCCCGCCTCCTCTTGTTCCAGCATCAGCCTGCTCCGGCCCTTTTGTCGGCTCGTGACTTCCACTTTGTAAATAAGTCTTTGCTCCGAATGCTAAGCAGACTGTGTTTCTCCTGGGGGGGTGTTGCTGACAGCGCCGGTCTCCGTGTGTGGAATACTTTTCTGCTGGCCGCGCTCCAAACCCATTCTGCCTCTTAACCTTTCATTGAACCAGGCCATTACAACAGATAAGGCGGTGTGCCGAGTCAGCCGTCGGTCTCCCCCCCTGACAATAGAGTGTCTCTGTGAGTCGGGACGAGGGCCAAGGAGCTTGATTTAGGAACAGAAACACAACAATATGGCCGAAGGGAGCGCTAACAGTGAAGAGCGGACGCCTTTAATGGCTCCATTTTGTTCTTTGGCTCGTATAAAGAGGTTGTGTCTTTTTTATGGACTTCTTATCGGCCTCTGAGGAAGGACTTTAAATGGTTTCATCTGCAAAGCACGTTGTGACGCACTTGTGTATGAAAACATGAATAAATAAAGTTTGATTTGAATTAGGTGAACAGAAAAAAGACATTTTGATGTAATATGTTTTGTTTTTAGTTTCTCAGGGGAGATTTTGGATCTTGTTTTGTTTTCAAATCAGTGAAAACGTCAGTACAAAGTCAAATTTAGCATTTTTGGGGGGGTAGGAGAGGGGGGGTCAAGACTCCACAAATCAGGAATAAAAATTACAAAAAATCCATCTGAAAGACTCTTCCAAATGTTGTCATGTCCAAACCTGTAAACCAGAGGTGCCCAACCTTTTTTGACTCAAGATCCCGAGATCTACCAGTTCAGTGTAAACACGGCAAACCCACACACACCGTTTCCCGCAGTAACTAACAAGTTTTCTTATTGTCACACTAGACATTATATCACAAACCTTTCCTCTCTCAAACACACATAGACACAATATTCTCACAGTTGGCAGTTTGCAGAGTTTGCTGTAGCACCAAGCTGCATGATGGGGATGGGGATTTGGTGACTATGAAAATAACTCATATAGGAGTTGTTTTTAAGTCGATTTAAATAGATCTGTGTGTGTCTTCTGCTCTCCGCTCAGCTGTGAAAAGTGGGCGGTGCAGACAGGCAGCCTCAAGTCTGATACAACACTGCCCAGAACAAGCTGCTCTGTGGAGGAGATGATGCTCGGGTTATTTCAATTACTCTGCCCGATCCCGTCAGACCTTGGACGCTCAGCAGGAAGGGCCTGGTCGGTACTTGGATGGGAGACCGTTTGTAAACATCAGGAAGCCTAGTGAATGGAGTGCATGAGTGAGTGGTTGGTGGTGGTCGGAGGGGCCGATGGCGCAGACTGGTTGCCTCGCTTCTGTCAGTCTACCCTAGGGCAGCTGTGGCCACAATTGTAGCTTCCCACCACCAAGTGTGGAGTGAATGAATAATACCATGTAAAGCGTCTCAGAGTGTCCAAAAAGTGCTATATAAAACCAATGCATTATTATTTTTAAGTGTGCGCGGCCGGGAGGACGGGGAGGACGGGGCGGCCGGGAGGGCGGGGCGACCGGGAGGACGGGGCGGCCGGGAGGGCGGGGCGACCGGGAGGACGGGGCGACCGGGAGGACGGGGCGACCGGGAGGACGGGGCGGCCGGGAGGGCGGGGCGACCGGGAGGGCGGGGCGGCTGGGAGGTCGGGGCGGCCGGGAGGGCGAGGGCGGGGCGACCGGGAGGACGGGGCGACCGGGAGGGCGAGGGCGGGTCGACCGGGAGGACGGGGCTCTTGCGGAGGCACTGGACGCCATAACTATGCACAAATAGTCACAGTGACGCTCTGATTTCGCTGAGTTTGCTTGATTTTGTGTCAGTATTGTGATTGCGAAATCCTGTCTTCTTCTCTTGACCAGTAGACTGATCGACTGATGTGCACCACAGCTCTGAAGTGTGGAGTCTGTTGGAGCTACTAAAGCGCAGGTGTTGTCAGAGTGGATAAAGTTTTGTCATGTGTGCACATGTGCCTGAACATCACCCGCAGACTGTGGCAGCTGGCGTCTTCCTCAAAAGAAATGACCATATTTGGCGTACAGAGTGTTGGGGGGATTCTGTGCGTCGCGTGGATACCAAACATGTCAGTATTTGTGAATAGATACATGTGTGGGAAACACACGGCTACAATGGAGTCAACAAATGTCATGAAGAAACTACGTACGGGGAGAGTAAAGCGTGACATTGAACTAAGATGTTAAGGGACAAAACTCGCAGCTAAAACCTCAACATTGATCAACGTGTTTAGCCTCAAACCATTTTTCATACTTTTGCTTTTAATCAAGGTAGACGAAAAAGGAAAGATAGAAAGTCCAAACAGTTTTCCCCGCTGAGCCTTAAGCACCACGGACAGCGCTCACACTGAGACCAGGCCACACAGTCTCCTACAGAAGTTCTTTTGCAGGATTGTGACAGCCTCTAAGAGTGGCCGTAAACAATAAAAAGCTCCTCTACAGTTCTGTGTAAATGAAGAACAAATACATTTACGATGGCATTTAGGGCTCTGAGCGTTTCCACTTCTTATACTCCCCTCAGAGGGACACTAAAGGCTGTGAATGGGACATGCATTACGACAACATTACTGCCTCATGCAGGTTTAACAAGGGGAACAGTGTAGGGCTCCAGACAGAAGATTTTAGCTGTTGTCAGATTGTGAATTTGATGCTTTGAATCAGGGATGTTCAATAACTTGAGTTGATCAGTTATTCTTTACTGTATTTACCTGCTGTCTGTGTTCTATAGGTTCAGAGCAAAAAGAAAAGAAGAAGAAGAAGATCTTTATTTATATAAAAAAAAGTTGAAAAGTTATTTTCAAGCAAATGTAGAAATGTGAAAAGCCTTTGGTGAGCTACTGGTTTGCAGATCCCATGTTCTCCAAACCAGTAGCTCCAAGTCATAGTCAAAAAGAAGCTGTGATTATTTGAATAATAATAATAATAATAATACATTGGTTTTATATAGCGCTTTTCTGGACACTCAGACACTTTACATCGCACTATTCATTCACTCCATACTCGGTGGTGGTAAGCTACTATTGTAGCCACAGCTGCCCTGGGGTAGACTGATGGAAGCGAGGCTGTCAGTCTGCGCCATCGGCCCCTCCGACCACCACCAACCACCACCAACCACTCACTCACTCACTTCATTCGTCAGGCTTTCTGGTGTTCCCAAACGGTCTCCCATCCAAGCACCGACCAGACGCTTCCTGCTGAGCTTCAAAGATCTGACGGGATCAGTCACAAACAATTGTCCACATGTTCCGCACAGGGAGCAGCTTCACATAAATACAATAAAACGTTTAGAAATTCCAAAATTGAAATAGCCAAAATTGTGTGGGATTGGATTAGAATTTTGTGCCAAAATCTTAGAGTTTTCATAAACGTTCACTGGGTGAAACTTGTGACGGCGAGAAAGAAAGAAAAATAATGTTTGTACCATAGACTGAAGTGCTCGCACATTCCTACCTCATGTTAGGACTCTACGTGACTGGCACTTCTTCTCTTTCACACGGCTCATAGGTGTGGCTCTCGTCATGGACTTTAAAGAGCCGGCTCTTTGCACCCACTCGTTCATGACTCACCCATCACTAGTGGCTCTTTAGAGCGGACCAAAGCCTGGCACTTGGGTTCACACTGATCTCTCGATCTCCAAATTCTCTTCCCTGTTCACCTGCAGTGCCTCGCTCGTGTTCTCGTGGAAAAGAGACTTTGCTGGTGAGGCCGTGTGAGGACGTGAGTAAACTCCACTAAGCGTCCAGTCCACAGGGATCCACTGCAGTATAGCTCCATCACATCACGGTCAAAGGCAGAAATTCAAACTCAGACGAGTGCGGAGGGGAGACACATCACAGGCTTTTCTAAACACAGCAGACAGAAGTGTTCCACGCGCTCTCCCAGTCACATATGCTTTAGTCTGAGCTGTCCCCGCGCTGGTCTGCAGGAGCAGGCACAAGCATTTCAAAGGGAAATATTCATAAATCAAGATTAAAGCAAGAAGGGAAGTTAAAGTCGGATCAGACAGTAACGGAGATGAACTGGTGTGCAGTTTCACACTTTGGCTGGGAATCTGAGGTTTGAATATATGTATATGTATTATACATCAATGTGCATATGAACTCTCCTCACGACAGGCCCTCTGCACACACACTCCTCCATAAAAGGACAATGCAACGGAATTTTTGTATGTAGGGATGGACCAATGCGATACAATCCTGAACTAATACCTTTTTGGCTCTCAGCGTTTCAGACGTTCACAGACTAAATGTCAGCGCTGAAGGACATGCTGCACTTTAAAGCTCTGAACCTGGAGAAGGCTAATACTCAGGGCAACTAATCAAAGCTGGGACAGAAACTACGACTGTTTCCCAAAGTCTAGGTACCTCGCCTTGCCTTCCTCAAAAGTGGGCGTGGTCAGGCATCTATATCATCACTCGCCGCCCAAGTGCTGTTCCAAAGTTCAAGTCGTCCTCCCTTTGCTCTGCATGGGGCTAATATACCGAGGATACATAGTATAGCCTTCACTGCCTTGCTCCAGCCAAAATCACCCATAATGCACCACGGCTCTTGGATGAAAAAAAAGTGGTGCTGGCTTGTGTGACTTGTTAAAGCGCTTAAATTTCACTTTTTAACAACCAGTGTCATGTTTTTGTCTTTTTAGTCAATAATAGAAAAACTAATTTTCAAAACAAATCAAACAAACTATGATTTGTTTTGTTCGTTTGAAATGTATATTTTTTGATTCAAACATACAAGGACATGTCACTGCTTCATGGAGCAAAGGACTTCATTTGTTTCGTGGGCATTAATGTCAAGCAATCATTTTTCTTTCTAAAGTTTTAGTCCCCTTTCACGTTGTATTTTGTATTTTCAGATCGGTTTCATCATCTCTGACTGCTTTTTATTTATTTACTTGTAGTTGGTAAAAATATGACTACTTCCACTCCACCAGCCTTCAGAATCCACAGACCCATCCACACCCTCCCCTGGATGAAACGCAACGTCCTTTTTTATTTTGTGATGTCACTTCCTGTACCTCTGGAGTGACTTCCATTAGCAGCTCTTTTTGGTCCAAGGCAGGACACTTGCCTTGGTCTGGAAGGAAGTGAGTTTGAAGGTGCTGACTTCAACACCAAGTCAAGGAACCTCGGCTTTGAGAAACAGCCTACGATTATGTCAAGCCAGTGCAAAGGCATCAAAACATGAAAATAATTGTTAATATGGATTTATTTGAAATAAATAAACTGCAGTTGGAGTGTTTGATGCACATGTAGTCCTGTCTCAGTAATATTTGATGGTTTCATACTCTGATCATAATTGTTTCAGATGTTTTTTTTCCCCCATCTGGGAACTGTGGAAGGCAATTTAATGTTTTAAAAAAATCTGAATAGTTTGATGACAATGTCCACAAACAGGGCGTTGCTTCCCTTGTACGATCCAGATGTTTTCAGCCCACATTTAGGTCAAAGCCTGGTTAGAAATCATTCATGAATGTACAGACCTTTGGAGATTTTACTTTAGAAACAAATTAGCATAAGAAAAGTGTCCCCTGAGCTAAATGTTAACTAATTCATGTGTTCATGTTTCTGCTTTTCGTGGGCTCTGATACACATGCCAATAAACTTCATCTTATAAGATAAAGAAACCACAGAAATCAAGTAATTAAACACTGTGCCTGTTTCCCTATTCATGTGTATGGGGACAGAACATTCACTTTGAACAAAACATGTGCATTCATTGGAGCAGGTTCAGAAAGCTAAAGGCTTACAGACGAGAGTAAAACAGTTTTTCCTTCTACTGTCTGTTCCCGTGAAGTAGATTTAGTCAAAGTTTCACAAATTGACACTTTTATTTCAGTCCTGAGTCAGACCGTTCATATTTTAGCTGAGCTTCAAACGGGAGTAAAACACATTGAGCGTGTTCAGCACCTTGGACAGCGCCTCTGCCCGCACTCTCCTCATGTCCTCATCAGCAGAACGGTGTCATGTTCATCACTGCTGAACAAGCCGCTAGAGTTTCCATTCATGAATCCATCCCTGTGAAGAACTGACGCTAATCAGAGTCTCTTTGACCAATGAGACGAGCTTTCCTGTGAACCGGCTTGTCACGTCCAATCAGGAAGGGGGCGAGGAAGCTTGATCATTTACTTTGGAAGTTTTGCAAACTAGAAGTGGCTGTCTGCTCCCATCCGGAGGGGAGGGGGTTGATTGTTTACTTTAAATGTTACTGTCTCGCTCATCTCGCTTTGCAATCGTACAGACTGTCACTTTAAATACTTTTGAATGCCCCATGGAAACCCGCGTAAGGATCCAGGTCAAAACCCAAACCATTTGTTAGCGAGCCGGCTTGTAAACTTGTTGTTTTGGCGCGTGATTCCCTTCAGTTAAATACAGATAAAATGAGATCATTGCCTTTGGCCCACAAAAACACAGAGGGCCCGATCTTGTGCATCAAAACGGAGACGATAGCGTGACATGTTGCCTCAGTAGGAGCGCACTTTGTGATCTTGCCACTCCAGACTTAGCACATTCAAGTGGGTGGAGACACACATGTTCCTCCAACCAGATTGACTCCGCGTCCAGGAGAGTGGTTGTGTGGGGGTGGGGGGTGAACATGTGCTTTTGTTTTGCTTCGCGTTCACGCCAAGCGCGGCCGATCCGCGCCACAGCGGACGCTGTAGCTCTTTTTCTCTGGAGACGTGAACATGGTTTAGCTCACGATGGGGTAAATAAAGTTTTTAGTTTGACCTGTGAGAGCCTAAGGCTTAAGAAAGAACGCAAGCCAGCGCAATGTAAACCAGGAAGTGAATGTCAGCCGTGTTTCCATCAGTGCAGTCGCCTCCTCTTGTGACGCCCCCTCACAGGTGGCGGAGGCCAATGGCACATATAGCGCCTGCGCCGCCCCGTGCGCCGCCACAAGACCTGGCCCAGAGAGGTTGTCATTGGTCATCTTGAAACGCTTTCACTGGGACCGAAAGTTAGAAATCTTGGGTAATGAGTGAACAGGTGTGAGCTCATTCTACACATTAGGACATGGCTGGAACATGTAGATGGAGGAAAATACTTAATTGTAACATTTTTAAATCTGTATAGTCCCTTTAAGCATGTTCTCCATGCACACACATTTATTAAAATCATAAAGCGTGAACTATCAGAAGCTGAAAGCATGTTTATGAGCGTGGCCGCTTCGTGCTGTAGCTTCAGTCACTCTATGTCAGGGGTAGTGGGGCAAGTTTGCTTGGTGGAGGCCGATTTTCTTCGTCGTCAAAAGGCCGAGGGCCGAACCCCCCGATTGTCGCCCAAAAGTAAAGCATCACTTTCAACATTGCCAGCTGTACATCATGTGTTCTGCTCCGAAATGTAAAGGAATTGTTTCACATGTTTGAGCACTTAAACAGGCCTTCGATCTCTGATTTGTGTCAAGTTCTTTCTGACGTTCCTACCTCCGCTCTATGTGCTACAAGAGCACGCGTTAGGCTCTTCCCTAGAGTCGACCCGGCCTCTGATACCGTCTCCTGGCAGCGTTTGGGGAATCGTCGTGTTTGCCGAAGTTCAGAGGGATTTTTTCTTTTTTTCCCCTTGTTGTTCCGCCTTGATTCATCCTGAAGAAAGCAGCGTTGTCGTTTGTCTGCCATGTTGGATCGGCTCAGATGCTTGTGGAGGGTGTCACTATTCGTGGAGTTGAACGCGCGCCCACACACCTTCCTCCTGTCACAAGGGATTGGCGGTGTTCAGGAGGAGGTGGATATGGGGCAGGAGCCAGTCTTCCTCTTTTCGTCTGAGCGTAAAACGTTTCCTTTGATCATTTATGTTTGTTATGTCTTTATTGCGTGTGCAGAAGAGGACGCGACGTTTGACGCCAACAGACTAATGTAGACATGGTGCATGCGGCCGGCCCTGCTGTTAAAGGTGACTTATTCTGCCTTTTAACCAGGTTATGGTAGTTTTCCTGTGTAGTTACAGCACTGTCCCCGCCCCTCCCGCCCTCTGTACCCAGGAAGAGCACAGAAAGGCTCTCATGGAAATGATAGGATGGGATAGGTCTTTGTTGCCTTTGCAAAATGTATCACAAAGAAATTCCCCTCTGGGCCCTGAGAACCCTGAGACGGCCAGAGGGAAGTGTTTCAAAAGGCAATGTCCTGGTTAGTGTTGTCAGAGCAGATATTCCTGACCCAGTTCTACTCAAGAGAAGGTACAGGGGCGCCAGGACTCCTCTCTGCAGACTGGACGACTCGTTGGAGGTCCACCTCGTCCTCCAAGGAGCAACTAGAGAACCACACGGTGCACCGCTATGTGAGCACGCTCTCCATAGTGCGGCAGTAGATGTTGGTGAGGAGGCTCTTCGGCAGACAGCCTTCCTGAGGGAACGCAGGAACAAGAGCCTCTGTTGATCTTTCTTCACCAGCTCCTTGGCGTTTGTCCTCCACATCAGGTCCTTGGAGAGATGGATGCCAAGATATTTAAAGCCCCACCTGTTCCACCTCCTGCTTGTTTATCCCCAGACCAGTGAAATGGTGTTACAGTGAACACATCTGTCTTCCAGCGAGAGCTAATCTTATTTTGTAAAAATGGGGCTCACACACCCAGAGCTGCTGGAATACTGACTTTTCCCAGCTCATTTTCATCTCCATGAGGAAAATGTTTCTTTGGACATCAAGGAAAAGGATCATTTTGAAGTTTGAAGAGCGATGTGAAGTTTGTCTGTCGGGAACATTCTTTGGACCAAAAGCGCTCTCATTTGTGCACGGCATTTTCGTAAACACGGACTTATTGAACAGCAGAAAAATACAGAGTTTGCTTCAAACCTGGTCAAAGATATAAGACGCTGCTGCTCCAGAGCCAACAGCAGTGAGTAAAACTACTGCGAAATGGTTCCATTGGGTCATGTGATGTGCATTGAGAGGTTAGAAGCTCTAGTAAATCATTCCCATAATATAAATACAGTAAACCTGACTGTGAAACTAACATCTCAGACACAGCTCTCCTTGTTCCTCATCACTATCATAATGCTTCTGTTTCTTCAGGTTTCACATTCATGGTGACTGATTTTGTGTTGGTTTGGGAGAGACATTTTCGCCATGCTGCTGTGTTTCCGTGACGACCATAGCGGCGTTAGGAGGCTTTGGGTCGGAGACAAATGACTGGTTTTCATTTCTAAGTCGTTTTAGGTCAATATTGCCTCTTATGTTGAAAGTGTTCAATAAAAACACACATACAAGTGTGGTTTTTGACAGGAAGCAGATTGTAAAAGCAGGTGGAACATTACAACATCACACTTTGAATAATAGTGATATAGCCATTTTAGTGGAGATGGATTTATAGCAGGGGTGTCCAAAACCACGGCCCGTGGGCCACTTTTAATTGGCCCGCAGCAAATTCTTAAAATATATTTGGGAAAATTGCGAAAATGTTTTTCTTTAATTTAACATATATGAAATAAATGAAAATCCATGAATAGAACGCTGTGATGAAGGCTGTTTTTTTTTTACTTTAAGCATATTCAATTAAAAAGCATCAGGGTTTCTGACAAATACATTAGTTTGTACTGGTTTGTACTGTTCCCTGTGTATATTAACCAGAAATGATTCTTTTCATAGCAGCATAATAGCACAAAATAGTTATTATTTAATGCTTAAAATGCACCAGAATGCAGGAAAACGCATCTAAATGTTTAAAAAAATCTCCTGGGGGAGGTCTCCCGGAACCACCCCAGGGGGACCTCTCTCCCACCTCAGTCCCCTTGAAATCTGTAGGAAACACTGAGCATAGTTAACATTTTTTTCATTTGCTAAATTGAATACAAAAGAGGTGAAGTTATATATCTGACCTCTGCTGAGTGCGGCCCAGTTGTTTGTATCATTTTCTGTATGTGGCCCTCAGTGAAAAACGTTTGGACCCTGATTTATAGACTCTTGCGAGTTTCCAGATAATGGACATGTTTGTTTGTCTCACTGATGTGTAACACTGTCCACTGTTTGTCATTCACATTTACAGGCTAATAGTTTAAAGAAGACAGAGCGGTGGTGCTGATCACTGCTCAGCTCACACAGAAGTGAACACGTTCTTTTTGTTACTACTTAAATGGATGATGAGTGTCGGATGGATGTGACCGTTCACTCTGAAGTTGGGCTTAATCCTCACATATATACATACACATACACACATACATATTTGATCAGATACAAAGTCCACAATAAAGCTCCTTTTCGGTTTTCTTCAGATCTGCTCTCACCTCCGCGCACCTGTCTGCCTCGCGTTCGACTGAGAATAGATGATACTCTTGGCCTGGTTTAACCTTCAGCTGTGTTTTGGAGCCTCCAGGAGCGTTCTCTGAGTGATGCCTGTCAGTGTTCTTACACCGAATCAGAAGAAACATCCAAAAACATTCAGTCCCAGCACCAGGACTGCAGAGCTACTCACACTGACTCACCTTTGTCTGGAGGAGCCACAGTAAAGACAAACCTTACCACTCGCCTAAACCCAGCACATCGTCTCCAGTTCAGCTTTACCCAAATCCATAAGGTCACAGCCTACAGGCCAGTAGGTCATTTGAAAGCTAAGACCTACAAAACTTGAATGGAGCTTTTGCCCCGCATTGTCGTCACTTTTTAAAAAAAATGTCCCATGTCTGTTTTGTGAGGTTTTCGTCACATTTTTGCCACATTTTGTTTTTGTGTCACTTTTTTGTTGCATTTTCATCCTTGTTTTTGTCTCATTTCTGCCTAATTCTAGATTTGTGTAAAGCCAAACTGGATAAAATGTGCTCGGTTCAGGTGTGAAACATTTCACCCTGAACTAGAACTACTACCAAGGACTTTGTGGGGACAAACAGTACAGTAAATAATAAGTAAACAGACTATAAAAAAGTAGTAGTCAGTATTTGCAGTACAGGTTTACATCACAGTGCAAGTGGTTGATAAGTGACGCAGGTAAGTGACTTAGGGGTTACTGCACATGTTACTTTACAGTCTTGTACAGTCTGACAGCAGTGGGGATGAAGGACCTGCTCCTTCTTGCACTGAGGGTGTCTCAGTCTGCCACTGAAAGAGCTGCTCAGCTCCTCTACAGTCCCGTGCAGTGGGTGGGAGGTGTTGTCCATGATGGAGGTGAGCTTGGCTAACACCCTCCTGTCCCTCACCTCCTCCACAGAGTCCAGAGCTGGCCCTCCTGACCAGCTTGTTCAGTCTGTTCTTGTCCCGCTCTGTGCGGCCCGGGGCCCAGCACACGGCAGCGTAGTGGAGAGCAGAGGCCACCACAGAGTCATAAAAAGTCCTGAGCAGAGGCCTGCTCACTCTGAAGGACCTCAGGCTCCTCAGAAGGTGGAGGCCACTCTGGCCCTTCTTGTCCAGGGCGTTGGTGTTGTGGGACCAGTCCAGTTTATTGTTGAGGTGAACACACAGGTACTTAATGACAAATCTCACAAACATGTGTCTATACCTGAAGTTAAATTAACCGAAAAGTCGAAAAGGCTTTGAAGGAAAATGTTGAAAGTCGTCTGTCATTTTGAAGGGTTGAAAATGGCGCCGTAATGAAAGTCCAAACACGCTGAAGCAGCTTTATCACTGTGGAACACCACGTGGTTTCACTTTGCTTTTCACACGGCGACTAAACAACTATTCACTGCAGTGATGGTTCTGATATGATGAGCTGAGAGCATTGACTTGGAGAGAAGAATGACAGATTAAAATCTCTCTTGTCAGAAAGACGGAGAGAAATGATCCTTAGTGAAGCCACTGTGATCGGCCTCTCCTCAGATCCGAAGGTCTGCTCGGAGCGGGACATCACCAGCGTCTCCAAGGAGATGTTGCTTACTTTGCTTTGACTACAGGCAGCAAAACATGAGGTTTGCAGACCTCAGATTTGGAGCACGTTGCTGCCATGTCCTGACCTCTGCCGCCTGTAGCGTCAGCGCTGTGTGATATGGACAGGGCTCGTTGACAGTGGGAGCAGACAGGAGAGACAGCGCTCAGACCCTCGTCTTCACCCACACAATCACACTGTGGCACAAGCGGCATCCTCTGCTCCCCATCTCACATCGTGTTGACTTTAAGATTGTTTTATTTGTTTTTAAATGTCTGAAATCTTTTTTAATCCTCCCTTGAAACACACCTTTTTTCCTCGGCTTTTAACACAGCCTGTGTAGTTTGACTTTTGAATGTTTTGTATTTTTACCCTTCATTTGTTTATTAATGATGTCATTTTCACTGCTGTGTTCAGCACTTTGGTCGACGTTGTTGTTTTTAAAGTGCTCTATAAATAAAGTTGGATTGGATGCTCATTAACTATTAATAAGCATTAGCAATCATTTTAGGGTTAGGGTTGGCTATGAATAATAAGATTATTAATGGCCTATTAGTATGTTAACAAATAAAGTATAGTGTGTATAGTGTTAATGCTTTACAAGCATTTTATTCATGCTTATTAATACCTTATTAATACTTTATGAGCACACCTTAAAGGGATATTTCAGGATTTTTGACATAGGGCCTCATTTCCTAGTTATCCAGAGTGTTGTTGATTTCTGGAGATATTTTTTTGTAATTCATGCAGTTCTTATATTTGAAGAGTTTTGTGGCGCTAGGCTAGTGCTAGGCTAGTGCATGTCTATGGTATCAGCTAGCCTGCATTAAAAACAGTGTGACCCGCTCCACAGAGCACCTGAGGCAAATCACTTATAACACCAGACTAACCATATACATGTCTGTGTCCATAGAGTCATGTTTGGAATATAACTGACCTGCATCACATGAATGATCACATTCTGAGGGACTATTTTCTCGCAGATCACTCCGCCGCTGCGTAGCTTATACAACCACGAAGCTGATGCTGCTCAAATATAAGGTATTTTAAATGTAAAATGGTTAAAATGATTCTATGGGCACAGACATGTATATGGTTAGTCTGGTGTTATCAGTGATTTGCCTCAGGTGCTCTGTGGAGCGGGTCACACTGTTTTTAATGCAGGCCAGCGGAATCGAACCCAGGACCTCCAATCTGTGCTTCCGGGATTTGTTATATCACAGATCATTTAAAGTGCTCTGCCCAATGATTTTCATCACAGGGGCAAATGTGATTCCACTCTGTGTGTCATTCCCAGTTCTGCTCTCAAAGGGCATTGTTGAGAGTTTTAGCTTCTCCTTCATCTTACTGTTCATGTCCGAGTAAAAAGAAAGATGAAACTCACCCTTTACGATGCTTATTTTATGATGTTTAGTCGTAGCGAGCCGGAGATTTGCAGGAAGTAAGTACAACACTGATGATGCTGTAATCCAAATATGGTCATTTCCTTTCGGGCAGACATACACGGTGAAAGACCAGAGGAATATACTCTGCAGATGTTTGTGTGTGTGTGTGAAATTAGTTTTTTTAGGAATACTTAAAGAGTAACTAAACACCAAATCCACTTTTTTTTGCTGATAAACGGTCTAAATGGTTGTTGAATAGAGTTAGCTACATGTCCCAGTCAATATGTTGACATTTGGGGCAAACTTGTTCAAAATCTCACTTTTGTGTCTAAAACCGCATGGTTCGCGCCCCCTACTGGTTTCACGCAGGAACTACATTTGATATTTTGTGGTTGGAGGAGAGTGTGTCCACGGCGTCCACAAAACGTCATCAGTTCTGCCCGTGGTTCTGCCTCTGTGCCTCTGTGGCCCCGCCCACACACGCCTCTGTGGCCCCGCCCACACACGCCTCCGCCTCCGTCACGCAGCAACCAGGACACGCGTCGCGCAGTCAAACCAGTAGATGGCGCCCCTGCGATGCTCACACTTCGGCTGAGGTGGTGCAGAGGAATAAATCCCTTAGAAAAGCTACTGTGCGATGCTCTCTCTCTGTTTGCAGTCACTGACAGCGAGCGAGTAGATCTTTTTTTTTTTTTTCGTAGGATAGTTGCTACTAGTGATGCGCGGGTTGTGGGTTCCACCGTCGTCTTTACAGCAGGTTTTTGGCGTAAATATACGTCGGATTTTCATAAAACAAGCAGCGTTTTGCAGCTTGTGATCCAGAGAACGCTTTTGTGGAGCTCATGTGTCCTATTTTTCACCGTATGTGCGGCTGTGTGTGACTTCGGTTAGGCCGACCTGTGCTCTTCCTCTCTCCCTCTCGCCCGGCGCTCTTCGGAGGGAGAGAGAGAGAGCGTGATGACACGCCGGTGCTGTTCATACGGATCATATTTGTAACGCGTAATATTTAATGGTTGCGGGGCGGGTTGTAAAAATAGAACAACGTTGCGGGGCGGGCTGGGTCGGGTTAGAACCTGCTCCAAATGCGGGACCCGCGGGTTGAAAAAAAACCCTGACCCGCATCACTAGTTGCTACATCAAGCAATCACAAGTCATGAGAATGCACCAACTCTCCTACGAAAACATAAACCTTGCGCACAGTGGTAACAGCAGTCTGTCAGTCCTGTCAGATCGATGGGCGTGGTCTGAGACTGTCAACAGAGCAGACCCCGCCCACACACTCACCCCCCTCGTCTCCCCCAAAGCCTCCGAGACCACCCCTTTCTCAGCACTTTTTGACTTGTGTTTGTGGGTGGGGAAAGGCTCTGCCACGCCCGTTTAGTTGCACTTTAAAGAGGGGGTGTTCTGCTTTTGTCAGTCCCATAGCACCAGTCTATATCACACTACAATGATGACAAACCTCCTGTTGGTCTGTAAATGCAGTAAATTAGAATAACTGCCTTGTATAAAATGTCTCTCTCAAAATGGCTGTAGTGAATGTCTTGAAATAGGCCTCTGTCTCTTTAAGAACCTCTGAGCCTTTAGACACGCCCCCTCCACACGCTGTCTGTGGCATCAGTGGGGAGGGGGTTCTGCTGAGGAGCAGTGGTTGGTTACTCGGCTGGTGACCAAAGCTTGGAGGCGTCTCCAGGAGGTGGGGGCGTTCCTAGGAGGACTCAGGCAAACCTATCCCTAAAATGGCCGCCATCAGAGTTTTTACAGATTACTTAGAAATACGTGAATGTGCCAAGGCAACACTTCAGCCATGTTTTTAATGAGGGAGTGACAGAATAACATGATGGAAAGCTTGAAAAAGTGATGATTAATTGTCTTATTTCAAATGAAAGCATAAAATGACATAACACTTGCAATAAATGTTGTCTTTATATTTACAACTGTAATGTTCAGGAAAGGTTTCAAATTGATATCTCTAACTGTATTTTTTGTCCACATTCATCCACAGCATCTTGCCTTAATTCTCTATTATGCCGGATGACTGGAAGGAGCGTCGGCGGAACCAAACGCGTTATATATTCAGCTCCACTCCCGGTCTGTTTTTGACGAGCTGACAGTAACACGCGCGACTAAAAGCTCTGCAGTTGATTCGTTGCAACTCGGCTTTCCTCTGCGTCCCCCTGTCGCCTCGCGTTTCGCTCTCACCGCAGTCCGGGCCCGTCGTCGCCTCCGCGGCTTTTATTTCCCGTCTTTCGCCAGGGAGGAGAACGAACTCTGTCAATTGCATTGGCCACGGGAGCGCCTCACGGTTTGCGCCGACTGCAGGCGTGTGTTTTGATATGGAGATCGCTACCGTTAGCCGCAGCATTTCCATATCAAAGTGCGCTCACTCTTAACGCTCCGGGAGCATCGGCGAACACAGGAGCGCGGGGCGGACGGAGCGGAAAAGCCGGCCTCCTCTCAGCCCCAATCAATCTGTTCTAGTGGCCTTACAGTGGCATGAGCGCACGTCAATATCGGGAAATCCACTAACCTTTGAAGTCTCCACGCTGAGGGCTTAATATCTAAATGCATGGGCTGTTGCCAGGGAACAAAGGCGGGATGACGCATAGGGGAAATGAACTGTTAGGACCCGCTCATGTTGAAGAGGTACAGGAAGGTGTGTGTTGGTCTAGAGTGGAGAGAAGAGACAGGTAGATCAGCTCAAAGACCAGACAAAGCAACCTGTTTAGACACTACATCCCAAACAGTATTATTGATCCCCAAATGTCAACATTTTTCAAAATGAACACAGGTGTACCGCAGGGGTCCATTCTCGGGCCCTTGCTCTTTACATTGTACATTAATGATCTGCCAGACGCATGTCCTACAGCAGGATTTGAGATGTACGCTGATGATGCAGTGGTCTATGTGCGAGGAATGTGAGAGGAACTGGCAAAACACCTGCAAACTGTGGCGGTTTGGTTTCAAAACACAGGTCTGTCATTGAATGTAAAAAAAAACATGTCAGTTTTCTCCGCCTCAAGATTCAAGTCCATATCCGAAGAACTAAATTTACAGATAAATGGTCACATGATCCAGCAGGTCTCAGAGGTAAAGTACCTGGGCCTTGTACTTGACTCTCAACTTTAATTTGACAGTCACATCAAAAAAATCTGGCGAGTGGCTAAAGCAAATCTTTACACATTCAGTCAAGCCACGACAGTCAAGCCACTACAGACAAGCCACTACAGTCAAGCCACTACAAATGATTGATAACAGAGCGGTTAAAATCCTAGATAGGACGCACATTAGGTCACATCATTGTATCAGTCTGAGGAACTTAAACATTTTATCTTTTGAACATTTTATCACATTTTCCCAGCTGAAGCTGATGCATAAATGTTGGAACCAGCCCCACAGGTCTTGAGTGAGTGTATAGTTCCCCTCAGGGTTGTGGGTTCAAGGACTAGAGGAGCTCAGAACAGGAACTGTCAGATCCCGAAACAAAACACTTCATTTGGACAGCTTTTTTTGGATCAGCTTTCTCTGTACAAGGCACTAAAGCCTTGCCTGGCTAACGCCAGACTGTTGTGTGCGCTCGAATCATCTGGAACTGCACAGCAGCCTGGGGACCAGGGCCCAAATTTTCGGATGGATTTGGGAACCAATCACAGAACGAGGAGGGACGGCAAGATGATGATGCGCTATTCGAGATACGGAAGCTTGTAGTTTATTTACGGCAAAAAAAAAGAAAAAAGTTTATTTACGGATCAAACATGAAAGTTTACAGCAGGTACGTCGTACGTCATCGGATACGGTGATACGATTGGCTATGGCGATGTGCAGACGGCGCCCAATAAACGACTATGGACGATCGTAAACCACACCTTTCCTACGAGAAAATGAATTGGTGTCCCCAGACTAAATATCACTTGTGATTTTAGTCTGGCGTTAACCAGGCAAACTAAAGTCTGGAACTGTTTACTCACTGACCTGCAGGGAGAGTCAAACTGGGTCCTTTTCAAACACAAACTTAAAGACTTTTTAATCAGAAATGTGACCACTGACCGTCCGCTCTGCTGTGTTTATATAGTGTTGTGCTGTATTATTATGATATGTGTTTTAACTATGTATTGTTTAATTTTTTTCTGTAAAGACCCAACTAGGGACGGACATTGAGAATTAGCTTTGGCTAAAATGTTGTAGTTTGTAACATGAGTTTATGTGACATACTTGTCCCTATTCAAATAAACTTAAATTAAAAATAAACTGCATGACAGCATGGACACTAAACACATCCAATCATTATACAATCAAACTATAAAGATTATGGATGCCAATCCACTCCATCTCTGCAATACTCTCCAGAAGTATAAATTGTTAAGCTTTGAAAGCTTTAGTAATTAATGTTTTCTCAAACTTTCAAATGTCTCCATAATCTGCACCTGAGCCGCTCAGTTCATTTTTACAGAGACAAAACAGCAGCAGACTCACAAAGGCTCCATCAATCACAACTGAACGATTCCTCACCGCAACACTTCATTCAGTCAGTCTACCTTTATGTATGAAAGTGCAAAGTTGTGGAACTCACTGCCCACCTGAGGTTAGACTGGATGAAGCCAAACAACAAATGAATGTATCCATCTCCAGAGCAACTTTTAAAATGTTATTAAAGTGATGTTTCATGCACTTCTGTCGTTCATTTGTCAAAGATCTATTTATTTTATATCTGTATTTTCGCAGACTCTTGACTTCGAGTCGAAGAAGTCGTACACCTTCAAAGTGGAGGCCGCCAACGCGCACCTGGACCCGCGCTTCCTGCACGCGGGCCCGTTCAAGGACTCGGCCACGGTGAAGGTCAGCGTGCTGGACATGGACGAGCCGCCCGTCTTCACCAAAGCGCAGTACGACATGGACGTCTTCGAGGACACGCCCATCGGGACGGTCATCGGGTCCGTCACCGCCCACGACCTGGACGCCAGCAGCAGCGCAGTCAGGTAAACACGGGGGGGGCTAAACATGGGGCTAAACATTGGGCTAAACGCGGGGCTAAACATGTGGCTAAACGCGGGGCTAAACACGGGGCTAAACGCGGGGCTAAACACGTGGCTAAACGCGGGGCTAAACGCGGGGCTAAACGCGGGGCTAAACGCGGGGCTAAACGCGGGGCTAAACGCGTGGCTAAACGCGGGGCTAAACGCGGGGCTAAACGCGGGGCTAAACGCGGGGCTAAACGCGTGGCTAAACGCGGGGCTAAACGCGTGGCTAAACGCGGGGCTAAACGCGGGGCTAAACGCGGGGTTAAACGCGGGGCTAAACGCGGGGCTAAACGCGGGGTTAAACGCGGGGCTAAACGCGGGGCTAAACGCGGGGTTAAACGCGGGGCTAAACGCGGGGCTAAACGCGGGGCTAAACGCGGGGCTAAACGCGGGGCTAAACATGGGGCTAAACGCGGGGCTAAACGCGGGGCTAAACGCGGGGCTAAACGCGGGCCTAAACGCGTGGCTAAACGCGGGGCTAAACGCGGGGCTAAACGCGGGGCTAAACGCGGGGCTAAACGCGTGGCTAAACGCGGGGCTAAACGCGTGGCTAAACGCGGGGCTAAACGCGGGGCTAAACGCGGGGTTAAACGCGGGGCTAAACGCGGGGCTAAACGCGGGGTTAAACGCGGGGCTAAACGCGGGGCTAAACGCGGGGTTAAACGCGGGGCTAAACGCGGGGCTAAACGCGGGGCTAAACGCGGGGCTAAACGCGGGGCTAAACATGGGGCTAAACGCGGGGCTAAACGCGGGGCTAAACGCGGGGCTAAACGCGGGGCTAAACGCGGGCCTAAACGCGGGGCTAAACGCGGGGCTAAACGCGGGGCTAAACATGGGGCTAAACATTGGGCTAAACGCGGGGCTAAACGCGGGGCTAAACGCGGGGCTAAACATGGGGCTAAACACGGGGCTAAACGCGGGGTTAAACGCGGGCCTAAACGCGGGGTTAAACGCGGGGCTAAACGCGGGGCTAAACGCGGGGCTAAACGCGGGGCTAAACGCGGGGCTAAACATGGGGCTAAACACGGGGCTAAACGCGGGGCTAAACGCGGGGCTAAACGCGGGGCTAAACGCGGGCCTAAACGCGGGGCTAAACATGGGGCTAAACATTGGGCTAAACGCGGGGCTAAACGCGGGCCTAAACGCGGGGCTAAACATGGGGCTAAACACGGGGCTAAACGCGGGGTTAAACGCGGGCCTAAACGCGGGGTTAAACGCGGGGCTAAACGCGGGGCTAAACGCGGGGTTAAACGCGGGCCTAAACGCGGGGCTAAACGCGGGGCTAAACGCGGGGCTAAACATGGGGCTAAACATTGGGCTAAACGCGGGGCTAAACGCGGGGCTAAACGCGGGGCTAAACGCGGGGCTAAACGCGGGGCTAAACGCGGGGCTAAACATGGGGCTAAACATGGGGCTAAACGCGGGGCTAAACACGTGGCTAAACGCGGGGCTAAACGCGGGGCTAAACGCGGGGCTAAACATGGGGCTAAACGCGGGGCTAAACACGTGGCTAAACGCGGGGCTAAACGCGGGGCTAAACGCGGGGCTAAACGCGGGGCTAAACGCGGGCCTAAACGCGGGGCTAAACGCGGGGCTAAACATGGGGCTAAACATTGGGCTAAACGCGGGGCTAAACGCGGGGCTAAACGCGGGGTTAAACGCGGGGCTAAACGCGGGGCTAAACGCGGGGTTAAACGCGGGCCTAAACGCGGGGCTAAACGCGGGGCTAAACGCGGGGCTAATCGCGGGGCTAAACGCGGGGCTAAACGCGGGGCTAAACGCGGGCCTAAACGCGGGGCTAAACATGGGGCTAAACACGGGGCTAAACGCGGGGTTAAACGCGGGCCTAAACGCGGGGTTAAACGCGGGGCTAAACGCGGGGCTAAACGCGGGGTTAAACGCGGGCCTAAACGCGGGGCTAAACGCGGGGCTAAACGCGGGGCTAAACGCGGGGCTAAACGCGGGGCTAAACATGGGGCTAAACATTGGGCTAAACGCGGGGCTAAACGCGGGGCTAAACGCGGGGCTAAACGCGGGGCTAAACGCGGGGCTAAACGCGGGGCTAAACATGGGGCTAAACATTGGGCTAAACGCGGGGCTAAACGCGGGGCTAAACGCGGGGTTAAACGCGGGGCTAAACGCGGGGCTAAACGCGGGGTTAAACGCGGGCCTAAACGCGGGGCTAAACGCGGGGCTAAACGCGGGGCTAAACGCGGGGCTAAACATGGGGCTAAACGCGGGGCTAAACGCGGGGCTAAACGCGGGGCTAAACGCGGGGCTAAACGCGGGGTTAAACGCGGGGCTAAACGCGGGGCTAAACGCGGGGTTAAACGCGGGCCTAAACGCGGGGCTAAACGCGGGGCTAAACGGGGGGCTAAACGCGGGGCTAAACGCGGGCCTAAACGCGGGGCTAAACATGGGGCTAAACACGGGGCTAAACGCGGGGCTAAACGCGGGGTTAAACGCGGGCCTAAACGCGGGGTTAAACGCGGGGCTAAACGCGGGGCTAAACGCGGGGTTAAACGCGGGCCTAAACGCGGGGCTAAACGCGGGGCTAAACGCGGGGCTAAACGCGGGGCTAAACATGGGGCTAAACATTGGGCTAAACGCGGGGCTAAACGCGGGGCTAAACGCGGGGCTAAACGCGGGGCTAAACGCGGGGCTAAACGCGGGGCTAAACATGGGGCTAAACATTGGGCTAAACATTGGGCTAAACATTGGGCTAAACGCGGGGCTAAACGCGGGGCTAAACGCGGGGCTAAACGCGGGGCTAAACGCGGGGCTAAACATGGGGCTAAACATGGGGCTAAACGCGGGGCTAAACGCGGGGCTAAACGCGGGGCTAAACATGGGGCTAAACGCGGGGCTAAACGCGGGGCTAAACGCGGGGCTAAACGCGGGGCTAAACGCGGGGCTAAACACGGGGCTAAACACGTGGCTGAAGGCAAACAAAAGCGATAGCTAAAGGGTCACATTTTGGATTGTACTGTTGCCGTCCTCCTAATGACCAGCTCCACACAGATAGTGCTGCTTGAAGAGGGTCGTCAAAGAATGGACCTGGATGACGACCTAACCTATTTAAAGAGACTAGATGCAAGTTGATCATTTTTATACTCAATACTGCCACCTGAGGTCTTACGCGGAACTGCAGCGTCTATATTAAGCTTGCGCATGACGCTGCTTTGGACCCGAAGCAACATCTTGTTGTAGTGAGTGCAGGATCTTAGAGGCAGTTGTGGTGAACAGGTCTGAGCTCATTCTACACAGTAGGACATGGCTGGAACATG
The DNA here is from genome assembly GCF_951799975.1 of Gobius niger. NCBI lineage: Eukaryota > Metazoa > Chordata > Actinopteri > Gobiiformes > Gobiidae > Gobius > Gobius niger. The sequence goes on from NC_136864.1 coordinate 33,498,097, forward strand.
TAGGGGGAGGAAAATACTTTGTTTTAACATTTTTAAACTCTGTATAGTCCCTTTAAATCTCATAGTTGGCTATCAGTAGACGGTATCTCCATGGAGACGAGCTCCCAGTAAAGCTACAGTCAGGTCACAGCAAACACACAACAAAAATATCTGGAATAAAATAAATGCTCCATGGAGTGGCTTTAAGACTATTTCCTCCTGACTAACAGCAAAGCATATTTGTACCCAAGACATATACGATTGAATGAACTCCTTTTGGCATCTACATTTAGCAATTTTCACTGATACCAAATGTGAAGGGGCGGGGCTTTGGTGACTTTCATTTTTTTTTCATCAAGGAAAACACATTTATGGGAAGAAGAAAATTAAGTGCAAAAGATTGGATTGGATTGAAATGTTGTTGGCATATTTTATATAAGTAACCTAGCAACACATTAATACATAGTATGACTTATTTGAACTCAAATGAAGCTCTGAGACACTATGATCTTCCAGAGATGGAGGACGAAACATGCATCAAGGTGTCGCAGATCAAGACACAAAGTGCAGGGCATTCCTCGGTGTTTCCAAGAAGAGGAGTCACTTTTGGAAGTATCATTCCAACAGAGCGACACAAACGTGATGCTGGACAGTGTACTGGATGTTAAACGTGTTCTTTCGTTCCACCTTTGGGTATTTTCTCTGGGACTAACTTTGCCATCAAGGTTCCGTTCCGGTGTCCCCTTTTTTCAGGCTTCTAATTATCTTGCAAGGATTGGGAGATAAAACAAAACAAACTCTCAGGTGGCCAGACCGCCTTTGCTCTGCCCGATCCCGTCAGACCTTGGAAGCTCAGCAGGGAAGGGCCTGGTCGGTACTTGGATGGGAGACCGTTTGGTAACACCAGGAAGCCTAGCGAATGGAGTGAGTGAGTGAGTGGTTGGTGGTCAGAGGGGGCGATGGCGCAGACTGGTTGCCTCGCTTCCGTCAGTCTGCCCCAGGGCAGCTGTGGCTACAATAGTAGCCTACCACCACCGAGTATGGAGTGAACGAATAGTGCGCTATATAAAACCGATGCATTATTATTATTATTATTATTATTATTAATGCCCAAACGCTACATCTTGAACCAGGGCCGCTGCATTTTGGTGCCCTAAGCAGGTGTGCCTTCCCACAAAGACAAACAAACAACAAACAAACAAAGAAGAAGAAGTAGAAGTAGAAGAAGAAGACGAGACAAGCAGATATAATCAGACACGGGAGGCGCCTGGGCTCACATTTCTCGTTCTCAATGATTACGAGGCCCTTTTTTTCCACAACTGCATTAATAAAACAGCGGCACCACTGCTGTACAATGCCAATGTACAAATAATGCTTTTTAATTAAATGTAAGTTCTTATTTGTGGCGCAATTAATGTTCATGAATTTTAATGCTCCATAGAAACCCTGAATAGCTCTGCGGTCCACTCACAACGAGCCATGGCCAAAATCAAAAATGATCAATCAAAGTTATGATAAAGACTTGAAGCATTTTGCAGTTCGACATTGTTACGATGCAGAATATTGATCAAATACAGGATTTTCCCACAGTTCTGCTGATTTTATGTATTTATCAGAACAACTTCTCAACGGTCATTTCCGGCAAAAGCCTGGGACTCACAGAGATGCGACACTTTTAGGGCCCAACCCACAGCTTAATCTGAGGGAAAAGCGTGAGGATCTGCTTCAACATTTGTTACACCGTCAAAACGTGGCTACAGCAATATTGTTTATGGAACCGTTTTGTCCCCCCTAACGCTGTGTACTTTCTAACCAAATGTCGCTACTGTTACAGGCACCAGTGTAGTGTACATGAATGCATTCCCATAACAGTCCCATTCACATTAACATTTGTGTTTGTGGCCAACAGAATCAATGATTCCAGCCCTGCAAAGGTCCAGTGTGTCCAAAGCAATTAAAATGTCATTATGGCTAACATTATCTTTGTGGGGAAAACCATTGCAGCTGGGCCACCAGATAATAGCATTTTTATGACTTGTGTTCGCGTTTCCCAACTCTGACTTTGTCCATTAAAACGGGCGGGTTCCCAAAGGGCTTCCAAAACATTCAGCTGAGGTCATTGAAAGTTAGAAATCGGCTTTTGTTTTGTTTCACATAGCCCCTTTAGACACGGCCAACAGTTTCCTCTGACCACAGCTCCTCTTCAGTTGTTGGGTTAGTGTCAGAGAATCCTGTGAAGGTTGTTGAACAAACAAGTGACGAAGTTGTTAACAAAGTTGGAGCGTTGGTCCATGTGCTGATGTGTGGACGGGACAGAGATCCTCTCTGCTGCGATGTCCCTGTCTCACTGTACCACCTTCTCAGATACAACCTAAGATTTTTCTCACCACTAGTGATCGTACATCGCAGACGGCCAAAATCACCCGCCATAAGACCATTTGAAAATGCATGGTTGGATCTTAACAAGGTTCCAAGTATAACTTTAACTTGCAACAAGAAGAAAAGGTGGTGAGACAAAAAATTATTTGAGGAAACCATAGGTGATTGTATTGGATATTGGGCTGCAGTCAGCACCTGTAATGGTCTTGATTTGGGTCGATGATCGTCCATTTCTTCCTCTTGCATATTGAAGTTCTACTTGGAACCCTGTTAAGATCCAACCATACAAAATGGTTATACAACAAATATATACAACATAAAAATACATTCAACATTTCACCACCTTTTTTTGCAGATATTGCCTCTGACACTCAGGTTTTGAGCCTCATGACAAACACTCATTACTTTTGTGTAATGAGTGTTGATGATGCGATGATGACTTTCACCGTGATATTTTATGGTCAGCACACATTACACGACTTTTATGCCCAATTTGGACGCACAGGAGAAACGTGAGTGAATATAGCGTCTCCAAAGCGACACACAGAAGCAGCGGCCAATGACAGAGTGAAAAAAGACAGAAAAACACCACAACACCTCCCTCTTTCAAAACAGCGACATAAACAACTCATTGCATGGCCATTGTCTCTACTCTTATGTTTATTTAATTTTGATCTGGTATTTATTTATTTGAACTACTACTGACTTATTTGTTTTACTGTGTGGTGTGTTGTGCAGGTACTCTCTGGAGTGGAAGACTGAGTCCGACAGCTGCTTCGATATCGACACTGTAGAAGGAACCATCTCCACCAACGACAACCTGGACCGAGAGAGCACCGCCCTGCACAACATCACTGTGAGGGCCACCAAAGTCAGTGAGTACCTCATCACTGTGAGGGCCACCAAAGTCAGTGAGTACCTCATTACTGTGAGGGCCACCAAAGTCAGTGAGTACCTCATCACTGTGAGGGCCACCAAAGTCAGTAAGTACCTCATCACTGTGAGGGCAGTGGAGTGGCGTAAGCGTGTTTCCTGTAGTTTGTTTCCTGTAAAGTTTGTTTCCTGTAAAGTTTGTTTCCTGTAAAGTTTGTTTCCTGTAAAGTTTGTTTCCTGTAAAGTTTGTTTCCTGTAAAGTTTGTTTCCTGTAAAGTTTGTTTCCTGTAGTTTGTTTCCTGTAAAGTTTGTTTCCTGTAAAGTTTGTTTCCTGTAAAGTTTGTTTCCTGTAAAGTTTGTTTCCTGTAAAGTTTGTTTCCTGTAAAGTTTGTTTCCTGTAAAGTTTGTTTCCTGTAAAGTTTGTTTCCTGTATAGTTTGTTTCCTGTAAAGTCCTGTCCTGTCGGACACTCGTCCTTCTGTTCAAAAGAAGACCCGTCTGGGCGTCTGCTCGCAGCCAATCATTTCACCATTTGACCCACATCGGTCCAATCACACACCAAGAGACGGAGGCCGTCACCTGTCACCACCCCGCACTCTTCCAAAACATTAAAGATGGGGGCGCGGCGACTGACACCCTGCTTTCTTCTGCTCTTTCGTCTGTTTTCAATCATTTGAAAAAATGAAAATCCCTAAAACCGGAGCAAGAAACAGCGTTTCGAATGGTAAAAGCATGTACTGTAGTTTGGCAGGCCAGGCAACACTGAAGCCAACGGGCCAGCAGCCTTTAGAAAACACAGTTTCAGTCAGGATGGCTGATTGAAGTGAAGCCAGTTTGATTACTCTCATTCTAAAGGTAACTTAGATTTGTTGAAAAAGACACCGTGATGCAAGAACACTCTCTTCCCCGACGCCCTCAGAGACGACTCGGTAAATCACCCCGTCGGTGTAATTAGTTTGCAGGTCTGCTCAGTGTAAAGCCCTTAATCCCGTGTGCGCGGTGTTTAATGTCACCCACTGTGAGCATTTATCCACAACATGTCAGTCCCTCCTGCACCAAACACCTGTGTCCAAACCGGCTAATCCCGCCGTTCACATCCACTCCACACACGGGAGAACAACGGGATTATTCTGGAACGACCTCCACAGATCACAGCAGATTAAAACCCACAATGGTGTTTCCATGACGGCAGCGGCTCGGAATTCAAACTGGATGAAGTTGTTAAGTGCACAGGAGGTTTGGAGTCTTCAGCTCTGATATTTCATGTATTGCCACTTTAAAGAATTGTTATGTAGGGGAGGTTTGGTTGGAGCGCCCTCTGCTGACAGCAGGACATGCTAAAAACAAACTATGAGACCATGGAAATAAAAAAATAGAAGTGGCAATCCTATGCAAACAATTAGCAAGTTAGTCCAGTGGAGTCTGTGAGCCTGCTCAATTTATATTTCCTATAGCAGTTAGCATTAGCCATCATCAGTCATCACAAATTATGAACAATCCAGATGTTTCACAGCTGTTGTCAACCACATTTAGTTCAAAGCCTAGTTAGAAGTCATTTATGAGCTGAATGCTATTACATTTCTCACGTTTCTGCTTTTTCTGGGGTCGGATACACATCCAGTGGCCACTAAACTTCATCTTATAAGATGCTAAAGGAAGAGGCTGCCGTTTTTACATACTGATATGTTCTTACCTGAGCCTAGACGAGTTCATTTGTACCTGTCTGGTCTTCACGCGTGCCCTCAGTCACGTAAACAAAGCACAGACGGCGTTAGCATTTTAACATTACAGTATAATTACACAAAATTGAACAATGTGGATTTTCTAAGCGGATGAAAAGGGGAACTATATTGTAAGGTGCAACAATACCAGGAGTAGTACGACATCCGCGCAGTAATATCTTCACTTTACTGTGTGGCTGTCAAACTACTCCTAGTATTATTACGCCTTACAATATATTTCGTCCATATCTAAATAGGGAAAATGTTGAAGAGCTCGGTAGCTTCTATCTTCTCCTCGTTTGGAGCTATAGTGTAGAGGAGGAGAGGCTAAATGCTAATGTTTACGTGACTGAGAGCGCGCGTGAAGACCAGACAGGTACAAATGAACTCGTCTAAGCTAAGATAAGAACATATCTCAGTGTGTAAAAACGGTGGCCTGTTCCTTTAAGGATAAAGAAACCACAGAAACTAAAACGGTTAAAACCTCTCCATACGTCAGTGTTGTGCCTGGCTCCCTTTTTGTATGGGGATAGAACAGTCAATATAAAATTTGGGATTTGACGGCTAACAGAATGTGCGCATTTGTAGAAACAGGCTCGGATAGCTTAAGGCGTTTCTGTGCTTTCCATGTATGAGACTTTTTTTTTTTGCTAACTGCATGCTAGCAAATTGACACTAAACACAGTTTGAGGGCCGAACGGTTCCAGTGATGGTTTCTGCGCTTCAAAAATATGTAAGACACTTTTGGATTTGATCTTATGACTCAAATATATCTGTTGATACATAGAAAACATAACGGTGACCAGGGTTAGTTTAGCATCCATACGTCCTCCTGTGTTCCCCCTGCCTCCCCCTCTCCGAGTGGGAGCGTGTGGGTGTGTAGGCGCTGTGATTGTGTTATGTGTGAAGCCCACATGCTGCCCCTTTATCTGCGGACCCATTATGTCTCCATATTCACATGGATATGCGCGTTCATATGGGGGGTGATGTGCAGACTGTGCCTCCAGCTGCTCGGATTGCCCCTGTGAGCCTCAGGTTCTGATTGCGGCGTCTCAGAAAAAAAACATCAGCGCCAGCTTTTGTACAGAAATAAATTCCACACAAACTGGGAGCATCTGCGCGGTTACGACAGGGTTGTGTTCAGGCAACACCGCAGGCCAAAAAGTCACATATTTCAGTTTCCTTTTGGGCCAGTTAACATACTGTATACACTTTGAAATGGACTGTTTGATTTGACAGCAAGGGTTTGAATGATTCAGTGTTTCTCTGTACATTTATTTGGGAAACCGAGGAATCAAAGGATATTTTTTAAAAGTGCAATTTTCACACACTGTGGCAAAAACGGCTTCACTCAAAGTTGCATTTACAGACAGAAGAAGAAGAAGAATATCTTTATTTATATAGCGCCTTTCACAGACATATAGTCACAAAGCGCTTTACATGAGACAATTGTACATTCACTCCACACTCGGTGGTGTAAACTACGTTTGTAGCTTGAGTTTCCCCTGGGGGAGACTGTCAGAGGCACTTTCGCAACTACACACGTCTGCGCCAACGGACCCTCTGACACCACCAAACATTCACTCGCACACATCATTCATCCTGGCCTATTGTGCATGTTTTTAGTGGTAGGGGAAACCGGAGTACCCGGAGGAAACCTACGCAGGCACGGGGAGAACATGCTCCACACATAAAGGCCCGTCCAGGTGGGAATCGAACCCGAACCTTCTAGCTGTGAAGCGAGAGCGCTAACCGCTGTACTACCGTGCCGCCCAAATAACATAGACAGCAAATAACACTAGTGATATACTGTAAGTGTTTGTCTTTGACCTTTCCCCAGTCCAACCTCATTCAAAAGTCTTTTCAACATACACTGAACGACTGTAACACTTTTGTTTTACTTTCATTTTTCATGGGGTGAACTCAAAGACAATTTCTCTCAACTATTGTTCACAAATCTGTCTAGATTTTTGTTAGTGAGCACAATGCCACAGATGTCGCAGGTTTGGAGGGAGTGTGCACACATTTCCACCAGAGCAGATCCTCTCGGCTCTTCACTGGTACTGAGCACCACAAGTCTGTCTTGTCCAAAACACAGAAGAAACAATCTAAACCTGAGTGGATTATAAGGATGTAGTTTTTTTACGTCACATTTTGTTGGGATAAAGCTAGCAATGAAGCGGAAGAGCTTAGAAGTAAGGAAGAGCGCCCAGCTTTAAAGAGCGCCCAGTAAAGGGTTATTTATGCTTATTTCACCAACAATTGTGGCATTTAGCTTACGCATCAGATGCAAACATTAATTGTAACTAAACTAAACATGCAGGAGCGCTGCTTGGATATCCTTGTTTTTTTCAAAAATCTAACTTTGGTGCTCTTCAGTGCAGGGATCAGCAATTGACTTTAAAAAGATACAAAACTGAGGCACTCAAAGAAAAGGTGCTGACGAAGGCCTATACGGCTGAAACGCGTAGGCAATGTTTTAATCTAATGGCCATGCTAAATAAAGGCCTTTAACCAGCACCTTTTCTTTGAGTGCCTCAGTTTTGTATCTTTTTAAAATTAATTGTAACTATGTTGATTGTATCGTACCTGATACATAAATAATAATAACAATATGTATGCTCAATGTTCTAGACCAGTGGTTCTCAACTGTAATGGGGTTGGGACCCGTAATTCAAACCGTGACCCGAATATGACTTACACTTGTAAAATATCATGTAAAGTATTGTCTTTTTCTCAAAAAATGTTGCTGAATAAGCATTAAAGGGGGGTATTATGCAAAATCGACTTTCTCAAGCTTTCCATCATGTTATTCTGTCACTCCCTCATTAAAAACATGGCTGAAGTGTTGCCTTGGCACATTCACGTATTTGTGAGTAATCTGTAAAAACTCTGATGGCGGCCATTTTAGGGATAGGTTTGCCTGAGTCCTCCTAGGAACGCCCCCACCTCCTGGAGACGCCTCCGAGCTTTCGTCACCAGCCGAGTAACCAACCACTGCTCCTCAGCAGAACCCCCTCCCCACTGATGCCACAGACAGCGTGTGGAGGGGGCGTGTCTAAAGGCTCAGAGGTTCTAAAGGCGCGTTCACACCAAACGCGGCAAAGCGTCGGGTTTACATTGAAAATACATGGAGGACGCGCCTCAGGGAGCGTCAAAATGTCCCGCAGCGAGTCACGCGCCTCCTGTGCGGCGCCTCCTCTGCGGCGCCTCCTGTGCGGCGCCTCCTGTGCGGTGCGTTCTGAAGCTTTCCGCACGTGGTAAGCTTTTGACGCACCTCCAGGGCGTCCAGCACGGCCCACGCTAGAGTTGGGAAATGTTGAACTTTTTGGAGAAATTTGCGAGCGTCGACCAATCAGGAGCTTTCTCCAACAGTGACGTACGTTGTAGCTGAGCCACCGGGGCAGATTCTATACCGGCCAAGAAAAAAAAAAAAAAATGAAAACAAGTCACGGAGCTTCATTGTGAACCAGAGCTACAGCAGCTCTGGGACTTTTACTACGACACACTTCAGTGTTTCTTTACCTAAACACCCAGGATTAAAAGCTGAATCTGCGCTGGGAATGTGTTTGGGCCTCGAGGCTAACGATGCCTGTTGTAGCTACGAACACACGCTGACGTACGGCCAGACAAGCGTCTGACTTCAGGTCAGCACAAGCGTCTAACTACGGGCTTTAGCCACGTTTTTGACGCCCGAAAAGCGTTTGGTGTGTACGCACCTTTAAAGAGACAGAGGCCTATTTCAAGACATTCACTACAGCCATTTTGAGAGAGACATTTTATACAAGGCAGTTATTTAAATTTACTGCATTTACAGACCAACAGAAGGTTTGTCATCATTGTAGTGTGATATAGACTGGTGCTATGGGGCTGAAAAAAGCATAATACCCCCTCGATAACAGTCATTTTAACAAATTCAAGCACTGATACTATCCTTCTCCTGTACATAAATATTTAAACCCACCAGTTAAGTGCTTTTATTGCGGGGATGCACTCACCACTGAAGCATTCACCCTGTTTGTGAATACAATAGGACCATGTCTATGAAAGTGGAAGGCAAAATGTCTCTTGAAATGACCATTTCTCATATAAACTATGGAGGAACATTTAGTCGGTGCCGTCTTGTCTCATTGTGATTTTGTGACTGATGGTGACTCGAAGACAAGTTGGACAATGAAGTGTATCTAATCTAACAATCGAACATGTTATTGTGAAGATTAGGGTTTTCTTTTTCCCAGGTGAAAGTTTTACATTACATTTCACTGGTGTAAAACTATGACTGTTGCTTATTGTTGATCTCTTCACTAAAGCTTACATTTATAATGGTTTATAATAGAATTTACAGTAAAAGTGCAAAAATCATAAGTTAATGTGGGCAAAGGGAAATGCCATTTCAAAGAAGCAGACTCTCACAGGCATTTAGCGCTATTCTCTGGCTCCACCTAGTGGACGCTCAGGAGGATGCTCGTCTCAGGGAGACTTTTATCCTGGTCATTGGATTGGGGAATTTCAGCAGATTTTAACATCAAATAGCCTCTAATCTAGTGTCCATCAGCCTCTTGAAAGTGTCTTCAGAAGTAAAGCATGATGTCAGGGGAAAGTGACGAAAAATGAGAGGAAGAATGTTGTTTGCATTTTGTCCTCTTTTGATAAGCCCCTGTTTCAGCCACTGCCTCAGTCTCTTGATATTGAATGACTTTTTGACACTCTTGCATGAACATCTCCATCAGAAGCTCTTTCAGACGCCAAATTTACCATTATTGTACTGAACAATGATGTGATTATATATATGATATGAGCTTCATTTAATGAGTGTTGAATCTCCAAACACAAAGCAAAATGAATAAAGACTAATAACTCACTTATTCAAAAAGAAGAAGAAGAAGATCTTTATTTATATAGCGCCTTTCACAGACATGGTCACAAAGCGCTTTACATGAGACAATTCGGGCGTTCTGCTCTTCCAAAACTTCATCCGATGGGCGGGGAAGCGACTGAATTTTGCGGTGCATTATGGGTAACAATAGTCTTTGCAAGTTCCGGTTCTGCTGGAGCGTTTTCGTTCGCTCTGCTGCTTCTTCTTCTGCTAAGAGAGGAATACAACTCTGTAGCTGATATTTTACGATGCAGACTTCGACTGTTCCGACTCCCTACATTTGGGGCTCGTACCTCCCGCCCCCTCCTGCCTTCAGTGGACACTTTTAGCCACGCACTGCCCCGCTGTACGGTCTCCCGCCCGGCTCGAAGCCTCCAAGGCTGGGCCGGATAACTAACCGTTGCCCCCGGAGTCTGTGAGCTGTCCCTGGGAGACTGTAGTAAAAAGCACTGACAGCCTCTGATTATCTCTCTGCCCGATACAACGTGAGAACATCAGCCATGTCAAAAAATAAGTCCGTAGCTGAGCTGATAACCGCTCGCCCGGAGCTAACTAGCTCCTTAGCAGCGCATAGATCCGGTGAAAACAAGTATTATGCAATAATAACGTAAATACAGCAGTAACTATATAAAGCAGCCTTTGAGATGACACACACTGAGCCGGGCTTGATCATTTGTGGTTTATTGCAGACTTTTCATCAACAATGAGCTGTAGGCGATTGTAACAAGCTAACGGGGCTAATTTGGAATAACCCTTGTCCACTGGCACAAATAACAGTCCTTTATTCGGACGTATGGGCTGGATATGTGCTTAAATACTGGGGAGATCCTTGTGCAGATCGTGTGTAGCTATAGTTGAAGATCATTCATCATCACATTCTTCCCTCTCAGCTGAACTTCATTTACATTGTCACTGTCTTTCACTCGCACACAGACGTTTTCGTTCGCTCTGCTCGCTCTCATCTTCTTCTAAATCTTCATAAACACCATCCGCTCATTCAACTAGCAACGACAATGCTTCCTTTCGTTTCCCCACACTCCAAATACCCTTTCTCTTCAACCTTTCACGCAATTCAGGCCCTGTCAGTCGCTTGTAGCCATATTCGCCATTACATTAAATCAACCGGAAGTGAAATAGGCAACGACAGATGTTTTTTTTTTATCGCTCCCCCATTGGGTGGAATTTTGAGAGAGCAGAACGCCCGAATTGTACATTCACTCCACACTCGGTGGTGAAAAGCTACGTTTGCAGCTTGAGTTTCCCCTGGGGGAGACTGTCAGAAGCGCTTTCGCAACTACACACGTCTGCGCCAACGGACGCACTCAGACCACCACCATACAATCACTCACATCATTCATCCTGGCCTGTTGTGCATGTTTTTAGTGGTAGGGGAAACCGGAGTGCCCGGAGGAAACCTACGCAGACACGGGGAGAACATGCAAACTCCACACAGAAAGGCCCCGTGCAGGTGGGAATCGAACCCGGACCTTCTAGCTGTGAAGCGAGAGCACTAGCACGAATGTCTTATTTTGGTTGTACAGCAAAGATAGCTGAGCAGTTTCATTATTAACCAATGAAATGTTCTGTGTCATTAAAAGGCAACATTAAAAATTAATTGAATGACTTAATGCTTTGTTTGAACAAAATGTAAAATTAAATGAGACAAAGCGATTGAGAAAAAGCGTAATAAACAACAAAACAACTACATTACTATTAAGTAAATGCTCTTGTGTGTTTAAAACATGCACTGTGCTCCTCAGACAACCCCCTGCTGTTCTCCAAAGTGTCCGTCCTGGTGGAGGTCCTGGACGTCAACGAGTTTCCCCCTGAGCTCTTCGTCCCGACGGAGTCCTTCGTGTGTGAGAGCGCCAAAGTGGGACAGGTGAGGCTGGGGCGGGACAGGTGAGAGAGGGGAGGGACAGGTGAGAGAGAGGAGGGACAGGTGAGAGTGAGGAGGGACAGGTGACAGTGAGGAGGGACAGGTGAGAGTGAGGAGGGACACTTCCAATGAACACAAGGGAGTTTACCTCTAGGTTAAACATACTTCCCATATCAGGATTATCAACAATAAAACCTAATGTGAGTGAGTGTTTAAGGCACTCTCCTCACTTGTAGGGAAAGCACTGGTGGCCACTTTCCGGCTGTGTCACGTCACGATTACCAGGTCATCGTGTCCATCCTCTGCTGCAGGTGATCCAGACGGTGAGCGCTGTGGACCAGGACCAGCCTCCGGTGGGACAGAGGTTCTTCTTCAAGACGCTCAAAGACCCGCGCAACCGCAACTTCACCGTCAGAGACTTCGGCAGTAAGCAACGCACGTTTTTTTACATGGAACACATTTCACAGACCAGTTTAGCTGCTTTAGTTTTGTCTGAACAATAAACCCGCCTCCTCATCTCTTCTGTATATTGTAAATCCTTTCATTTTCACTGGCTGTGTCCTAACCCTCAAATTAAAGCCTCTATGTCCTAACCCTAGCTCCTGATCCTAAACTTGTCATGGGGTCAGCTGTTAGATCTCTGCAGTTAGTGGACTTTTGCTTCAGCAGCATTTTCCCAATGTGACCGTCCTTACCCAGGGGAAGGGGAAGTGACATCACCAACAGCTGCTGTTCCTCTTGTTTAAGGTTATTGGCAGACTGCAGGCAAACAAAAGCATATGCCGCCACCTACTGTATTACATATGCAACAACATGTGTCCAAATAAAGACAATAAAGGAATAGGCCACCGTTTTTACATACTGAGATATGCTCTTACCTCACTTTAGCCGAGTTAATATATCCCCGTCTGGTCTTTGTCCGTGCGCTCACACATACGCAGCCTCTCCCACATGTCACATAGCTCCAAAAAAGCTCACGATAGAAGCTACCAAGCTCTTCCACGTGTTCCCTATTTAAATAAAGTTACGTGAAGTGTTTTCATGCAAAGTATATTTACACAGAAATGTAACATGTCGATTTTATAAGCAGATAAAAAGGGGGACTATATTGTGAGGCGTAATGATACGAGGAGTAAAACGTCCGCGCAGTAACTCCTAAAGGTTATTGACGGAAGTGAGCGGGGAAGTCTTTAGGAGTTACTGCGTCTAAAGCACGGATATATATTAACACGTCTACTACGTATAAAGTGAGGTAAGAGCATATCTCAGTATGTAAAAACGGTGGCCTATTCCTTTAAAGGATAAAAAAAAAAAGAAGAAAATCCAGATGAGCATCACATTAGCCTTATTTTCTCTCAACAGCTGTTTCATAAAGCTACAGTAGCAAATGATCCATGTGGCTTAAGTTTCTAAATGAAAACAAATGCTCCAAAGTTGAGGCGGCTCTTTAACCCTGACATGTGACTGAGCTGTGGTGACGACAACATGGATTTTGTCACTTTTAAAAAGCTTGGCTTGTGCAGAATCTTATTCCATATTTTTGTTATTAAATGTGGACCTGTCAATCAACAGTGGTTGCGCATGAATCACTCGAGGGTGGGGGCGAGGGGGGTGGGGGGATTTGGCGCAGTGGCTTGTGGGATGGCACATAGCTCCTAATCACAAGTGAGTTAGCACCAGAGGTCCCTATGCTAAAGTGGCTATGATAGTTAGCACCAGAGGTCCCTATGCTAAAGTGGCTATGATAGTTAGCACCAGAGGTCCCTATGCTAAAGTGGCTATGATAGTTAGCATTGAGGCTCCTTTTCCTAACTCCTTCCTAACTGACAGCCCAATTCGGACGTTTCTTATCATGGCGGACGCTGACGCACATCCGATTTGGCGTAAGAGCTCTTACCAATCTGCTCCTTTCCAGTAAACGTTCCAGTTTACTGCACATGCGCCCTCATCTTGTTCGATTATCTGTGTTAGCGTCACAGCGCCACACACAGGCCTGGAAGATGAATTGCGCAGTTTTCACAGACCTGAGTCAACCCATGTGGACGCACACATTTACTAAGCTGGCTTCGTGATTACACGTTTGTGTTTGTGTTGGTGTGGATATCGCCTAAAGCTGATCATCTTACCTGTTCTGTGCTCAAAGGATTCAGTGTTTGAATAGTGTTCATTAATCCACTCGCTTCGTTACTGCGCCACTTTATTATGAGTAACAATCTATAGGTAAACCTAATTTGCTGACCATGTTTACCGACTCTGAAAGCTCCATTTGACAAAGCGAGTTGCCATAGAAGCTAAACCACATGAACAACATCTAGATATCAGCAAAGCTATAAATAAATCGGCATCTCTGAGCTGTATTTATGTGTTTGTACAGACAAACTACAGCGACAGTCCACAGTAAGACACGCCAACATGCAGCATCCTTTAAAAGAGATGAACAAATTGGTCTTCACGGTTTGTTTTCCACACGTATACTGTCAAATAAAAGTAAAGATTTCAAAGTAAAGAATAATAAAGACTTAGACAGTGTGGACTTGGAGCTTAAACCTTTTTGTTCTGACAATATTCAATTGCCTTCTTCAGGTGAAAATTGTGAGACAAGACAAGTCTAGTTTCAGCTTCAGCCAAATGTGAATCCTTCTGATGTACACGAGTATCTTGAAGGAAAACGTCCCTGTTTGACTTTTACAAAGAGACAATTGGAATAATGTTGAATGAATAGCACTCGATGGTCAGAAGGTGAATGTTTTCCTGTTTTATTGAGGCAGACAAATGCTTGAGCTAATTGGATTATTTATGACAAACTCTGTGTGTAGAAGAGCAGATGTTTCCCCCAAACACCTGCATTCTAAAAGCTAGCGCCAGAGGACTTGAAGACTTGTTTTTCAGTGGAGGAGTTCATTGAGAATGCATTGTGAAATATGGCTGATTGTTATGATTAAGACAATTTGCACACTAGAGGTTAGCAATATTTCAATATGTCAATATGGATTGTTTTGTCCAAATACTGATCAATTATTGCAGCTTAAGAGCAGACACTGAAGGCTTGAGAGATGTTAACCGTTTTATTTATCATTTATGAAATAGGTTTGTTTAATTCTTTATCAGACTTTTGTTTAAAGCGACAAACATGAGCAGTGGAGCTACTCGTTACCGAGTCATGTTTGGAACTTTGATCAGGTTTTACTATTTTTCAGTTGGTCTTAAACTTTTCATTGGGACCATATTACCTTCAAGGAAGTAGAATATTCTTTCATTGTAATGGCTTATTTTGTTTTATTTTAAGTTTATGGCATAAACCCTGTATTGCAGCTCTGAATGATATTGATTTCCATGTGTTATTGAGGAGAGGTAGGGATTACAGTCGCAATGCATTAAACTGCTCTCTGCATACTTTTACTGTACTGTACAAAGTACCTGTACTTTGTGGATTTGTTTTTTTCACGCAGTACGTTCTCTCTCTGCAGACAACACGGCCGGGATCGTGACCCGCCGCTCGGGTTTCCTCAGACACCTCCAGGAGGAGTACCTGCTGCCTGTGGTGGTGGAGGACAGCGGGTACCCGGCCCAGAGCAGCACGTCCACCCTGACCATCCGTGTGTGCTCCTGCAGGACGGGCGGGGCGCTCCTCAGCTGCTCCGCCCAGGCCGTGGTGCTGCCAGTGGGGCTGAGCACGGGAGCGCTCATGGCCATCCTGCTCTGTGTGGCTCTGCTCATCGGTAAGAGACTTACTTTCCCAGTGCAGGGGCTATGTCGGTCAGAGAGCCGAGAGGGCGGGGTGTCTCACAAAACTGAGATATGTTCCTACAAAGGGGCCTGTCATCCACACCAAACCGCACATTTCTGTTGTTCAAAGGTTTCTAAATCATCTAATGGTTTCTAAAGCGGTTTCTAAACGTCCTCTGGAGTTTTAGGCCGAATGTCTTGCGTCCAAGACATGTTCCTCGGAGACGCCAACAGAGAACTTTAAGATGAAGTCGTCCTGCCGGAGGAAACAGCGAGACGAATGTCACGGTCCTCGCTGCTGCTGCTGTTGTTGGAGTTATTATATTCTCATATTGAAGGGCCATCTACTGTCATGCGATTAGTGTGGTCATTCCAGTGTTCCTTTATCTGGGTGTTCCTTTATTCCGGTGTTCCTTTATTCCGGTGTTCCTTTATTCCGGTGTTCCTTTATTCCGGTGTTCCTTTATTCCAGTGTTCCTTTATCTGGGTGTTCCTTTATTCCGGTGTTCCTTTATTCCGGTGTTCCTTTATTCCGGTGCTCCTTTATTCCGGTGCTCCTTTATTCCGGTGTTCCTTTATTCCGGTGTTCCTTTATTCCGGTGCTCCTTTATTCCGGTGCTCCTTTATTCCGGTGCTCCTTTATTCCGGCGTTCCTTTATTCCGGTGCTCCTTTATTCCGGTGTTCCTTTATTCCGGTGCTCCTTTATTCCGGTGCTCCTTTATTCCGGTGCTCCTTTATTCCGGTGCTCCTTTATTCCGGTGCTCCTTTATTCCGGTGTTCCTTTATTCCGGTGTTCCTTTATTCCGGTGCTCCTTTATTCCGGTGCTCCTTTATTCCGGTGCTCCTTTATTCCGGTGCTCCTTTATTCCGGTGCTCCTTTATTCCGGTGTTCCTTTATTCCGGTGCTCCTTTATTCCGGTGTTCCTTTTCCTGACCTCACTTTTCCTAAAATCCTGGCTCGGGCAATATGTGACTTTCTGTTTAACTAAACAGCAGGTAAAAAGCCCCAGACATGAAGTAAATGACAGACTCCTGTTTTTTTGTATTGTAAATGTAATGTTTACCACTAGAGGGCAGCCTCATCCCGCACATGTTCTCCACCGTGGCCTGAGTCTGCAGCTCTCCTCTTTGAGCTGGATGGAGGAACTTTATCTGAAAACATACCCTTGGCTCTCTTTGTGCGTGCTCATAACCGTAAAAAGAGAGCATGCTTTGTAAATGTAGGTCAGTGTATGTATTTTTCTTCTCCTTTATTGACAGTAAGCCCCGCGAAAATGCAACACCCTGAGGCCTTTCATGCTGCCTCTGTCGCCGTCCTGTTTGAAAGGGAGCTCGCTGAAAAATATACAAGAAAATAAGGAGGACCAGAAAATTATAAATAAGTGCTTCTGTAATGTTGCTGTTTATTTATTTAATGTAGTTTTAGCTCGTACGCTGTTTTTTTTACAATGTGTTTTTCAAATGTTTGCCATCTTTTGGACAAAAACTGTGGGATTTCTTACCCAAAAATCTCACATTTCTAAATATTGCCTACTGAAAAGAATGTTATTACTTATTTTTCTCATCCAGACCAAAACGTGGAAAAGCTCCAACCGATGTGTTTATTTTTTTGAGAAAATACCACATTCATAGAGTCAAATTCTTAAAATTGAAGCCCTTATTTTGCCACTGCTGATAAGAAGAAATCCGTAACATTTGTAAATATATACAAAGAGTTCATTCATGAACATGTTCTTTTAACCACTATATTCCCTTATTTGCTTATTTGTTCTGGTGGAAACAATGCCTCTTATTTGCAAATTAAATAAAGTATATTTTAACTACAGTCAAAATAAAATATACTTAAAATCATACTTTTAGGTAAATGTATTGCCCTTCAGAGGGTGTTGATGAGCAGCAATGTGTGAAAGGCAACGATCAATGCCCTTTAATGTTGTCTTGTTTTATTTTTCTTTTGTTAAAGGCGCATTATGCAACTATTTATGCGGGGGGAAAAAACTTGATATTTGTGCGTAATTTACTTTTGTGACCCAATGGCTGCATGAGTGGTCAGCATGGCACCTTTACTTTCCAGCACATTGGCCTCTACAACTCTCCAAGATTATAGGTTTTCTGGTGAGCAGTGAAAACCCACCAGAAACTTCAAATGCAATTGATCCTGGAGCATCATAGAGGCCACTGTGATGGAAAGTAAAGGCGCCATGCTGACCACTCACACCGCCGCTGGGTCACAAAAAGGTCAAGTACGTTTCAGGTTTTTCACTTCAAAAGTCCCATAATGCACCTTTAATAAAAAGCATCCGGGCCGATGTCCTGGCGTTCATTTCTTCCTGTGCACCCAGAGGGCTCATGTGTGGGCAGTGAGAAGTGTTGCAGCTCCTTTATTCTTCTCTGAATGGATATTGTACATTGCAGAGACAGAGGTGAAAAAGTTGGACCCACTTTCTTTTGATTATATTTTCAGAGGAAACCAAGTGTCAGACGCTTAAGGAGCAGCTTCACAACTTTAGTGCTGACGAGAACCCAGTGTGTGCCTGATTTAACCATTGTTATGCAGCAGTTCAGCGCTGCACTGAAATGTTAGCCTCGTGCTAGTGATATTTTATTCTGAGTCTTCTTGAGAGTTCTTGAGAGTTGTGTCGAACTGTTGTTTTGGGCTGTTGTTGTTGTTGTGTGTGCATCTCAACTCTTCCATCCCTTAGGCCTGACTTAGTTCTGGATTTGTTCAGGTCCAGAGTTAATGGTTCAGTGTTACGGGCGGAGTTTGGAGATGTTCTGGAGGTGAAAGAATATGCAGTTTTACAGATATGTTGGATGTGGGTGTTAAATGATAGGTGGGAGTCAAATCGAACCCCCAGGTTTGTAACAGACGGTGTGAAGGGAATATCACGGGCAGCAAATGAGTAAACAGTCAGGGGGGAGGATCGGAGTTGGTTTGGGGTCCCAATGAGAAGACCTTCTGTTTTGGAGCTGTTTAACTGAAGGAAGTTGTCAGTCATCCATGCCCTTGTGGGGGATGTGAGGTCCAACCTGACACAGAGCTGAGTATCATCAGCATAGTGGTGGAAGGCAACTCCATGCCTGCTGATGATGTGGCCCAAGGGGAGCGTTAGATGGAGAACAGTCTGAATCAAGTGCAGGATTATTATATAGCTATAAAATACAAAATGGGAAAGAAAAGACATCTGAAACACAAAGTCACAAATTGTTAAAAGCTGATCAGAGGGATGAAGCCCTCTATAAATTTCAAAAGATATTGTTGCCAATAGCCAACAGGGTCGTTAGAAGAGAGGACGCAAAGCAACGGTCAAAGACTGAAGACAAATCAAGCATAAAGCATCAGGAATCCTTATTATCAACCAGTGCTGTCATTTTGAGCAGCTGTAACCGACCTGAAGTGTCCAGAAGTACAAGGTGTTCAGAGACATGGCCAAAGTGAGATAAGTGTAAACACATTATTGAACAAGACACACAGGCTCAAATGTTTAGACTGGTTCAGGAATGATCTAAAGACAGATGGACTGATGAATGGGCTCATGGCTCATGATCAGTAGTGGGCATAAAGCTCTACTCTGACTTCAGGGCCATCAAGATGGAGGAGAGAACTGGGTGTGCAGCTATCATTAAAGAGTTAGTTGGACCATTTGAAGTTGAAAGTGGAATTGAAACTGGACTCCCAAACTTCCTTCCTTCAGTGGTGTTAGAGGATTAGTCCATCAGCCCATAATAATGATCATTATCATTATTATTCTTTATTTATACAGGTGGTCTTTGAGACTCAATGTCTCATTTGCAAGAGAGACCTGTTAGAACATACAAGGTAGATCACAGTTAACAATAAGGCAACAGTGGAACGATTACGACTTTAACACAATACTAAGAAGAACTTAAAACTTACAAACAAGAGCAGTCACATAGAGGATACTCCTTTAATAGGGATTTAAACTGACAGAAGGTCACAGCATTATCCACATGAAAGTTTTTCTGTGCCTCATTCCAGACATTCAATCAATCAATCAATCAATGCTTTTGTATAGCCCAATATCACAAGAGAAGCTGCACCGAACATGAAGGCAATAAAACAGAGCAATAAATATGACATGTAAACATTCCCCCATTCTGTCTTTACACAGTGTGACTCAAGAGTCACAATGTCCTGAGAGCTCAGCTGGTCAGCATTTGACCTGACATTTATAAGATTTAACAAATAATCAGGAAGGACACCAAGAAGAGCTTTGTAAATAAACAGCAGACAGTGGGTTTTCCATCCCACTTTAGCATAAAGATCACAGTGGTGGGTCCTTTAACCATCTCCAGTGATGAATCCTTCCTGTACCAGTTTAAACATTTGAGCTCATGTGTCTTGATCAATAGTGGGTGTGTTTACACTTTTCTCACTTTGGCGATGACTCTGAACACCTTGTACTTCTGGACACTTCAGGTCGGTTACAGCTGCTGAAAATGACAGCACAGAAACATGATGGATTCCTGATGGCTTTAAGCTTGATTTTTCTTTAAAGACTTCAACAGTTATTTTACGTTGTTTTCTGTCATCTCATTCCCGGTTCTGTGTCCCGTCCCAATATTTATTTATTTATTTCTTCAACAGGGCTGCCTCCATCTGACCAGCAATTGACGCCTTTTGTTCAATTACCTTTTTGTTTTTCAGGTTTAGTCCTTCCTGCTTAGTAATAGCTCCATAATAACTCTGCACCTGATTCACACTTCCTCTCATTACGAACATCACCATCACCTGGGACGCTTCAATCTAACAGCTTTTCAGTTTTACACCATTATGAATTTGAACATGTGAAGAAAATATAACAGTATGGTTAAAAAAAAGCTCAATAAAGTCAGTCTAACTCAATAAATTCAAGTCAAGAGAGAAAAGGTCAAAATGTGACACTTGGGGTGGTGTCTGTGCTTATTCATGGCCATTTCTCCATATTCATTTGTAACAGGTGTGATTTGTGGCGGGCTGACCTCTTTGGCGCTTCAGTCGTTCCTCATGTGCACTAGAAGGTCTGGGGGTTGCAGCACCGTGACCTTTTTCATAAAGACATTTGTTGTTGCTTCCTCTGGACGGTTCAAAAGTCCAAATCCGATGTGACTTGTGCACCCAGACGCAAATCCGTGGACTTAAGTGGTTCTCAAACATCCCGAGGTCAGCCGTGTTGAGTGGACCGATGGAGATCGTGCGGACGTGTGGGACAGTCTAACGGACCCGGTACCAGACAGGAGAGGAGTTTGTCCCGCCGGAGCTCACGTGGAAACACTCTGACCTTTATCTGCTCTCATGGCTGGACGGAGAGGAGGGAAAGAAAAGGCACAACACAAAACAAAGCAGTCACAAAGTGAAGGGGAGGATTTGCATCAACAGGAACTACTTTATATAAATATGTTTTATAATACTAAGGCTAATTTATCATCTTCCATGTTATCTTCCATTGATGTAATGTTCCTATTTAGTGCTTTTGTGAAAGAGAATAGATCACAATGTGAACGCAGAGGAGAAACATGGTCAGTGCCGCCGCGAGCTGCGTGAAATAAACATGGGGAATTGCCGAGTAGCTGACATCACCACGGTAACGCGAGGTGCTCATGACACTTGCACCTGATGCTTTGTAGACGTAGTACTGAGAACCTACACTTCCGCTTCGTCCCTCGCTGGCTGGTGATCGGGAATGATCTTCTCGTCAGATCTGCTTTGACAGGAACTTCAACCACAAGAAAATCTAAATTGCAGCTTGCTTTTTAACCATCAGGGGGCAGTATATACACGGTTTTAAATGGTTTTAGACTAGTGCAACATACACTAAAATGACAAAAAATGAAGTGGGAACAGCAGACAATACTCCAAAAATATCATATATATAGTTTATCAGGAGATTAAAGTGATAAAGGCTTTTAATCACATGAAAGCAAGTAATGCAGCTTATTTTCTGTGTTACAAATACTATATAAGAGCATATATCCTTTTCTTAACTTAACTTCATGTCTAGGCAATACCCAGTGTGTATACGTTCACCAGCTCCACAAGAAACATCACATAGACTCATAGAGCCTCCCGGCTGCTCTTCTCTCTTCACTCTCCTCTGATCATCGTCCTCGTGTATCCAAGGTCTGAAGCAAACGTGCTTTTGTAAGATCGTAGTTGGGTGAGTCCATGTGCGAGAATAAGTTCAAAGCCGAGTCGTGAGCTTGGTCACAGCGCGTGGTGACGGTGGAGAAACAGACTTGGCTTTATTTTGAGAAACGTTATCCAGGAGCGCTTCAGGGGTTAGGCTTACACCTCATTGACTCTGACTATGTTACGTCCACAGCCTGTTTTAAACACGTCGGCCACAACGAATGAATCTGGAGGCTTAAACCAGTCGTCATGTGTCCGTCACGACTTCCGCTCTATGGCAGGAATACACAGCCATTCTGTTTTTGACAAATGCTACAGCATCACTAGGTTGGTCATTATTATACTCACTGCTGCCACCTCAGGTCTTACATGTAACTGCAGCTTCTATATTAAGCTCATGCATGACGGCACTTTGGACACAAATTAACACTTTTCTGAGTGACAGTGCAGGATTTTACAGTTGTGGTGAACAGGTCTGAGCTCATTCTACACATTAGGACAGGGGTGTCGAGGGCCGAAATTCAGCCCCCACAGCGGGTCGCGGGCCACATGTTGTAAAGGACTGTGGCCTCATATAGAACAACATCTTAGACTTAATGCGCTTTATCAGCCTGTGTCACATGTTTTTCAAAGTGCTACATTAAGTCATTCTTCATTCACTCCACACTCAATGGCAATAAGTTACTATTGTAGCCACAGCCACCCTGGGGCAGACTGACCATTTACCACATGGCTGTAATATGCTGTTTATATCCTGATCTCATGTTATGTCAGCGTCCTCTGCTGGACACGTGTGGAATTCTTTCCTTTTTTAAATTTAAGCTGCCCCCTAGTGGCTGGAGTGAGCAAACTGGTCATTTCGTTAATCCATAATTCTGCACAGGAATGGGCTAGATGTTAGAGGATGACCCAGTATTTGTTATACTGGGTCAAGCTGTAAAGTCGTACTATCTCTGTCATAGCCTTGACTGTGGTGCTCAGACTCTCAGCCACTGAATGTTTGCTTGTGTATCAGTATGACGCCCTTTTCTGTGGACGCATAGACAGACTTGAATGGTAGGACTAGCGCAATGTCTCGAGTTCTTGTCTCTGGGTCCCACACCGATGGTAAAAAAACGTCTCCTGTATAACACATCCAGACTGCTGCATATTCTTCATCAATCCTCTCGAACACCATTGTTATTTCTCTAACACTAGACTAGAAACGTACTTTTTTTTTTTTTTGACATGCCCTTCATGCTCCTTAAAGGGCCACATTAAACATCTGTCAAGGACCCGGACACATGTGCATTAGGACATGGCTGGAACACGTAGGGGGAGGAATCACATGGATCCATGTGATGTTTAATGTGCTAGTAAATCCATAAACACAAGATAATAAGCTGTCATTATGTGCTTACATGTGATTATTATGTGATGTAGTGAAGACCTAATATTGACCGTGCGTAAAATGGGCCGTGGACATAAGAATTCAGTCACTGAGCTTTCATTTTCTTTGACACCTGCTATAGCAATGTATAGGCACTATAGGTGATGAAAGAAACAGTCATGAAAGGGTGTCGACACAGACGGTTTGACAGCGTGTGCTTTTTATTAGCTGCTCGGCTTTTTCTGAAAGAGGAAACGTTAACATAGAGATGACATGCATCAATGTCACCGTGACAGCCTGCAGGGGCCGAGCTCTCGAGGAGAGGAACATAAAAGGAACATGTTCGCCCGTGTTGTGTTGGGAGTGCCCTGTTTGAAAAGTACAACATATAAAGAAACAAAATGAGGTGCCTCTCGGTAATCCCTAAACCAAACCTTTGCTATGTTCTTTTGTGTTGTTGTATTTTGAAAATGTTCAAAATGAGACAAACATCTCACAAAGGTTGGAGACCTCAAAAAAGGTATCACAAAATGCAGAATGAAACACGTGTCCCATTTAAAAAGATCTGAGTGCAGTCTCTTGTATTATTAGCAGACACTCCTGTGCTCCAGTCTGCTGAGACCAACTCTGGCTGATTCAGGGAGTGACTCCTCTCTCTCCGGCCCTCTTTACCTGCATTACATTTGAAACAGGAATTCATCGTTAAGCTGCACCATTATAGATACAAAAAATCTATTATTTAATCGACTATTTGTTGACTTATTCTATAATGATAGAGAAATAAATAACTCTGAAATCATAACTTATTATGTTATATTATCATCTTGGAATGCAGGGGCTTAAATGATGTTAAGTTAGCTGTTTGACTACAAACCTTTGCCTTCTTGTTAGTGATGCACGATAATGCCAATTTTAACCGATAACCGATAATTCCGCATGTCCCGATACCGATAACAGATAATGACACCGATAATTATGTATATATATTTGCACTTTATTTTGTGACAAGAACTCAATGTAACAGTTCACAGTTCTGCCCAAAATGTATTAACTCTACCAAGCAATATACAAGTGTATAAATATAAATCAAATAATGAGTTTTACTTTGGGTTTGAGTCTCACCTTTTTCTAAAGCTCTGTTTTTCACAGTTCCATCATCTGAGCAGGTCTGACTCTGCTCATCTGTGTCACATCTTATAAAAAAAAAAAAAGAAGAATATTACTACTACTACTACTTCCTTCCTAGTATTTTCTTTTTGTTGGCATCATACTAATGAATTCTTATTTACAATACTGGAATATAGACAGTATTACAGTATTTCACTGAGTCTGGAGGCGTCTCTGACATGAGAGAGAAGTGATGCCAAATCTGTGACAGATTCTGACTAATAATCTGATACTACAGCACAAAAACAAGACTCTCTCCTGCACTGGCTCATTTATGCATTTGTGACGAGGCTCATTTCATCAATGTAAAACTCCTCTTGTTCATAGCACTTCAATCGTGAGGCTGTCGTGTTTATTTGATCAGAAATGCTAAGATAATACATGTGTTTTTAGGCCCCGCTCTGTTCCAGTAACTTACGTGAGCGGGTCAGAGGTTCACATTTCCTCGTCTTTTCCTCATTTTGTTGCGGTGCTAATGTTGAAGTTACTTCGATGTAAAAAGTCAAAAACCTCTTCCTTCACGGAGAGCGCCTGCACAGCTGTTTCGCTGGAAAACTCGTGGTATTTTTCAGCTAAAACCGTTCAGAAGTCGGCCGTGGAGAGCGTATATCTGCTGCTGTAAATGTGCTGTCCTGAGTCTGCAGCAGCTCCGGGCTGCAGGACGAGTGGGCGCCGCCGCCGCCGAGAGAAAGGCAGCGAGCTGGAGCCGCAGATTCAATGTCATTTGAGCTTCTATTTATCAGGCCTAATTATCGGCCACATTTTTTCTTAGCGGCTTTATCGGGGATGGCGCCAAAATGCCGATAAATGCCGATAATTATCGGCGGCCGATATTATCGTGCATCCCTACTTCTTGTGTCCGTGCAGTTAATGCTGTATTTGGAAGCTCTCAGGGAGAGTTGTCTGTAACAGTGTTTGTGTTGGTGTTTGCTGATGTGTGGTTAAATGCTTCTTTTTAGTCTGACAAGCTGCAGCAGTAAATGTGTTTAAGTAGATCTGATAGCAGTATTATATGTGTACTCAACATGGTGTGCACTGTACAACAGCCCCACCTAATGTTTACATCACCAGCCGCCACTTCGTACAATATCGGCCCACTTTCAGTGTTGTTGCGCAGGCATGACCTTGTGATCAGAAGGAAACGTTTACACCATACTTAACCATGAAGTGTTAATGATAATAGATTAAACTGCCTGTTCTGATCCGGGGCTGCTGCAGTCGGTCAGGTCTTAGTGCAGCATCATTACACTGCGTTCCAAATTATTATGCAAATGACATTTTTCTAAGATTTGAGATTTTTCAACTAAAATGAGAGTCAGCATCATTTTCAAGTCTTTAACTGGTAGAGGATCATTTATATGTGGTTGAAAAAACATCCCAGTGATAACAGTATTTTTTTCCAAAAATAAATATAGTAAGAAACTCAAAATCCACTGTTCCAAATTATTATGCAACTCATCGTTTCAATACATTTTAAAGCTTGTAATTAACTGAAAATGGTCATTTGTTGAGTTTGTAGCATTAGGAGGTCATATTTACTGAAATCAAAAGCTATTTCAATCAAAAAAATATTACCAGGTCAAGTTTTATTTTACCATAGGAGCCCTTGTGTGAGAGCAGCTTCAAAATTCTTAAATCCATTAAACTTGTGAGTTTTTGGACAGTTTCTGCTTGGATTTCTTTGCAGGATGTTAGAATAACCTCCCAGAGCTGCTGTTTGGATGAAAACTACCTCCCACCCTCATAGATGTTTTTTTTGTTGAGGCTCCAAAGGTTCTCAATAGGGTTGAGGTCAGGGGAGGAGGGGGTCCACATCATGAGTTTCTCTCCTTTTATGCCCATAGCAGCCAGTGATGCAGAGGTTTTCTTTACAGCAGGACATGGTGCGTTGTCATGATGAAGAGGATTTTGTTCGGGAAAACACGGCTCTTCTTTTTGTAGCATAGAAGACAGTGGTCAGTCAGAAACTCCACATATTTTTCAAAGGTCATTTTCACACCTTCAGGGATCCTAAAAGGGCCTAAAGGGGCCGACCAGCTCTCTCACCATGATTCTGGCCCAAAACATGACTCCGCCCCCTCCTTACTGACTCCGCCCCCTCCTTACTGACGTCACAGCCTTGTTGGGACATTGTGGTCATTCACCAACCATTCACTACTCCATCCATCTGACCATCCAGGGTCACACGGCCTCATCAGTGAACAAGACTGTTTGAAAATGAGTCTCATGTATTTCTGAGCCACTGCAGCCGTTTCTGTTCTTCAGCTTCAATTAACCGTT
Source organism: Gobius niger (assembly GCF_951799975.1). Lineage (NCBI taxonomy): Eukaryota > Metazoa > Chordata > Actinopteri > Gobiiformes > Gobiidae > Gobius > Gobius niger. The sequence continues at coordinate 33,524,476 of NC_136864.1, forward strand.
TAGGGGAGGCCGGATAGAAGGTTTATGCACAACTGCAGCCTCTGGAGGGTCCGACACCTTCATGTTCAGGAGACTCCAGAGGCACCAGCTGCTTCAAATACCTGTCTGCTGCTTTGTAGCATCTGTTCTCTTAATCTGATGTGTTTGTAGGTTTTCATACCGAGACCAAGGCATTCAACTATTTCACGCTTTTCATCAGCAGAGAGACCCTTTTTCTTTATCATATTGTTTGAAAATGATGATCTGCTTAATAAAGTGGAACATCCTTTTTCAGTAGTTTTTCCCTTAATTGGGTTTAACCTGAAAACTAATCATCCCAGGTCTCTGAGATTAATGTCAGTGATTCATAGAGCCCCGAGACACGACACCATCCATGAGTTTCATTATTATTATTTTTTTTTACCTTTTTGACACAAAAATACAATTTGCATAATAATTTGGAACGCTGTGTATGTGCCCAAAGAATGAGATGAACTGGCGACCTGAACATCCTGAATGACCAGGTTATTCCACCAATGGATTTCTTCTTTAAGGTTCTTTAATATGTCAAAATGTTACTTTGTTCTGGTGTCTTCAATGAAGGTTCTTGAGTCATCTTTATGTACTCTGTCGCTGAAGTGTCAGACGCTTCGCCTCTCATCCAAAAGGCTTCGTCAGTACACTCATGTCAGCTCAGCCCGCAGCTCAGATATAGACCAATGGGAGGAGTTCAGAGTACAGAAGATGACTTAAGAACCTTCATTGAACGTACAAATTAGTTCTGGTTAATCAGGCAGGAGGAAGGAATAATGAAGCAGAAATGCTAATCATGCTGGCCTGAAGGAGGGATTTGAACAATCCTAAACCGTAACCCATGTGTGTGTGTTGCAGTCATGGCCGCCCTGTACATGTCCCAGCGGCGTCACAAGGAGAAAGAAGCCCTGATGACTTCCAAAGAGGACATCCGCGACAACGTCATCCACTACAACGACGAGGGCGGGGGCGAACAGGACACCCACGCCTACGACATGGGAACGCTACGCACCAGCCAATCGCAGCGCACCAGCCTCCAGAGCTCCGCCTCCAGCTCACGGAAGGACCGCCCCTGCTACGGTAGCGGGGTCCTACTCCACCTCAGCTCCCGCGAAACTGACAGCATCCGCTCTCCCGACATCCACCGGCAAACCGCCTGCGCCATATCGGCGGCGAACAAGGCCGCGACTCTTCGGAGAGGGAAAGCGGGCGCTGCTACGGGGGACAACGCGGAAATTATCAGGAGTTTCATCGAGCAGAGACTCGGGGAGGGGCAACATGCAGCGCCGGCGTACGATTCGCTGGCGACGTACGCGTATGAGGGGGAGGGGTCGGAGGCCGGGTCGCTGAGTTCCATCGAGGAGTCGTGGGTAATGGAGGACATGGGTGATTTTAGCTCGCTCGGAGACTGGGGACAACCGTTCAAGACGCTAGCTAGCATTATGGACGCGCAGCCACCAGCGTCAACCGAGGACAGCTGAGACCGCCTGACCTCTGGGACCAACACGGACAATACACGAAGATAGTCTACTTTTGTATGCAATTTGGTACTGTTTGAGAAAATATGTTCATGATCAAGGTCTATTTTATTAATGTATGGTTACTCGTCCTTCTTTCCGGCTCTTTGAGGGTTTTCTGTAGCGCTGGAGCTACAGTTAGCTCAACAGCTTTCCTTGTAGCACTGTTAATTGATCTTTTGCAAAAGCCCCGTCGCCTTAGCCAAAGTTTACAAACTCCGGCAAGCAGTGGAGTTTATCACGGTTCACTATTGCGGCACCAGGGTGCTGTAGGACATCGGAGTAAATGGCACTAGGTACTAGATGCTCTTGGTAAGTTGTCCTCTTATTACGTCCAGTTATGATTCAAATCTGTCCAGTCTGGGGTCTGCTTCTGCTGTGGAAGAGAGAGAGGCTGCAGTGGCTTTGTCTCCCCCGCAGCTATGGGGAAACATAAAAGTCATTATTCTCCAGCATAGATATATTGAAGCCGCGATGTCCCGTGTGCTAGGGCTGCACGACTAACCTTTATCGAATAGAAATTGAGGTGTTAGCTGCTGCTATTACCTAACCTCAAGGCACTGAGGGTTTTTCTTCTGCCTGCCTTGAGTTATGGACATGTTTACCAATCAGAATTATCGAGCCTCGGCTGCAGGAGAATCCAGTTGTCTTTGCTGCAGTCTTGGAAAACAAGCTTCACATGTGTCTCGTACCATCCAACCAGCAAACTATTCTCATCGCTAAGAACACACATGGAGCAGGTCGGGTTGTGTCACGGAATCATCATTAGTTTACAGAACAAATGATGTGTGCATTCATGTTGCTGAATAGGCAGAAAGTGTGAGAGAGCGACACATTTATGAGAGTATGATTAAAACTAAGCATGTTTTTCTGACACCTCTGCCTCTCGCAGATTTGCATCTGGTTGCAACATGAAGCTGAAATGTAATAACCGAGCACCATAATGTTTAATAGCAGTTTTATAAATGTATCTGCATCTAGATGTTCAAATGCATGAAAAATAAAACATGGGCTATACACAAAATATAAAAAAACGCAAATCGAATCGCAATCATATTGAGATTGTGATTCCATTTGCGAGATTTGTCACAAAAATTGCACTTATGTCAAAATGGTGCAGCCCTACCGTGTGCTCAGAGACAACAACAAATCGACTGAAGCGTCAAGGCTCTGAGCTACTAAACACTTCCTGCAGCACTAAACATGACAGATGTTCCAGATAATGTCTAGCAACAACAGTTCAAGAAACTCTTGGCAACAAGACGGATGGTAAACGAGTATTAGCTTGGCTCTAGTTGGCGCGCGGCATTAATTCTGAACAATGAGAAACAGGTCAGGCGCCATTAGCTTAATCTTAAACATAATAGCTACATCAATACAGAGATACCTGAAATATTGCTTTCAAGGCTGAAATGCTCATGATATGTCCATTTTAACGTGCCACACACATCTGAAAAGGTTGGATACATTCGGATCACACGCCATGTCTATTTACGACGATGAACACACCAGCAATATCAGGAATCACCAACAACATGGCCACACGCCGCCATGTTAACCACGCAAATCTATTCACAAATAGATGTTCCCACCTCCTGAAAGTGCACATTGTCGTTGTGTCCTTGGGCAAGACACTTCACCCACATTGCCCCCAGTGTCTGCGTACATTGGTGTATGAATGAGAGTATGAATGGGTGAGTGGATCCTTGCTGTAAAGCGCTTTGAGTGCCTAATGTAGGTGGAAAAGCGCTATATAAGTTGAGACCATTTACCATTTACCATGTTTGGTGTCTACGTGAAGCACAGAATGTTCTCGGCAATGCACTGTAATCCAAAAATGGTCATTTCCTTTGTGCAGACTGGGACAGTGTAGGGACAGTTTTCTCCAAATGAGGTTTTCATTGCGTCACGCAACAACATCTGCACTTTGTATCTCCCATAGACTCCACACTCTCCAGGCTTAGACTGAATAATGTATCATTTCTTTTCATTTTTTACTTTTTTCAAAGGATTTTTCAGTTCATGCCTCACTTATTCAGCTTTGAACCCAAAAACAAGGATCTTTTATTTATTTATTTATCTGTACAGATTTCTTTCACTAATAAATAGCGTCTTCAAAAAAGCAGACATTCAAAATCTCCTCTGAGCAAACTTTAGTAACTAATATATCAACAAAATAAATCAATGTATGGAAAAATGCCCGATTTCTATGTGAACATAAAATTGAGGAAAAGTCTCAATACATTTTTTCTTCTCATATTTAGGTTCCCCCCTGACTACCATCCAACACACCACTGTTTCAGAAGCACTGCTGTGAAGGAGTAGATGAGTGAGCATACATGGTAGTTAGGCCTTGGACTGTGACTGGTCTCCAGGCCGGTGTAGAAGGATGTTTCATAGGGCTAGAGGACTCTTAGATCTACGGCACATGGAAGGGAACGCGGTCAGCTCCTCCAAGTGCCTGAGGTTACACATGTTTACATATTTTCATGTTATTTAATTAAAAAAAATGTTGGAAAAGATTTGAAGTGGTTTCTATGTTGTTCTTTCATTGTGTGTTTAGCACATGGATGTTATTCTCTGCACTTTTATTACACACTGAGGAAAACACACGTGCTGTTTACTGGTCAGCACGTGAAACCTCGCTCTCTGGACCCTGACTTAGCCAAAGAATATCAGAATAAATCATTTGAGGTGCATTTTTAGCTTTCTCCCTTGGCTTCATTCGATCCGCGTTGGTGGAAAAGATACAAGTGCAGCAGAGTTGCGTTCTTTAAGATGGTAGGACGGTTGATCCAATGGGCGAGGATCGTGCTTCTCTTTGGTCCTCATGGCTGGGAGCTGACGTTGCTGTAGTACCAGCCCTTTTAACGGCTCCAAAGAGTTTTATTTTTTGTGAGAATTGCTATGACCCATGTGACAAATTTGGCCCGCCGAAACAATTACGTTCTTTTGCGACGCTCTGGTTAATACTAACTCTCTCCCATTCATGCTCAATGGTAAATATGGATGCAGTACAGTTTTGGGCCACCAGCGTCAAATTGGGGGCGCTGTTTCACTCCTTTCGCAAAGTTAAGGAAACACTGTTGTGGTGTCTTGGTAACCGTTTCTGTTCATCAGCTTCCATTAACAGTTTAGGGGAGGCCCGGATAGAAGGTTTATGCACAACTGCAGCCTCTGGAGGGTCCTACACCTTGATGTTCGGGAGACTCCAGAGGCACCAGCAGCTTCAAATACCTGAATGCTGCTTTGTGGCATCTGTTCTCCTAATCTGATGTGTTTGTCTGGCAGAAACCGTCCATATTGTGCCATTATCTGCACAAAACGGAGTGTGTCTGAATCATCCACAAATCTCCTATCAGTATGATGATTACACTTAATCTTTCATGAAATATCGAAGGTTTTCATACCTAGACCAAGGCATTCAACTATTTTACGCTTTTCATCAGCAGAGAGATCCTTTTTCTTTCCCATAGAACATGCAAACTCCACACAGAAAGGCCCCATCCCTGGTGGGAATCGAACTCAGGACCTTCTAGCTGTGAAGCACGAGACGAAGTACATCTAGTTTGTCACCAGAAAATGTGAACAAGCTGGTCAGCCTGAGTGACCGGTGGAAGAAGAAGAAATAGAGCTCGGACTGTTGCTACTGACTGTAAACAGTTCATCACCACCTCTAATGTCGGCCTACAGTTCAAATTCATGTTTAACTGAATAAACAGTTAGTAAACACAAATGCATCTTATTGAACATGAATTATTTTCATCACCAATTATCAGAGTAGAGCAGCTTTCTCAAGCAGTTTGTGCGTTTTTGGAAACAGGAGATGAGCTCCTGGTCTAATGCGGCGCCCGGCTTCTCAAAGACTTACTTTCCTCATTATTTGCGTAGCAAGCATATTCTGAACGCTTTTGGCAGAATTCAAACAAGCCATTTTAATCTAGATTAATGAAAGAAAGAAGAAAGAAGGTTTTTCTCCATCGTGTACTTTTATTGGAATATTATTTCAAGTGACAAAATCAAGTCCTTTGACCAGCTCTATGTAATAGTGGACCAAGTCGTATATTCTTAATGCGTGTATTTTTAACCTGATTTTCCTGCATACACATTTTCCCCTTTATGCGTCTCCTGAGTAAACGCTTTGGGAATTTAGCGTGCCTTTTTATTTCCATAAATCCAGCCGTTTTTGCTGATCCAACAGAAATGTCTGAACAGTTAATACTCTTGATGGAGTTAAGCTTTAATCTCCTTCAGCAGAGGTTTATGAAGAACTGGGGACATTAAAAGCGACGATGACTAAGGGCTCATGAATAACAAGTTAAGATTTAACACTTTAACACTCCCCATGCGCTTGTTTTACAGAGCACCCCATGAAAGTCACAATCGCTACAATAGAGCTAAAAAGGTAGGAGTTGCTCTATTACAATTAGGTGTAATGACTCTGTGACGTTTTTTATCCAAAAGGTTTGTGTGGCTTGACAGACCAAGCTTCTCATCTGAACATTCTGTTAATGTAATCATATATTTTACAGTCCATAGTGCCTCCATAGAAGAGCCTCCATAGAAGAGCATATAAATACCAATATGCTCAGCGTAACTATACTTGAAGTAGAAAATTCCAGCAGGAGTAAGACAAAACGAGCTTAATCCAGATCAAATCTAACCGGTTTGTGCAGAAATGTCTCTATATGCAAACTTTCCCACAGCACATGCTCCACTTGTCATCAGAGGGAAGCGGTGAGTACAATCCATCATGCAAATCAGCCCGGACCTGCCGATCAGCCCGGCCCGCACAGGAGGAGGAGGAGGAGGAGGAGGAGGAGGAGGAGGAGGAGGAGGAGGAGGAGGAGGCCATTCACCGGGACGCAGTTGTTCAGGTGCCAAAACAATCACATGGAATAATAGGATTTGGGAGAAAACTATACACTTTCATTTTCATTGACAGACTGGAATATAGACAGGGATGAGAGATTGGACAGAGGACCTGAATGGATTCTGTTGAAGGAGACGCAAGGATAATCGCGGGGAAAGAGGAACAGGTCGTTGGTAAAACAGGAGAATTGCTTGAAATGTTGAGTCTGCAGCTTTTCAGCAAAAAGCAAGAAAACCCAAGGACGACACTTCGGAATGGGAGGTATGTGAACGTTGCTTCACAGCGGGACAAATCCAGGTGATGAATAGCCGGAGCATGTCAAAAATATTGTTGGTTGGGTTTTCAAGATCTGGCAACCCTGTTTCAAAGAACCTGGAGGTCGCTCTTGACTTTATCATGATGTTTAAAACAGAAAATATGCTTGGTTAAAGGGGCTAGATGCAAGTTGCCCATTTTATACTCACTACTGCCACCTCAGGTCATACATGTAACTGCACCTTCTATATTAAGCTTGTGCATGACGGCACTTCGACCACGAATTAACAGCTTTTTGACAGTGCAGGAGTTTAGAGGCAGTTGTGGTGAACAGGTCTGGGCTCATTCTACACATTAGGACATGGCTGGAACATGTAGGGGGACGAAAATACTTAGTTTTAACTCTGTATAGTATATATATATATATATAGTCCCTTTAAGGTATTTGGTTTATCAACTTTGAACTCATGACACATTTTAAGGTAAACATATTATCATAATTATTTACTGTATCGCAATACATATCGGATCGGCCCCTGAGTATCGTGATACATATCGGACTGTGACAAAAGTGGATCGTCCCAGCCGTAGTGAAAAGTGGCTAACATTAGCTGCTAAATGATCGATCGATTCCTCTCTCAGGAAAAAACAAAACAATAATCCAAGCTGTTTAATATGTGTATCAAAATGAAAGTGTTTCTTTATGCCATCCCTATAGTCAGTAAGAGGGTGGTAGCTCACTTGCATTAGTGTTAATATAATCAAGAGGAAGAGTTTCATTTGTGTACATGGCTAAATCCAGAGCAGGACAAAGGGTTTCTTCTCCGCAGCAGTTGTGTCTCGCTCCAGGCCCGTGGTCACGTGAGCAGTAGATTGCGTACAGACAGAGTTGTGCCTGGTTGAGCGGTCGTGGATGTGGCAGCAGCTGCAGAGGTCAGTGAGCAGAGTTTGGCCCTCAGACAAACAGCTGTGAGGAGGAGGAGGAGGAGGTAAACACTGCGCCTCGACTCTTCTGGGGAAGTGGTTGGAAGAAAACTTTCAGCCAAAATAGAACTTTTCCGGATATTCCAACAGAAAATGACAAAAGTCTATGTCTAAATCTAAATCAGGACAGTTGTTCCTTCTTGGAGGTGAAAAGAGTTTGACACATACAGTGGGGGGATCAGGTGAGGGGAAACAATAATCTCAATTCTCTTTGAACATCGGGGCATGGAGTGGATTTAAAACAGGTTTTTCTGGACGCAGCACTTTGAAAAAGCTCATCATTTTTCGGCTGAAGATACTGCACAAAGAGCTCTCAAATCTGGGATGGACTCTGCTGTAAACTTTGTGGACAGACCAGGGCTGTGCATGTGGGAACTTCTGTCTGTCTCTCACTAAGAAATGGATCATTTGCCCACACATCAGTGCTACATTTTGTGAATGGAGCCTGAAACACTCTGCAGCCTGCACTGACATGTTCTTGATGTTTGCCGACGCCTTGGTGGAGGACATGCGTTGGCCACTCTCATCGGCCATGACTTCCCTAAGAAGAGATTCTTAATCTCTGTGGAACTAATAAATAACAAATAAAAAGAGCTAAGGCCGGAATCCAACTGCTTGTCAAGGCAAAAACCGAAATCGAGACCTGGTTAGGACTTGTTTAATTGATGTAGAGACAATTGGACAGTCTCAGACCATCTGCACTGTGGGACGATAATATCACACTAATCACGCTGAAAAATGTGGAAAATAATTGATTGTCATTGCACTAGAAGATAATGGCTAAATATGCCAGACGACCACCTCTGCAATAAAGCACAGTGGCTGCTGGCTGCTTTGCTTTGTGGCGACGACACTAGAGGCCACCATCGCTCCGCCATTTCCCGTAGTACCTCCATATCGCCGCTAGTCTCCCATTGGAAAGCATTGCTCTTTAGACACGTTAAAAACAACTTTAGAGCCTGGTGTCTAATTTGGGGAACTTGCTAGATATTCCTCCTGAGATAACAATGAGTTAGTTACAATAAAAGACACCAGGCTGATTTTCGTAAGAAACATTTTAGAAATCTCGCACTAATGAGGGCCGGACGGTTAGCATTGGAGCTGTGCGGCTATGACTGAACTACACGTCACTCAAGGGCTGAGTCTACAGTGAAGATCCCGCCCTTATGCCCTATTTAGGAACATGCTTCGTCAGAGCTGTAGAGGCGGAGTCTGTAAATCCGCCATGAATTTCCCCTCGAACGTCATTGTGGTGAACAGGGAGGAGTGATGAGGAGCTGTGTATTTATATAGACAGTCTATGGTAAATGATGGAGTCCCCACTGTCATGGCAAGTGGACATGTGGGCGAGGTGGATCTGAATAACTCCACACTTTATTTACCCTCCCCTGATCCTACAGTTGGTGCTAAAGGGTGCATTGCAAAACAAATTTTTGCATCCTAAGTTTTAATTGCACCCCACAGTATTTGAATACTGACAATCTCCATTTGCACCTTTGTGAGACTCTGCGGCACCTTCAGTCAGTTTTCTTTGGGGCCGGTGTTACGCCCATTTGAGAGACACCCTGCACCGCTTGCAAGGCTGCAGACAGACATAGGTAACATAACATGCTGAATACAACGTACTTCAGTAAGAAGCTTTCTCAAAGTTTGTCATCCTTGCTTATCAGGCAGCAAAGTCGATTGATTAAAGGAACAGGCCACAGTTATTTCATACTGAGAAATGTTCTTACCTGAGTTTAGACGAGTTCATACGTATACCTTTCTGGTCTGTGCGTGCCCGTGGAAGAGCGTGGTCACTTCCAACTTCAACCCCGTTTGGAGCTATTGGAATACATTGGGAGAGGCCAAATGCTAACAACATCTTTGGTCGTTTTGCGTGACTGAGGGCACACACAAAGACCAGACAGGTACGCATCAACTCGTCTAAGCTCAGGCAAGAGCATAGTATGGAAAAACCGTGGCCTGTCCCTTTAAGGCTAGTTAATGGTTTAAATACTGACTTTATGTAGGGCTCACTCAATATGACATTTATAGCAGACAATGAAGAGGAATATTTCATTACACGCTGCCCATCATTTCTGTCATTTCTTCAAGTTTCAGTGACATTTTTAAACTATAGTCAACTATGATAACATCGTTCAGATAATGATGTTGTTATCGTCCCATCCCTGATCTGCTCTGGAGCAAAGCAGTGATAACCTGAGCCGTGTTTTCTTCGCCCGTTGCTGATTGAATGTGATCAATGCGGTTGGTCAAACTAACAAGGACAGACTGATGTTTTAGGCCGGGCCCGTCTCTGTTGGAGTTAGCTGGGTAATGGCTCCGCGGCGGGCTGGATGGAGTGAGCGGGAGAGCGGTGCGCCCCCGGTGAGAGGCTGACCTACTTTTAAAGCAGGTATACGTGCTCAGCCGGAACCATCCATCAGCTCGCTGTTTACGGTTTAGGGTCAGACTGTGGTGGTTTCTTGGAAAGACTGAGCTGGTGGATCACACTTAGACTCCAGCCACACCAGGAGAGAAGGTGCCACGGCTGATGACTCACTTAGTGTGAATTAAAGCCACAGAAAAGAGACATAACAAGCTCTTGGTGTGTGAATTTCTTTGTTGATTTTCAAGGAGGGGTATTGAGCAGATCAGGCAGTGTGAGAAAGGCTTCGTTTTCACACATGAAGAGGAGCTAGATTTAAAGAAATACAGTCGTATCCATTTAGCACCTAAACATTTTTACTTGTATTTGAGTGAAGGTATTTTAAATGTGCATTATGCGACTTTAAAGTAGCGTCACTCTTACTTGAGTATTTGGCTTCTGTTTAGACCAAACCAACTTTTTTCGGCTGAAATGTATATATGTTTTTATGAGTATTGTCTGCTCATTTTAGTATAACTTTTTGCTCTTAGTACAAAATCGTCTAAAAAGCCTGTGTGTACTGCCCCCTCATGGTTAAAAACTAAATGGAATTTGGTTTTATTTTTGGTTCCTGTTTGTATGAAGGTAAGAGGTTCACGTCATAAGCACACCCATCATTTCTGTATTACATCCACAAAGCACTTAGCACACCGACCCTCCAATCACCTGTCCACCAATCCGGACTGAGGACCAGTGAAAGTACCGCCCACCTGACACTTGGGGCGGCAGGGACTTAAAGGAACAGGCCACCGTTTTTCCATACTGATATATGTTCTTACTTGAGCTTAGACGAGTTGATGCGTACCTGTCTGGTCTTTGTGCGAGCCCTCAGTCACGCAAAACGACCAAAGATGTTGCTAGCATTTGGCCTCTCCCAATGTATTCCTATAGCTCCAAATGGGGGCGAAGTTGGAAGCTACCACGCTCTTCCACGGGCACGCACAACGACCAGACAGGTACGGATCAACTCGTCTAAGCTCAGGTGAAAACATATCTCAGTATGGAAGAACAGTGGCCTGTTCCTTAAACTGTAAACTTTCTTTTACCCATTTACATGTCAGGCTTTATTATTACTTACCTCACCATACTTATGCAACCCACTGTATAAACCAAGGTCCCCTTATTATCTCATAAAGGCTTCCAAAAAGTGGTGACCATATCCAAAAACATGTGTGTGATATTGATCAGTACTTTCAGCCGTGAGAATGGGGCAGGTTTCGGAATCCAGTCACTTCCAAATAACCATCAGTTTGAAAATGTATCCAGTTTCTTTTTGGAGACTTTTTTCAAAAACTATTTCTCTACCTTAGAGTTGTCTTGGTCCCTGCCCTCCATGTGACATTATGACAACACCCATTGTTTTTCAAGGTTCCTGGCAGGTTTTTCTGAATGGAACATATGCGTATAGTCCAGGGGTCGGGAACCTCTTTGACTAAGAGAGCCATGAAAGCAAAACATTTTGAAATTTATTTCAGTGAGAGCCATATAATATATTTTAAAAATAAATGTCAGTATAATAAGCCTCTGAATTTATTCTTTTAAATACTGTTGTTATAACACTCACCATTAATGCGACTTCTGGTGCTGCATGGATTTGCTGATGTCTTTGTAGTCGGGTTGGTACTTGGTGAGGTTAAGCTTCATGCAAGCGTTGACGCTTTCATCCGATAAACGTGATCGTAGGTTGGACTTGATGTTTTTAAGATGTGAGAATGACTGCTCACATGCATACGTAGACCCAAACATGGTCAATACAGCAATACTCACACGCTGCAGTGTGTGGTTTGTGACAGGAAGCGCGTTCCAAGTTTTGAGAATCAGCTGGTCTTCGGGTTGGAGTTTTTTCATTTCTGTCCACATGTGCTTGCTCGCCAACTCGAACTTATTCACCCACATGTCTGAGGCCTTCAGGTCAGCCACTTCTGCTTCAAAGTCTCTGACGGAGACACCAGGGATGTAATTCAGGTCGGCTGTGTTCAGTGAACACTCGTTTGGATGGGTGATGAACTTAAAAAGACGAGTGTGCTCACGAAATTCTCCAAAGCGTGCTTTGAAGGACTGTAGGAGACTGGATGTGCAGCCAGATAGCTGGTGGAGATCAAGGTTTTGAATGGGCTCACTTGCTGTGCATGCATGTTTAAATTGGCTCAGTTTTTCAAAATGTAGTAAACGACCTGTTTCAAGATCCGTGATGAAAAGCTCCAGCTTGTTTTCAAAAGCAAATACAGCTTGTTGAAGGGATAACACTGTATTTCCAGTGCCTTGCATTTTCACGTTGAGCTGGTTCAGATGTTCAGTCAGATCTACGAGATAGTACAACTTGAGGAGCCACTCGGTGTCGGCTAGCTCAGGATGCACGACGCCTTTCATTTCAAGGAAAGTCCGGATTTCGTTCAGGCAAGCCGCAAAACGGCTAAGTACCTTCCCTCTTGACAACCAACGCACATTGCTGTGCAAAAGCAGACCAGGATAGTTGTTTACAACTTCATCCAGCAGTGTTTTAAACTGGCGATTATTTAAGGCTCGGGCAACAATAAAGTTGATCACACGAATGACCAGCGACATCACTTCGCCAAACTGCCTGTCACACATCTGAGCACAAAGTGCCTCCTGGTGTATAATGCAATGGAAACTTAGGATGGGTCTATTTTGATGTTCACGGAGAAGCGCCACAAATCCTTTGTTTTTCCCTCCCATACACGGAGCACCATCAGTACACACTGAGAGAAGTTTATCCATAGGTAGACTTTTTTCTTGAGCAAACTCCATGAAAGACTTGGGTCCACCTCTTGTGGACCCTTTTAATGGCAGAACAGCAAGACTTTCTTCGCGCAGTGTGTCACCAACAACATATCTTGCAATCACGCTGAACTGCGACAAATGGCTCACGTCTGTTGACTCATCCAAAGCCAGAGAAAAGAACGGCGCTGCATTTATGTCCTTCATTTGCGTTTCCTCCACTTTGTTTGCCATCACGATGGTACGATCATGAACAGTTCTTGCCGACAGAGGCATGTCTTGTATCCGTTTGATTATCTTGTCTTTGTTCGGAAGATCATCAAAAGGTTCATTGGCTACATCCATACTCGCCATCTGTGAATGGTTTTCCGTTCTTCACTATTGCTAAAGAACCAGCAAAGCTAGCTGAATTATAGTCACCTTGCCGGGTCCATACGCGGAGTTGCTGCTGGCTAGCTTGCACCCTGCTCAGAAGCTCTTGGCACGCTTTCTTTCTGCTGTCTCCCGCAGGGTATTTTGATGCAAAGGTAGCGTGGCGCGTGTCGAAGTGCCGCTTTACATTCGACCGTTTCAACGATGTAATTTTGTCATTGCAAATTAGACACACCGCAGAACCCGCTCTCTCCACAAAGGCGAATTCTTCGGTCCATTCGTTCTGAAATGTATGATACTCGTCGTCTTTTTTTCTTTTCGCCATCTTCTTCGTCGAAGGGTTAGCTTTGACCGAGCTAATGACCGAGCAGACTGATTCAAAAGAGGGCGTTTACCTGTTTTACCCAGCAACGGCAAACGTAGGCCAGAATCATCCAATTAAAATAATGGACAATTGCTCCTGCAGCCCTGAACAGGACATGCGCAGTGAAAAATCGATGATGGATGGATTAAAACAAGTGAGAATATTTTGTTTATCTGCGAGCCATATGCAATCATCAAAAGAGCCACATCTGGCTCGCGAGCCATAGGTTCCCGACCCCTGGTATAGTCTATAGCAGGGGTAGGCAAGTTTGCTCTGTTGAGGGCCGATTTTCTTCATTGTAAAAAGACCAAGGGCCGAACCTGACAATTTTAGCGAAAAGTAAACCTTACAAATGCCAGTGCTGTGCTTAATACATGACCTAATTTGGTGTTTTGTTTGGAAATGTTTAAGTAATTGACAGTATTTCTCACATTTCTCACAGTGCTTAACCCCTTAAGTGAACATATTTTCTCCAGTTTGACCTTTCCCGAATCTAAAAAGCTTCTTGGGAAAAAAAAGCATCAAAGGATCAACAAAAAAGTGATGAAAAAGCAACAGAATGCAACAAACATGCATCAAAAAAAAGTGACAAACGCAACAAAAAAGTGAAGACAATGCAGCGGCAACGTGAGGAAAAATCGTAGATCAGTTTTGACGGTCTTAGCTTTCAAATGAGGCGTTACTCCTATAGGCTGTAAGCTCCAATCGAGAGGCTTTTTAGATTTGGGTAAAGTCAAACTGGAGAAAATGTGCTCCGTTAAGGCAGGGGTTAAGGGGTTAGACTCTACTGGTTAAAGTACCTCTGGTTTGTGTAAAGTTATTTCTCAAAATCCTCTTGAGGGCCAATGTTTCTATGCTCGATGGCCGGATTTGACCCCCGGGCCTGACGTTGCCTACCCCTGGTCTATAGAGTCCACCAGGCTAGTAAGTAAAGGCAGCATACAGCCACCGGGTCACTGAAAGGTCAAATAGACACTAATATCAACGGTCTTTCCCGCACACAAAGTTACGTTAACCTTTTGAAAGAGCTCATTCTTTCGGACTTGGCAGCACTTTCTCCATATCTACAGTGAAACTTTACACCTCCACAATCCCTGACTCAGCGAGCCCCTTAGTAATTAATGAACGTTTCCTAAACTCATTTGGCCTGTCTTAAACGACTTCCTTCGCTCCGCTTTCCCCAACTTGTGCTTACCAAAGTTGAGTCTGCATTTCCCGTGGCAGAGCCTGCACGGTAAGCACTTCTTTCAGCACAACCTCTTTGTTAGAAAATGGAAATTGAACGCGCAAAGTCTAATATGTTTATTTGGCATCTGTCCCCTCCCCCCCCCCCCCCCCCCGACTATTGACAACGCTGCGGTTCTGCTGTTGGCAATGCTTCCCTGCAAATCAACATATTTAATATTTATCAGCGCACTCCATCTACTCTTCGATTACCCTCCGTGCCGCCGCCAGGAAATAGATTTTTTTTTTTGGCCATTCCCAGTATCTATCAAATTTTTCAATTACCCATCTTTCCCGCTCCGTTTCGCCTTTGTGTGATTGAGGTGGTCGTGGGGAAAGCGTCAAAACTTACCTTCAAGATCCAAATGAATTCTGGAGCGGCTTGACCTCCTCTGCCCATTGTCCCGATGGTGGGGGTTGATAGAGTGGAGGTCTGAAGGTTTTCCGTGATTCTGTAGCAATCAACTGGAGGCCTTTTCCATCACGGAGGCGGCGGGGGGAGAGATTGATTCCACGCGCATAGACGGATATCGATTTGGCAATTTCAGAGGGGCAAACAAAAGTGTGGCGCGCACTGTTTAACGGCCGTGATTGGGTGAGGAGCAACGTCTAGACTTCCGGACCCGTGGGAGATCAAGACGCTCAAGAGCCTGATGTTTGAAAAGTAGCAACGATTCAAATTGAAAGCTTTTTATTGTCATTTTAATGACATAGTCTGTAAATTGTGTTTTTTGGCTTAATTCACGCAGTTCACAGCAATCCTCCTGAATCCTGCTCTCTGAGCTGCTGCTCCGCCCTCTGCTGGTGAACCACTGACTTGTGACTTTGTGATGTCAGAAAGGAATGGAAGTGCTCGACGTCTGTAATGTAATGCCTTACGGCCTGATTTTAATTTGTAAAACAGTTTTTTTTCATTATTTATGTCGTAATAAATAAATAAACAAATAATTTAAAAAAAAAGAAGTTCCCAAGGTGTCCGCGCTGCCCCTGCAGAGTAAACAAACACCGCCTGAGTCTGAACAGACGTCATGTTTGCACTGAAGGATGTGAAGATGGAGCTCTTTCTAACCTCCTCTGGACACGCCTGTTCTTTATTCTTACCTAACGATAATGTCACAGAGAAAAGAGTGTTTGGCTTCGAGAGGACAGGACTTTATTCAAACTTCCTTAAGAAGAGGCCACTCGCCAGAAGCTGGAATTTCTCTCCGGGATTCAGTGACTTTCACCAAAATATTGTTTTTCTGTGACTGTCTCTGATGGATGTTTGTGAATCTTCACCAGAATCAAAGTGAATTAACTTTTATAACCAACGCGAGTCCCATAATGTAAACACAGAGCGGCCAGGACAGAGTGGTGAGTCAATCAAAACACGTGTTAGCGTGTGTGTTAGCGTGTGTGTAAGCGTGTGTGTTAGCGTGTGTGTTAACGTGTGTGTTAGCTTGTGTGTTAGCGTGTGTGTTAGCGTGTGTGTTAGCGTGTGTGTTAGCGTGTGTGTTAAGATAAGATAAGATAAGATAAGATAAACCTTTATTAATCTCACAAAGGAGAAATTCACTTGTTACAGTCGGCGTTACTTCACAGTCTTATTGTACAGTCTGACAGCAGTGGGGATGAAGGCTTTGCGGTAGCGCTCCGTCCTGCACTGAGGGTGTCTCAGTCTGCCACTGAGAGAGCTGCACAGCTCTTCTACAGTCCCGTGCAGTGGGTGGGAGGTGTTGTCCATGATGGAGGTTAGCGTGTGTTAGCGTGTGTGTTAGCCATTTATGAAGCTGTGTTGCAGATGTCAACTCCTTATAACTGCATCGTCAAGTAACTTTACTTTTTGCTGTGATATTTATATTTCTACTACTGCTAAAGTTGCATCAGCTGCATCAACTCGGAGAGAGGGGGCGGAGTTAACTGAATCGAAGCGTCGTGTCTAACGTGTTTGAAAATTAACTCCAGAAAACACTTATATTTCTCACAAAAAATGAGTATTCCAGAGTAGAGGTACAATATATCATATAAATACTGTACCTATAGTTTACTCTGGGGTGGCTGAAATAGCATGATACAGATCCTTTAATCAATTGCATATAACTGACTGAAATGAATGTAGCGCAAGTCATATTTTTTTCTCAAGTCCCTTGCTTTGCTGATTTCAGACAAGCAAGTATCAGACAAATACAGACCAGATCTCCTAAACAATCTCTGCTGTCTTCCTTCACTCATGCTGTAAGCACTAATACTCTTGTTACACTGTTCTATTTCCGCAAAATCTCTAGAACAGCACGAATCTCGCACTCACGATGTCAACAAAGCCACACCTGAGCAGCATGCGCAAACCTGAGGCAGCCATACAGTCGCCAAACAGTCTCCAGTCTTTAGGAAACGAGACAAAGTCAGAGTCTCAATCTCTGGAAATGAGTATTAGAATGAATATATTAATAATATAATATTTATATTAATATAATATTTGATCAATAATAATGTGTAAGCTTCGTTTGTGCAGTCTTGTGAGACTGTTTTTTGGGTCATACACACCAAAGTGCTGTGTTTTTGAGCCGTGTGTTGGTGTCAGAGCACCCTGACACACTGACATGGTGCTTACATGTGCAGACAGCAGGAGCTTCAGAACATGAGGAAAAGAACAGAACACAACGTCTTCAACATGTCAAGTGTGCTGTTCCCTCACAGATCTGAGGGACTGAACTAAAATCATTCCACACAATACTGGAAAGTGTGGAATTATCTATAATGACAAAAGAGAAAAGCTCTTTGGTGTAATTACGATGCTCTGTAAATGTCATCTGCGTACACATGAATATAAATATAAAATCACAGATGGCAAGAGGTTTATGAAAAGGGAGAATAGCAAAGGGCCCATATTGGACCCATGGGGGCCTCCCCGTGGTAATAAATAAGACTTCTGCCATGACAGGATAGTCATGGACTGTGTATATTTTGTAACATTTGCACAGAAGAATTACAATGTTAATTTTACCAATACACATCCCATGCGCGACAAGGAGTGTGTGAGTGTATGATTGAGGGGGGGGGGTGCTTTGGAGATATAGATTAGAAGAGCCCCTTGGCCAGCCCTGGTGGCACTCAGGCCTGATGAGGCTGTCCGATATTTTTGTGTCATTCAAATTCAGTGTTATATTAGAGCCTCTTTCTGATAGTTTGTCTATGCTTTTCCACAGCGGTTTCATGTTTCCTTTTGCAGCCTTGATTATTCTCAACAAAATCCTTTTTTCACAGTGGTCCAAATTGTCTCATTTATCCACGGTGCCCTTACTTTTGCTTCCATGGCTGTGTACTGGAGTGTTCAACCACTATTTGTTTAATTGTAGAGAGCAGATTGTCACAAGCCTGAGCAGTATTTTTGACAGCTGACTTTGTCATTCCATGGGATGTTCCTCAGATCATTTCTCAGTGTTTTTCCTGGGATAAAGGATGTTCACTTTTCCTTTTCTTTTTTCGCTGTGAGTATCTTTGGTCCTTGTATCTAGCTTACTTACTACTTGCATGAGGTTATGTTCAGACGTGTGTGGTTACGAAGATGAGCTCCAATACGGTTTGAGTAGAGCTCGTAATCCTATAGCATTGCTATCATTTGTGTCAGGTGAAACTTATTGTTTTTTCCTACGCATTCTATTCCACATTAAAGTCCCTCAAAAGGATAAGCTTTTTACCACTGTACTGTCTTAGGAATACATCAAATATGTATCTTTAACTGTAGGAGGTCGACACAGAGCACCTACAATAAAAGACATTACAAAGGATAATGTGATGTGAATATTTTGGGCCTATCCAAGCCTTTATAGAAGAGGGCGTTTTGTTTTGTTTGTTTGTGCTATGTCACAATTAGGTCCATCAGCCTCTTCACCTGGAGTGTCCTTTTGAGGAAATAAAACACATTTCAGAACAGTAAATTCACACATGCCACTGTTGGTCTTTTTTGTACCGTTCAAAGGGTTAAATCACACAGTTGAGATATAGACCGATTTGAACCAAAATAAAAAAATTGTGTTTAAATGATCATTTTGTGCCAGCTCAACCAAGCGATATACACTGCGTTCCAACTTATTATGCAAATTGTATTTTTGTGTCAAAAAGGTAAAAATAAATAAATAAATAATGAAAGTCATAGATGGTGTCGTGTCTTGGGGCTCTATGAATCACTGACATTAATCTCAGAGACCTGGAATGATTAGTTTTCAGGTTAAGTCCAGTTAAAGGAATAGGCCACCGTTTTTACATACTGAGATATGCTGTTACCTCACTTTAGCCGTGTTAATATATCCCCGTCTGGTCTTTGTCCGTGCGCTCTGCCAGGCAAAAGGAGCACATACGCAGCCTCTCCCACATGTCAGATAGCTCCGAAAAAGCTCACGATAGAAGCTACCAAGCTCTTCCATGTGTTCCCTATTTAAATAAAGTTACGTGAAGTGTTTTCATGCGAAGTATATTTACACAGAAATGTAGCATGTCGATTTTAGAAGCAAATAAAAAGGGGGACTATATTGTGAGGCGTAATGATACGAGGAGTAAAACGTCCGCGCAGTAACTCCTAAAGGTTATTGACGGAAGTGAGCGGGGAAGTCTTTAGGAGTTACTGCGCGGACGTTTTACTCCTCGTATCATTACGCCTCACAATATAGTCCGCCTTTTTATTTGCTTATAAAATCGACATGCTACATTTCTGTGTAAATATACTTCGCATGAAAACACTTCACGTAACTTTATTTAAATAGGGAACACGTGGAAGAGCTTGGTAGCTTCTATCGTGAGCTTTTTCGGAGCTATCTGACATGTGGGAGAGGCTGCGTATGTGTGAGCGCACGGACAAAGACCAGACGGGGATATATAACTTGGCTAAAGTGAGGTAAGAACATATCTTGGTATGTAAAAACGGTGGCCTATTCCTTTAAGGGAAAAACTACTGAAAAAGGATGTTCCACTTTATTATGCAGATCATCATTTTCAAGCAATATGGGAAAGAAAAAGGGACTTTCTGCTGATGAAAAGCGTAAAATAGTAATCATCATACTGATAAGAGATTTGTGGATGATTCAGAGCACACTCCGTTTTGTGCAGATAAAGGCACAATGAGGACGGTTTCTGCCAGACAAACACACCAGATTAAGAGAACAGATGCTACAAAGCAGCATACAGGTATTTGAAGCTGCTGGTGCCTCTGGAGTCTCCCGAACATGAAGGTGTCGGACCCTCCAGAGGCTGCAGTTGTGCATAAACCTTCTATCCGGCCTCCCCTAAACTGTTCATTGAAGCTGAAACAGAAACGGCTGCAGTGGCTCAGAAATACATGAAGACTCATTTTCAAACAGTCTTGTTCACTGATGAGACCGTGTGACCCTGGATGGTCAGATGGACGGAGTAGTGGATGGTTGGTGAATGGCCACAATGTCTCAACAAGGCTGTGCGGTCAGTAAAGAGATAGCAGAGTCATGTTTTGGGCCAGAATCATGGTGAGAGAGCTGGTCGTTCCTTTTAGGTCCTTTTAGGCTCCCTGAAGGTGTGAAAATGACCTTTGAAAAATATGTGTTTCTGACTGACCACTGTCTTCTATGCTACAAAAAGAAGGTCAAGGTCAAGTCAAGTTTATTTCTATAGCACATTTACAACAACCACGGCAGATGATAAAAACTATGAATACAAATACAAACAAGGCAAAATAAACTTTTCGTCAAAATCAAATTTAAACAAGAATACAATGGAGAAACAGTTGAACATATTAAAAAGCCTGTGTAAAGAGGTGGGTTTTAAGGGAGGACTTAAAACTGCTTAGGGTCGGGGCCAAACGGATGTTGAGGGGCAGACCGTTCCACAGTCGGGGGGCAGCAGCGGAAAAAGCTCTGTCTCCTCTGGTTTTCATGTGCGTTTTGGGCACATCCAGAAGGAGCAGGTCAGCTGAGCGAAGTGCTGAAAAGAAGAGCTGTGCTTTCCCTAACAAATCCTCTTTATACCTCTGCATCACTGGCTAATATGGGCATAAAAGGAGAGAAACTCATGATGTGACCTCCCCTGACCTCAACCCTATTGAGAACCTTTGGAGCCTCAACAAAAAAAACTTCTATGATGGTGGGAGGCAGTTTTCATCCAAACAGCAGCTCTGGGAGGTTATTCTAACATCCTGCAAAGAAATCCAAGCAGAAACTGTCCAAAAACTCACAAGTTTAATGGATTTAAGAATTTTGAAGCTGCTCTCACACAAGGGCTCCTATGGTAAAATATAACTTGACCTGTTAATATTTGTTTGATTGAAATAGCTTTTGATTTCAGTAAATATGACCTCCTAATGCAACAAACTCAACAAATGATCATTTTCAGTTAATTACAAGCTTTAAAATGTATTGAAACGATGAGTTACATAATCATTTGGAACAGTGGATTTTGAGGTTTTTACTATATTTATTTTTGAAAAAAATACTGTTTTCACTGGGAGATTGTTTCAACCATATTTAAATGATCCTCGACCAGTTAAAGACTTGAAAATTATTCTGACTCTCATTTGAGATGACAATTTAGAAAATCTTAGAAAAATGTCATTTGCATAATAATTTGGAACGCAGTGTAGGTCTGTAGAGGCAGTGGATTTTTGTGTGTGTGTTCCCCCCCCCATAACAAAAAATGATCCCATAAGAATAACTTGAAAATGTCTCTATGCAGCAATCACTAAAGGGTTACAGACCTCTCCGTCCACATGGTTGAGTAGAGTTCATATTGTGCATAATGCCTTTCCTTTGTGTCTGAATAAAGAGCAAATTTCTTCAAATGACCCATTATTCGGTTCTGAATGTTCTTCGGTGTAAGGTATAAGCCTCCATTATAATAAATATAGAATCACTTTGCCCCTTGATTTCGAAAAGCGTCGGGCATTCATTCTGTAATTACTTGGGCCACTATTGGAGCGGTAATCTTGTTCACAGCAGGTTATTCTCCTTTTCCACCATCATGAAAATCTAAAGATATCTCTGGAGCGACCTTTAAATGCATCCAGCACAGTTGTGTGGACTATATGCTCTTACACTACTGGGCAAGTTCTCTTCTTATGCTAGGCTGTATTGATCAAATCTTAACGTTACTAAGTTGGCCTGCTTGCTAAACCTGCAGGAAGAGCCATGATAGAGTCATGATAGAGTTATGATAGAGCTAAGATAGAGTTATGATAGAGTTATGATAGAGTTATGATAGAGTTATGATAGAGCCATAATAGAGTCATGATAGAGTCATGATAGAGTCATGATAGAGTTATGATAGAGCTATGATAGAGCCATAATAGAGTCATGATAGAGTCATGATAGAGTCATGATAGAGTTATGATAGAGCTATGATAGAGCTAAGACAGAGTTATGATAGAGTTATGATAGAGTTGTGATAGAGTTGTGATAGAGTTATGATAGAGTTATGATAGAGTCATGATAGAGTTATGATAGAGTTATGATAGAGTTATGATAGAGTTATGATAGAGTTATGATAGAGTTATGATAGAGTCATGATAGAGCTATGATAGAGCTAAGACAGAGTTATGATAGAGTTATGATAGAGTTGTGATAGAGTTGTGATAGAGTTATGATAGAGTCATGATAGAGTTATGATAGAGTTATGATAGAGTCATGATAGAGTTATGATAGAGTTATGATAGAGTTATGATAGAGTCATGATAGAGTCATGATAGAGTTATGATAGAGTCATGATAGAGTTATGATAGAGTTATGATAGAGTCATGATAGAGTCATGATAGAGTCGTGATAGAGTCATGATAGAGTGATGATAGAGTTATGATAGAGTTATGATAGAGTTATGATAGAGTCATGATAGAGCTATGATAGAGCTAAGACAGAGTTATGATAGAGTTATGATAGAGTTGTGATAGAGTTGTGATAGAGTTATGATAGAGTCATGATAGAGTTATGATAGAGTTATGATAGAGT
The DNA here is from genome assembly GCF_951799975.1 of Gobius niger. NCBI lineage: Eukaryota > Metazoa > Chordata > Actinopteri > Gobiiformes > Gobiidae > Gobius > Gobius niger. The sequence goes on from NC_136864.1 coordinate 33,547,166, forward strand.
CATGATAGAGTCGTGATAGAGTTATGATAGAGTTATGATAGAGTCATGATAGAGTGATGATAGAGTTATGATAGAGTTATGATAGAGTTATGATAGAGTCATGATAGAGTGATGATAGAGTTATGATAGAGTTATGATAGAGTTATGATAGAGTCATGATAGAGTGATGATAGAGTTATGATAGAGTTATGATAGAGTTATGATAGAGTCATGATAGAGCTATGATAGAGCTAAGACAGAGTTATGATAGAGTTATGATAGAGTTGTGATAGAGTTGTGATAGAGCTATGATAGAGTCATGATAGAGTTATGATAGAGTCATGATAGAGTCATGATAGAGTCGTGATAGAGTCATGATAGAGTGATGATAGAGTTATGATAGAGTTATGATAGAGTTATGATAGAGTCATGATAGAGCTATGATAGAGCTAAGACAGAGTTATGATAGAGTTATGATAGAGTTGTGATAGAGTTGTGATAGAGCTATGATAGAGTCATGATAGAGTCATGATAGAGTCATGATAGAGTTATGATAGAGTTATGATAGAGTTATGATAGAGTCATGATAGAGTCATGATAGAGTTATGATAGAGTCATGATAGAGTTATGATAGAGTTATGATAGAGTCATGATAGAGTCATGATAGAGTCGTGATAGAGTCATGATAGAGTGATGATAGAGTTATGATAGAGTTATGATAGAGTTATGATAGAGTTATGATAGAGTCATGATAGAGTCATGATAGAGTTATGATAGAGTCATGATAGAGTTATGATAGAGTTATGATAGAGTTATGATAGAGTTATGATAGAGTTATGATAGAGTCATGATAGAGTCATGATAGAGTCATGATAGAGTTATGATAGAGTTATGATAGAGTCATGATAGAGTTATGATAGAGTCGTGATAGAGTTGTGATAGAGTCGTGATAGAGTCATGATAGAGTCATGATAGAGTCATGATAGAGTTATGATAGAGTTATGATAGAGTTATGATAGAGTTATGATAGAGTTATGATAGAGTCATGATAGAGTTATGATAGAGTCATGATAGAGTTATGATAGAGTTATGATAGAGTTATGATAGAGTTATGATAGAGTCATGATAGAGTCATGATAGAGTTATGATAGAGTCATGATAGAGTTATGATAGAGTTATGATAGAGTTATGATAGAGTTATGATAGAGTTATGATAGAGTCATGATAGAGTCATGATAGAGTCATGATAGAGTCATGATAGAGTCATGATAGAGTCATGATAGAGTTGTGATAGAGTCGTGATAGAGTTGTGATAGAGTCATGATAGAGTCATGATAGAGTCATGATAGAGTCATGATAGAGTCATGATAGAGTCATGATAGAGTCATGATAGAGTCATGATAGAGTTGTGATAGAGTCGTGATAGAGTTGTGATAGAGTCATGATAGAGTCATGATAGAGTCATGATAGAGTCATGATAGAGTTATGATAGAGTTATGATAGAGTCATGATATAGTTATGATAGAGTTATGATAGAGTTATGATAGAGTCGTGATAGAGTTGTGATAGAGTCATGATAGAGTCATGATAGAGTTATGATAGAGCTATGATAGTCATGATAGAGTCATGATAGAGTTATAATAGAGTAGCGAAAATCAGATCCAATGGTTTCAAAGGAGTTCACCCCTCCCACCTGATAACGGAGCTCAATTGAGAAGTTCCAGACCCTTGTACAAAACGAAGTAAGGGGACGAGGGTCTGGTATAAGCAGGCTACCAGTGACTACAGTTTTAACTCCTTTTAACTTTTGTAAGAAATACATTTGGTAAACTTTCTACACGTTGTGCATTGTTGTTAGAGATACTCCTCCTGGGACCGATTGTGTTTTTAACGGTTTGGGGCACTAAGCCCAATGACAACTACTTCCAAGTTTCCCAATGAAAAATATGAGATGAGGTGGCGTTACTGTGCAATTTCCTACTCAGAAAGTGATATTCATCCACCACTGGACCCCCCTTACTGCAGTTTTGACACACTAAATGTGTCAAATATTCCAGCAGCAGGAGAGGCGGACCCCGTGCCACTATTTTCTAAGGGACGATATTCGGTGAATGTCTGGTAGCAATGGTTGCTATGAGGTATGATTGGACTGTTTTGGGGCGGGGTTTTGCGAAAGTTGACTTGCAGGGTCCAAATGAACAGTCGTCAGTGAAGCAGTAAATGAAAACGCCCCCAGACCCTCCTACGCTAGCCTGGCCAGCAATACTATTCTGTTTATGCCAAACTGAGTTCATTCTAAACTGGAGATTTCTTTTGAATATATTTCAAATATAAAGAGAAAGAAGTGAGTATGGCCGGCCAGGCTACTCCTACGTGGCAAAGAAAAACTCAAAAACCCAGCACGAGAAAAGGGGAGGCAGAAGAGTCTGGGGAACCTAATCATTTGTAAAGCGGACACATCACAGTTTAAAACCTCTTGGGCACTTTAGCAGTTTTCAAAAACAACATACCTAACTGTTGTAAAAATGCAGAGGATACTTTCATAATGTTTCTCTTACAAACATCGTCCAGGATGATAGCAAAAAAAGTGCAAAAGCGACTGAGAAGGAACTGTAGTAGCTCATCCGTGATTTATAATGTGCAGGGCTCGTCGTATTTACATGTTTACGTAAGACCACCTTGGACAATTACTGTGCGCCGCATTTACCACCACTATTTTTAGGAAGAGAACATCGCAGCGTGCAAAGAAAGGAAAATGGAGGTGAGAAACGATTCAAGGGAGCAGTTAATTAAGCACCCGACTGTTCAAAGTGGAACCTCAAAGGCACCTAGAGCTGCTCCACCGGATCTGGGATCTTTGCCGCTGAAAAAAAGAGCTTTAAAAGTGCGCTCATTATGCTAAACCTACTTTTGGGAAGTGATATTTCACTGGGACTGTGTTGATTCGTGACTCATTGTTCGATTAAACCTTTGCCGAACATTACTGATAAACATAAGTGAAGTCTGACGTGAGTGTTTGGAGAGATCACTGCCTCGTGAAAAACACATGGATGGTAAGACAGTGAAGCACATCATTTTTTTTGTTGATCTCGTTTATGATCTTCCTGAATGCTGCTGGAAATACTAAACCTGATCTTTAAGAAGTTGAAGTAGACCTTTGGTTGGTGTAACAGAGGAGTCCATCAAAATAGGAAACATGACACCTGTGATGGTGTGCATGTCGGGGGGCAGCTTTAAAATTTAACATCTGGCAATAAGTGGAGTGGAAGTTTATTGGTACAGTCCCAATCAAAAGTTTAAGACCAGTTCACATTTTGCAGAACTTCAATATGCAATAGGAAGAAAAGGGAGTGAAACAAAAAAAAGAAAATAAAATAATTTTATTGAAAACAATAAACAAACTGAAATAGTCTGTTTTTGCTACTGATCAGAAAGTTAAAACCACATGTCTTTAAAAGGCCAAATCTGAGCAAAAATGTGGATTCAGTGTCATTTTCAAGGCTACAAAACCTTCTGGTTTTGATGGTGTTTGTGTTGTTGAGCTGCATAAGCAGGGCCTCTCACAGAGCCATCACACAGTAACAGCCATTTAGAATGTCTTAATAGATCCTGAGGGTTACGGAACAAAGAGGTCAAGTGGAAGAAGCACAAATATGTCATCAGCGCTGAGCCGGAGGATCTGATTGGCTGAAGCCCACATCTGTCACACTGATGTACGATCTGTGGGTTCATTTCTGACACAAAGAGGAGCATCTACCTTTTATATGTGATTTAGTAAATGATCTCCAGCACTCCTGTAGCACATGTACAGTAGGGGTAGAAGTGAAAGGCCAAAGGGGTACGTGAGACAAAAAACACAATACTGGAGCATTTCAGCAGGATTACTCAGATTAGTCAGAAGATGAATAAAGTTTTTGACAGTGTTCTAACATTTGAATATGCTTTTCACATTTGTCCCGTCCTGGCAGCTGCCTGTAACCGCCTCTGAAAAAGCTCAGTGACACAAAACAGATTGTACCATCTCCACTACAGTATGTTAAGCATCTGCTGTGATTTTGACACCGCATGTCATGTCACAGTGACTTCCTGTGTGCAAGCAGACAGCATTCACACCACAACGGCTGCCTCACGTCTCCCGAGAGCCACTGCTATGAAAGGCAAAGGAGAAAAGAATGATTTCTGAAGATGGTAAAGGCAAAGTAAATCACTATACATATTCTTGTTTTGCACCAGTAAGTACGAGATGATTTGTGTTTTGCACCAACAGAACCAGAACAAAGGCAGGAGGTGCTTCCTCTTTGATTTCATCCACAGTATTAGACCCGACTTATTCAGAGCATCATCTGCTCCTCAATATCAGGGCTCATGTCACACTAGTACAAATAGAAAGTGGAGCTTATTATTTGCATTTGCTCAATTTTAACGTAATGTTTAAGAAACAGCAGGTGAGCGGGACAATGTTTACCAGTTCGATTCACTGCACTACAGCCTCAGAAACACACACGGGGAGGGAAAGAAAAAGGGGGGGTGGGGGGGCTCGTCCTCCTGCTTTATGCCCACAACACTAGAGGCCGCCATTGCTGTAGTACCTCCATATCGCCGCTGGTCCCCCATTGAAAAGCATTGGACTTTAGACACGTTAAATACAACTTTAAAGCCTGGTCCCAATCTTTTGGAACTATCTAGAGCTAGATCTTCCTCCAGAGATAACGCTGGGTTAGTTACAATTAAGAAACCAGGCTGGTTTTCGTAAGAAGAATTTTAGAAATCTGGTACTTAATGAGGGTCGGACTGTTAGCATTGGAGCAGCGCGAGCTACACGTCACACAAGGGTCGAGTCTACAGTGAAGATCCCGCCCTTATGCCCTTTTAAGGAACATGCTTCGTCAGAGCTGGGGAGGAGGAGTCTGTAAATCCGCCATGAATTCCCCCTTGAGCGTGGTCATTATGGTAAACGGGGAGGAGTGAGGAGAAGCTGTCTATTATATATACAGTCTATGCCTGAGACTTACGTGAGTTAAAGCTTAAGAGCGGCTCCAGATGGGAAATATAATATTAGCCTTTAACCACATTTGCATCGTGCTTTTCTTCCCTGTGTTGTTGTTAGCGCCCAGAAAGTTAGCTAGCTCGGCAGTGATACAAGTGAAACAGTGAAGCTGCTTTTAGAGACAGAGCCCCACGCTCTGAAAAAAAGGCAGAGCTGCATCTTCGTTTTAATCACGGCTTGATTTTCAATCCTTCAAAATGATGGACGGCCTTTTCCGTCGAAGCTTAAAATATTCCGAACATGACGGAGGATTTTTGGTTAATGTAACCTCTGCAGCTTACGTTACTTCTGTTTCACTCAGAGAATGAAAGACGTTCCCTTTGCATCTTCTGTCGTACGGTCCTCATGGTCCTGAATCTTCTCTTCATCAGATGTCCACGTCCTGGGACATATCTGTCTGTCCAAAAAAAACTTTTTAAATAAATCTCTGATCTGATAACCTCTTAATATATATAAGAGTAAAAGATTATTGTAAATTATATAAATCACCATGTGAGCTATTTTGAATTATATATAAAATGCCTATAAAGGACCAAAAAGGTCGACTTCATTATTTTTTACCAAGTGCAGAATAATGGCTCATTTATACTTGATAAAGGCCGGGTTTGTGCAGACACAAACCTGGCCTTTATTGCAGAGTAGCTAGAACAAACTGTTTTCTGTTTGTCAGAAGCCTCCATGTGGCATCTGGAGGCTTCTGTCAGTCAGTGTGTGTGTCAGTCAGTGTGTGTCTTTCACATAAAATTTCAGTTAAATATATTTATGTTTATGGTCCATAATATGGCAAAATGTTGAAAAGTTGAAGGGTACTAATGCATACCACTGTACATGATCACCTGTGTGCAGAGTGAATGTACATTTCCATGTAAAGTTCTTTGTGACCATGTGACGTGCAATACAGAGAAAGTCCTTTTTTTTCATATCAAAACTTGATTCTGTGGCTTTAGCTACACTTAACCTGATATATATACATATTTTTTTTATCAACGTATGATTTTCTATAAACATACAGTATACTCAAACACAGACTCTGAGGCGGCATGTTACCAGGGTCAAAATACCCACAATCTGTCCTGGTAGTGGCTCTTCCCACAGTGTCTTTGGTCCTCAAATGCACCATGTGACATCCTTGCATGATTTTAATAAGCCAATCACATGCCCTGAAGGCACTATATAAGCCTTTTACACACCGTGCACATGGTTTATCTGTGGCTTTTGTAGACGCCTATTCTGCTGCTTATGTTGCACACGCGTGTGGAAAATGCCCTGGTATATTTGGCAAATGACCAAGCGAGGAGCGTGTGCTGCAGGGGGACGAGAGGAGCCGGTGATGATGCTTTAACAGCACCGCGGCACGATGAAAGTTCTTCACTGTCATGGAAATATAAATGTGGATATTTTCACCAAACAGCCCTGCTCCGCTCACTCCCCGCTGCCCCGCCGGCAGCAGACGCACACTCTCCTCATTTTGTTGACAATTATCTTGGACAAAATGATTACGATTTACCATCCTCTCATTAACATATTAGATTTGGGGCCTTAATGCTGAAATCTGGCGATATTTCCCAACTTGCACTGGTGATTTTGAATGCATCTTTGTAAATGACCTCCTTGGTGCACAATGAGAAAACACATCGAAATTTGACTTGAAAAATATAATTTGTTTCCTAGATGGAAAAAGTCACTGAGTTACTGAGAAAAGTGCTCCAAAGCTACAGGATGGAGGAGATACTCCCCAAACAGCTACTCTTGGTCAAAGTCAATCAATCAATCAATCAATCAATCAATCAATCTTTATTTATAGAGCGCTATTCATACACAGGTGCATCGCAAAGTGCTTTGACATTTAAAAAGACATTAAAAACATTATCGCCCGTCAAACCCTCCCAATATATACAGTTATCACAATACACACACACACGTACACCCCCTACCCTTTACTCTACACTCATGCTCACACAGAAACAAAATCAAGTACATAAGGCTGGGTACAGATGACCAAGGTGACGAAACACCATCAGAGGAGCCGTCCTCCACGGGAGCAGCTGCGGCCGCCCGGGCGCCGACACAAGGGTCCCCATCGGAGGCGCGGCAGAGACACCACACCTACACCTGGGCACCCACAGGACAGCACCTCCACCTGGGCACCCACAGGACAGCACCCACACAGCCACACCTCCACCTGGGCACCCACAGGACAGCACCCACACAGCCACACCTACACCTGGGCACCCACAGGACAGCACCCACACAGCCACACCTACACCTGGGCACCCACAGGACAGCACCCACACAGCCACACCTACACCTGGGCACCCACAGGACAACACCCACACAGCCACACCTACACCTGGGCACCCACAGGACAGCACCCACACAGCCACACCTACACCTGGGCACCCACAGGACAGCACCTACACAGCCACACCTACACCTGGGCACCCACAGGACAGCACCCACACAGCCACACCTACACCTGGGCACCCACAGGACAGCACCTACACAGCCACAGCCAGTCACCGCTCCCGAGGAAGAGGGCTCCTTCAGAGGAAACACTGGAGATTCTAAAAATATAAGAAGCAGTCTAAAAACATTGATAAAAAGTTTAAAAACAAAGTGAAGATCAGTAAGAAACTAAAAATAAATATCGATATATCAATATATATCAAATTATCAAAATTAATAAATAGATAAATAAATAAATGGGACTAGAATAGATAAATAAATATCAGCTAAAAGCTAAGCTATAAAGGTGGGTCTTGAGCCTGCTCTTAAAAACATTTCCGTTCTCTACAGCCCTGAGCTCCTCCTCAGCCCTGAGCTCCTCCTCAGCCCTGAGCTCCTCCTCAGGTGGTTCCAGAGGCGAGGGCCGTAATATTGGAAAGACGCATCACCATGAGTCTTATTGTTGACTTTAGGAATAGCTAGGAGGCTCCTGCCAGAGGAGCGAAGGGGCCGTGAAGGTTCGTAAGGTAAAAGCGGTTCTGAAAGATAAGAAGGACCAAGACCATTAAGACATTTAAAAACCATTAAAAGAACTTTAAAATCGATCCTGAAACACACGGGGCCAATGCAGCGATTCTAAAACCGGTGTAATGTGGTCCCGCCTCCTGGTCTTCATCAGGACTCGAGCCGCTGTAAACCTGAGATTCTCTTTTTGGGAAGAGCAGAAAGCAGGGCATTACAGTAGTGGATACGACTGGTGATAAAAGCATGCATGAGCGTCTCCGTGTTGGCCCGAGAGAGAATGGGGCGACTCTGGCTATGTTCTTCAGATGGTAAAAACCTGTCTGTGATATTTTTAATGTGTGGAGTAAACGCCAGCTCAGAGTCAAAGATCACACCCAGGTTCTTCACCTCTGAGGAAGGATTCATAGACAGTGACTGTAGTTTGGGTAAAAGTCTCTCTCTCAGGGCCGATGATTAACATTTCAGTTTTGTCCTGGTTAAGCTGGAGAAAGTTTTCTGCCATCCAGGATTTGATTCTAAAATGCAGGTAAAAAGTGCATCTATGGCCTGGTGTCATCAGGAGACATGGAGATGTAGAACTGTGGATCATCAGCATAACTGTGAAAGTCGACCCCGTGTCTCCTGATGACACCACCAAGAGGGAGCATATACAGATTAAAAAGCACTGGGCCTAAAATTGAACCCTGGGGCACACCACACTTAATTCCATGGACCTTAGAGGAGCAGGTATCCACACTCACCATGAACGTCCTGTCTGTGAGGGAGGAAGTAAACCATTTGTGTACAGCACCAAAGAGGCCGATGTGTTTTAAACCAGTTAAAGAATAGTGTGGTCGACTGTATCAAAGGCAGCGCTCAGATCCAGAAGAACCAACACTGTGACCTTCTGTGAGTCAGAATTTAATCTCAAGTCATTTAAAATCCTTGAAAGGGCCGTCTCGGTGCTGTGGTTTACCCTAAAGCCAGACTGGAATTTTTCAAGGACATTTTGTGCAGTAATAAAATCACTAAGTTGGGTAAAAACAAGTTTTTCTAAAATTTTGCTTAAAAATGGTAAGTTGGATATCGGTCTAAAATTGTTAAAATCATTCAAATCTAAATTGCTCTTCTTCAACAGGGGCCTCACCACCGCCCCTTTAAAGGCAGCAGGGAAGACCCCCGTCTGAAGAGAGCAATTCATCATGTTCAGAAGCTCGTCTCTAAAAGATCCATAAAATGTTTTAAAAAAACGGCGTTGGGACCGGGTCTAAAAGACATGTGGTGGGCCTCACTGAGGAGAAAACTTTATCAAGCATTTCAGCATTAACCAGGACAAAACTGTCCAGTGTTTCCTCTGGCACAAATAGACAATCAGACGCATTTAAAACCATGTTACTTTGGGTAGATAAAATCTTACGTCTGATAGTGTCTATCTTTCCCCTGAAGTGGTCTGCAAACGCCTCACAGAGAGCGTCTGTGGGGTTAAAAGGAGTTTTGTTAAAATCAGGATTTAAAACATTTCCTATTGTTGTGAAGAGGACTCTTGGATTGTTTTTGTGGTTTCTAATTATTGAGGAAAAGTAGTTGTTTCTCACGTCTCTAATTGCGTTATTGTAGGTTTTTTGTTGAGTGCAGAATATTTGACTGTTGTGTGTGAAGGCTTAACAGTCAGTATTTAACAAGCAGCTGTTTACATGCAGACCAAAGATCTGACCATAGCCTGAGTTCTGAAGGTCTCAGATGATTGAAAAGACATAGAAACTGCATAATCTAATATACATGATCTGATATTGACATAATCTGATCTTTCGCACTTGACCAGGAAAATAAAGCAAACCAAGGTCACAAGGACAAACATTTTTAATAAAAGATTGAATAAAGGTTTTACATTTAAAGCGTAATTAATATTCAAATTGCTACAAAATGTTTACACTGCGTTCCAAATTATTATGCAAATGACATTTTTCTAAGATTTTCTAAATTGTCAACTCAAATGAGAGTCAGCATAATTTTCAAGTCTTTACCTGGTAGAGGATCAATCAAATGTGGTGGAAAAAATCTCCCAGTGAAAACAGTATTTTTTTCAAAAATAAATATAGTAAAAACCTCAAAATCCACTGTTCCAAGTTATTATGCAACACATCGTTTCAATACATTTTAAAGCTTGTAATTAACTGAAAATGGTCATTTGTTGTATTTGTAGCATTAGGGGGTCATATTTACTGAAATCAAAAGCTATTTCAATCAAAAAAAATATTAACAGGTCAAGTTATATTTTACCATAGGAGCCCTTGTGTGATAGCAGCTTCATAATTCTTAAATGCCTTAAAATTGTAAGTTTTTGGACAGTTTCTGCTTGGATTTCTTTGCAGGATGTTAGAATAGCCTCCCAGAACTGTCGTTTGGATGAAAACTGCCTCCCACCCTCATAGAAGTGTTTTTTGTTGAGGCTCCAAATGTTCTCAATAGGGCTGAGGTCAGGGGAGGAGGGGGTCCACATCATGAGTTTCTCTCCTTTTATGCCAATAACAGCCAGTGATGCAGAGGTTTTCTTTACAGCAGGACATGGTGCGTTGTCATGATGAAGAGGATTTTGTTAGGGAAAACCCGGCTCTTCTTTTTGTAGCATAGAAGACAGTGGTCAGTCAGAAACTCCACATATTTTTCAGAGGTCATTTTCACACCTTCAGGGAGCCTAAAAGGGCCTTAAGGGGCCGACCAGCTCTCTCACCATGATTCTGGCCCAAAACATGACTCCGCCACCTCTTTACTGACGTCACAGCCTTGTTGGGACATTGTGGTCATTCACCAACCATCCACTACTCCATTGAGTTGACCATCCAGGGCTACACGGTGCTCATCAGTGAACAAGACTGTTTGAAAATGAGTCCTCATGTATTTCTGAGCCACTGCAGCCGTTTCTGTTCATCAGCTTCAATTAACCGTTTAGGGGAGGCTGGATAGAAGGTTTATGCACAACTGTAGCCTCTGGAGGGTCCGACACCTTGATGTTCAGGAGACTCCAGAGGCACCAGCAGCTTCAAATACCTGTATGCTGCTTTGTAGCATCTGTTCTCCTAATCTGATGTGTTTGTCTGGCAGAAACCGTCCATATTGTGCCTTTATCTGCACAAACCGGAGTGTGTCTGAATCATCCACAAATCTCTTATCAGTATGATGATTATGCTTAATCTTTCATGAAATATCGAAGGTTTTCATACCTAGACCAAGGCATTCAACTATTTCAAGCTTTTCATCAGCAGAAAGTCCCTTTTTCTTTCCCATATTGCTTGAAAATGATGATCTGCATAATAAAGTGGAACACCCTTTTTCAGTAGTTTTTCCCTTAACTGGGCTTAACCTGAAAACTAATCATCCCAGGTCTCTGAGATTAATGTCAGTGATTCATAGAGCCCCGAGACACGATACCATCCATGAGTTTCATTATTATTGTTTTTTTTTTTACCTTTTTGACACAAAAATCCAATTTGCATAATAATTTGGAACGCAGTGTATATTTCAAATTCTCCAGTCTATGTACAAAATTACTGGAACAGCATGTTAAGGAAGGGGGTCCAGGGAGCCTACTTAAAAAAAAAATGGCAATAGTCTTTTAAACATGAGCTGCCTTTCCCTCCATCTGAAATATTAAAACAAAACAATATTTTTTATTTTAGTTAGTTTCTGGCAGTTTTTCTGGCAGTGGTTCCCCGGTAATGCCCCAGCCCCTGTATACTCGGATTCGCCCCTGCTTAAAGTAGATTCCGCACTGCCTTCAGGTGTTGAGCTTGTCTCTGCTTCTGCGGGACACTGTTATTATACTCGCTATTTCGTAGACACGTTATTCTTGGCTAATATGCACATAATGGCAAGTTGGGGAAAAAGGCTCAAATTACTATGTTGAAGGTTAGGAATGTGATTAACATATGAGTAAAATAACGTATGCACTGTATATTTGTGGCCAGTCTCCCACACGCTTTGATGTGCAAATAACAGTGGGAAAAGTGGTTGGTAAAGAAGGCCGCAGCTGAGAGATCAGTGGCTGCATATGATTATGTTTGAGAACGCAGCAGAATATTGAATATTTAGCACATTTTGCAGTCTCCGCGGCTTACAGCTCTAATCCTTGTCAGGGCAGCCCGCGCTTATCTGTGCACTGCTACTCCAATACACATTCAAGGAAATAAAAGTATTAAGAGAGTCAAGCATTCTGTTTAAGGTCCCTGCTAAATCAACTTTTCTGACAATATCTTACAATAACTCTTGGCATTATTATCATTACTATAGCAGTTCATATGTCAGTGATCTCTCAAACCTGAATGCTCTGGCTCAAGGGTGCAACTTCTGTGGAAAGTTGGTGGAGGACCACTAGAGGCCAGCAGATAAACAGTAAAACGAAATTTGACAAAATGGCAGGACGGTAACTTGAAGGTCTAGCTCGCCTGCGTGGTGACATATGTACTTCTCATGAGAGTAGTGATGGGAGTTTAAACTTCAGACAACTCACGTCTGTGAGCTGCAGCTTCGCGCTGACGGTGGAATAATCAGACTCCAGATGGAACTAAAGTCCAACTTTATCCTCCTGTTGTGCTTGTATTGTTTTGTGACAGACTTATACAGAGGAAAAAGGCAGACATTGCCATGTGTCATCATATTGTTAACAGGGATCCTTGCCCTGCTGCATGGCCCAAGAACACTTGAGCTTGAGGGCTTAAACTGGCTGGACGTTCTCCTCCAGGACCGACTGTAGAATTGATTATTCCATCAATGACAGCAGGTTGTCCAGGTCCTGAAGCAGCGAAGCCCCAGACCGTCACACTAACACCTCCATGTTAGACTTTTCCCAGGGTGTTCTTTTATCAAATGCTGTGTTGTTTTTATGCCAGATGCAACGAGTTGCAGACATGACAAAAAGTTCAACTTTGGTCTCATCAGGTCACAGATCATCACCAGATGAGAGATGAGCGGTTGCGTTCTTATTTGTCAGCAGTGGTTTTCACCATTTTTGCCCTGTGTTTATATTGTTTTTTTTCTTTCAAAATCGTGCAGCCCTACCACAAGGCTACCCAGCGTAACTCTATCTGAACATAAAACTGCTCATATACTGGTTGGAGGAACCCCTCCTCCATGGATCAGTCAAGGAGAACTGTGCTCCAACATGGACTGGATGTTCTGTAATCTTGGCCCGTCTGCTGAGGGACTCCTTCGGCTGTGTGTCTCTATAGCCTGTCCCTCCCCGGGTTTCTCTTTTCTCCCCCTGGGTTTTTGAGTTTTTCCTTGCCGTGCTGGAGAGTCCAAGGACAGGAGACACCCACGCCACTACTCATCACCTACTGCTGACATTTAATTGGACATTATGTTTATGTTTGCCTGGATACTCCACTTGCCTGCACTTTACATTGTCTTGTTTACTGTTCTGTTTCATTGCCTCATAGTTTAGTGCAGCCCTGTAAGGCAACTCCTGTTGTGATATTGGGCTATACAAAACCATTGAGTGATTATATGAGGCCCATTGTCAAATAAAAAAGTGACTCAAAGCAGGAGATTTTGTGGTAAATGCTGTTTTATATGTCATGCACAGGCTGCTGCTGATGCACTCCCCCCCCCCGCCCCCCTTCTCTCGCTCTCTCTCTGTCTCTGAGGTGAGACATGCAGTGCTATATTAAGTAAGTAAAAAACGGCGCGCTCTCATCATTCACTTAAAAGAGCCGACTCTTTGTACCGTTTGAGACCAGAACATCTGTACATGGCTAGTATGATATGATGCATCTGTTTCAGCAGAAAAACAGTCTCTGGATTCAGGAGTTCTAATAAGGTCTTCAAACAAAACAGAAGATCCACAATAACTGGCCATCCAACTCTCCTTCAGTCACTCCTCACCAAAACATGTATACAAGGTGTCAAGGATGAAAGGTTTGGGACATCAGTTGTCTTCTGTGCGACCCAACCCACCCCACAACATTTGACCCAAAGCTCCCCAGTTGGCCTTATTCAGATTCATGGCACTTTGTCAATGATTAAGATCCTTCTTAGTCTTTAGATTAGAACTAGAACTAAATGATTCACACTGACTCACACTTGACAACCAGACCTTTAGAAAAGTTGGTATGTTTTGGATTTTTCCCTCCCCGTGACCCTCCCCACCCCACTTTCCCCGAACCCTTTTTGACCACCAGCCTCCACACACACTCACGCATCCACTGTGTATCAAACTTTGTGGGATCTTGACCTTGATTTAGAGAGGGAGCTCAAAATCAGACTTTCTAATGATAGAAAAAAAGACCGTATATGTCCACAATACAGGCCATGGGTTAAAAGAGGGCAAATGTCTACTGACAGGATTTGGGAAATTGCGTGGAAAATAAATTTCACCTTAAAGGAGAGTTTGGGGAATCAAAAAGATTTTATAATGGAAGTCTATGGATTGGCAGATTTCTGAAGCACAAAACTTCTCCCATTGGGAATTCAGATATGTTTGAAAACAAGTGAAAACACACTGTAACAATTTTCATGGAAATTGAAGAACCAAAAGTTATTGCAATCAGATACACAGATATCACTTAATTAGGCTTAAGGGTTAATACCTCCATTGTAATAAGTGTTTAATGTTAATCTCAGTAAAATTTCACAAAGTTGATTTAAACGTTATTGCATATAAAACCAACTCTTTTTAATGGCCAACTATACAGTTGACATCACAAAACCAGAAAAACAAACTAGTGCTATCACACTGCAAACTTTGTCTTATTATGATGCAATATTTCTTTCATCTGTAGTCTGTTCATTACTATTCCCATGGTGTCTCATGGGGAGTGCCTGTCTAGATTGAAGGGAGGACCTCGGGTGAACGGAGGAACCCTGCATACTGGAAATGGACACCAAGGACTGGACGGTCTGTGATCTTGGCCCGTCTGCTGAGGGATCCTTCGGCCCTGGGTCTCTATAGCCTGTCCGTCCATGGGAGTGGATCTGTCCTTCTGTGGTTCTCCTGAAGGTTTCTCGTTTTCCCCCTGGGTTTTTGAGTTTTTCCTTGCCGTGCTGGATAGTCTAGGACAGGGGACACCTGCTTATTTGGACATTATGTCTTACATTGTCATATTTACTGCTCTGTTTTATTGCCTTAATGTTCGGTGCAGCTGTGAGGCAACTCCTGTTGTGATATTGGGCTATACAAAACCCTTGATTGATTGATTGATTGATTGATTGATTGATTGATTGATTGATTTTGTTGTCACTTAGCGGAGCCTCAGGATCTTATAATGATGAGTCTTCTCCGTGGCTTAGACCTGTTAAAAGCCTTTTTGGCCCACATTTGGGTAGGCTGCTGTTTAGTTCATTTACATCGTTGTTGCTTCCACAAGTCTTGGCATAGGCGACCCAGGCGCCGGGTTGCGCTTTGATTTTTGAACACTATCCACAACATTGCTTTTTTTCGGACATAACTTTGGAACAAAAACAGATAGAGACTCGCGGTCTTTATTGTTGGAAACTAGAAATTCCAAGCTTTCAAACGAGTGGTTCTTCTATGCCTTTGGGAACCGCAGCAAAAGTTCAATCTCGCCTAAGGAGCCAAACTGGCCAGGGACGACCCTGGTTGCTTCCTCAATAACTCCACATTTGAGAGTGTTGCTAGCATCGGCTCATCATTCTCGGATGTAGGACCTTTCCCACTGACAACATGCAGAGAACAAATATACTTGCCATCCTTTTTTCTGCTCCACACGTTGAAAGTCACTCTACATTTGTTTGGCCCATTCTTATTCTAATTGTATCATATTGTTACAGATCTTTCCGGGCTTTGGAAATAGGATAAAAAATATTCCCTCTGGCAACCGGTCTGGATATCTACAGTCCGATTTCGTCTTAATGGCGGGCCAAACTAAGGCGCAAACTGCCTACTGTATAATGCTTAGTTCCTCTATGTGTGAACATGTTTTGTTGCAGAAAACATTCGAAGACTGACGATGGAAACGTCTCAGACCATAGCCACCCATGCAAAATGAGCGCTTTGGGGTATAGAGTGAGCCGATCTATTTTTAGCCACTGTGAAATCCGCTATTACGACAAAACTTAACATTGTCAGATTTTAGCATGCAATCTGTGTTTGGAATCTGCGGTGATGGATCGGCTGTGCTAAATATGCAGATTGACCCTAGTCACTTAAAATGCTTCACTCTCTTCTTTGTGTGTGTCCACTCAAATACATTCCACCACACTTCTCTCCAAATGGGACTGACTTTGCCACCACCGCAGATGAAAGTCACATCCAGGGACCAGACCTGCACTGCTTCTCTGGGAAGATGAAAGCCTTGAAGCGCAGCAGCCATGTTTGAACGCCCGGCCTATTACCACAGATGGCCCTCCTGCATCATGTTGATATGGCTCTGGCGGTTCTTTCTAAAGCAGAGTGGGCAGCTGAGTGTTTTTCTTTATTTTGTTGTAAAGCAAGTGAGTTGGATTGAGGCTGGACGTCTTTTGTGGACATGATGTATTACTATGAGGTGTTATAGTAACAAAAAGGAGGAGCAGAGGAACCAGGGCTTAAGAACAGGCCAAGAGAAGTATCTTACCAGAATCCAACTTACTAGAGATGCGTGGGTCAACCCGAAACCCGCGTTCAACCCACGGGGCCCGTGGATAAGGTCGGGTCAGGTACCTCAAAATTAAGGCAAACTTCAGGCGTGGGTGGGTCGGGTCACAAAGCGCACTTTTTTTTTGGTCCTTATATTGTTGGCTCACAACATACAGTGCATTCTTATCCATAAATGCCGCAAAAGTCGACTGTGTTTAGTTGAACGCTTAGTTTTAAGGGGTAAACATATCATTAGCATGTTATGTTTAGTCACCAGACCTATCACTTCTGTAGGACTTTGATCACCGCTACAAATGTGTCACAATAGCCGTGCACAAGCACATAATGACACGTACATGTGATGAAAGTAATGCATCAACAAGAAGCAAAGTGAAACTAAAATCAAAGACACAGCATCTTACTGACCTGAGGAGGGCAACTACTTAGCGTCAGGTAAAGCTGCTCCACTTTAGTCCAAACTCCGTTTACTTTGACAGAAAGAGTCGTCCATGACGTGGTTGAAGTAAAGCCTTGTGATCATTTCTGCTCCTCGTCTCCTGATAAGTCCATAAGTGATTTCAAAGGTTCCTCAGCGGCACAGAAGCAAAACAAAGCATCAAGTGCTAATTCTCCGGTAAACTCGCCGGCATGTGACGCGCTCCCGTTTGAGTGACAGCAGCTGCAGCGTGACTCATGCAGCAGTTTTTTAATGTGTGCGGGTCGGGTCGGGTTGGGTCAGCAAACTGAGAGGCTTTTCTTCGGGTCGGGTGGGTCGGGTTTAAATTACAGCGGGTCGGGTTGGTGCGGGCCACCCGCGCATCTCTACAACTTACCATTTTTAAGCAAAAACTTGTCTTTATCCAACTTAATGATTTTATTACTGCACATAATGTCCTTGAGAAATTCCAGTCTGGCTTGAGGGTAAACCACAGCCCCGAGACCGCCCTCTTAAAGATTTTAAATGAAACGGCAGGTGATAGTATTGATTTTTCAAGCTGTGGTCGAAGTAGATTTTTATCTATTTTTCTCCCTCTACATCTTAGTTTTCATGTCAGAGTATAAAAATGACAAAACTCAACCCGCATGAAATTTATTTTATGATGTTTTGTCGCCTGCGAGGCGGAGGTAACGCTGTAGAAAGGCCGTCTTTCCCACGGGTATTCATTCACAAATATTGACAGATTAGGGGTCCCCGTGAGGATGCTTTCACCCAAATATGGTATTTATCCTCCTACGAGATGCCTGGTGCAGAAGAGCCGAAGAACAGGCCGCGCACTCGCTACAAAACTCCAGGGCTTGTTTTCTCTGAATGAGAGAAGGCCGCCCTCGGGCAGCAGGTCAGCCCTTACAGTAGCTCCCTTTTTTCTCATATGTATATCAGTGATGTTCAGCAAAAGTTTCAAATTGATATCTCTAAATTAACTTTTTTTCCTATTCACCTGCAGTGTCTCACCTTAAATGATGACTCACAGAAGGTCACAGTGTTGGTTCTTCTGGATCTGAGCATTGCCTTTGATACAGTCGACCACACTATTCTTTTAACTCTTTTAAAACACATGGGCCTCTCCGGTGCTGTACACAAATGGTTTACTTCCTCCCTCACAGACAGGACATTCATGGTGAGTGTGGATACCTGCTTCTCTAAGGTCCATGAAATTACATGTGGTGTGCCCCAGGGTTCAATTTTAGGCCCAGTGCTTTTTAATCTGTATATGCTCCCTCTGCTTTTACCTTATGAACCTTCACGGCCCCTTCGCTCCTTCGGCAGGGGTCTCCTAGTTAATACTAAAGTCAACAAAAAGACTCATGGTGAGGCGTTTTTTCCTTTTTAAGAGCAGGCTCAAGACCCACCTTTTTAGCTTAGCTTTTAACTGACTCTATTTATTTAGTCCTAATAAGTAATATGCACTGCTCACAAAAACTTAGGGCACACTCATAAAACACCATGTAACTCCAAGTCAGTCAAATTTCTGGGATATCAGACTGTCCAGTTAGGAAGCCACGCTTATTGTGAATCAATTTCACTTGGTGTTGTGGAAATTGGGTAATGACCGAAAGGACAAGATCGCGAATACAAGCGGCCGAAATGAGCTTCCTTCGCAGGGTGGCTGGGCGCACCCTCCGAGATCGGGTGAGGAGCTCAGCTACCCGGGAGGAGCTCGGAGTAGAGTCGCTGCTCCTTCACGTCGAAAGGAGCCAGCTGAGGTGGCTCGGGCATCTGTTCCGGATGCCTCCTGGTCGCCTCCCGCGGGAGGTGTTCCAGGCATGTCCTAGTGGGACAAGGCCTCGTGGAAGACCCAGGACACGGTGGTGGGACTATGTCTCCGAGCTGGCCTGGTGTCGCCTCGGGGTCCCCCCAGAACAGCTGGAGGAGGTGTGTGTGGATCGGGAAGTTTGGGCATCTCTGCTGAGACTGATGCCCCCACGACCCGGCCCCGGATAAAGCGGAAGAAAATGGATGGATGGATGGGTTGTGGAAATTAAACAGACACAGGTGGAAATGAGAGGCAATTAGCAAGATCACTCCAAAAGAGGAATGGTTTTGCAGGTGGTGACCACAGACCATTTCCCTGTCTTCATCCTTTGTACCGTATTTTTGGAACACTTTTGCATTTGTCCAGTGTTCTCACCACTAGAGGCATCATGAGGAGCATCTACAACCCACAGAAGCTGCTCAGGGAGTGATGCTCATCCAAAATGGCACGTCCATTCGTGCTGTGGCAAGAAGGTTTGCTGTGTCTCCCAGTGCAGTGTCCAGAGCATGGAGGAGATACCAGGAGACAGGCCAGTACATCAGGAGACCTGGGGGGGGCCGACCGAGGTCAACAACCCAGCAGCAGGACCGCTATCTGCTCATTTGTGCACGGAGAAACAGGAGAAGCACTGCCCGAGCCCTACAAAATGACCTCCAGAGGGCCACAAATGTGCATGTTGGTCCTCAAACGGTCAGAAACCGACTCCATGAGGGGGGTATGAGGGCCGGACGTCCACAAGTTGGGCCGGTGCTTACTGCCCAACACCGTGCAGCCCGATTGGCATTTGCCCGAGAACACAGCGATTGGCAGATTGGCCAATGGTGCAGGTTCACCCTGAGCACATGTGACAGACGTGACAGAGTCTGGAGACGCCCTGAGAACGTTCTGCTGCTGCAACATCATCCAGCATGACCGGTTTGGTGGTGGGTCAGTGATGGTCTGGGGAGGCATTTCATTGGAGGGGCGCACAGCCCTCCATGTGCGAGCCAGAGGTTCCCTGACTGGCATTGGGGACCGGGATGAGATCCTCAGACCTATTGTAAGACCATATGCTGGTGCTGTGGGCCCTGGGTTCCTTCTGATGCCTGATAATGCCAGGCCACATGTGGCAAGAGTGTGTCAGCAGGTCCTGCATGATGAAGGTATTGATGTTCTGGACTGGCCTGCCCGTTCCCCAGACTTAAATCCAATAGAGCACATCTGGGACATCATGTCTCGGTCCATCCATCAACACCACGTCGCACCACAGACTGTCCAGGAGCTGACTGATGCTCTAATCCAGGTCTGGGAGGAGATCCCTCAGGAGGACATCCGTGGTCTCATCAGGAGCATGCCCAGGCGTTGTAGGGAGTGCATTCAGGCACGTGGAGGCCACACACACGACTGAGGATGATACAGACTCGTTTGGAGGAATTTCTACAGAATTTGGATCAACCAGTGACCTGATTTGTCACTTTGATTTTGACTATAATTTTGGATCCAGACCTCCAGGGGCTGAGAATTTGATTTCCATTTATCATTCTTATGTTATTTTGTTCTCAACACATTGCCCTACACTATGAATAAAGATTTTCATCCGAAAAATCGAATTGATTGACATCTAGGATTGGTAGGTGATAGGTGTTTTTTGAGTGTGCCCTAAGTTTTTGTGAGCAGTGTATATGGTAGAGTGTGCCAGGCACATTGTTGTAAAGCACTTTGTGATACCTTTCGGTATGAAAAGCGCTTTATAAATAAAGTTTGATTGATTTTTTGGATGATGGCGTTAATAAACAATGTTTGGAAAGAAGGGTGTGCGCCGGCAGTTTGGAAGCAAGCAGTGTTGATAAATATTTTAAAGCCTGGAAAGGAATTCCCTCCTTTCACCGGTGTGGCCGCGGGGGAGAATCAAGCTGGTGATCATTGATCGATAGCGTTGGAACTTATTTTTAACCCAAAGACGCAGAATTGGAGACGCATCCTCTCTCTCTCTCTACCCCCCATTCAGTTCATTCAGTTACTTTAAACATCTTTGACATGATAGTACATATACAAACACCTGTCTGTTCAACTCATTTACACTGACTTTCAACTGAAATCCACATTCTTTGACATAAAGCAGTAACAGTTAGTTACAGTAACGCAAATAGTTACTTTCCCTGGTAACGAGTGACTTTTATTATAGAGTAATTCAGTTACTTCAGGTATTCAGCTAATTACTTTTTGGAACGAGTGGTGAGTAGCTATAACTAATTACTGTTCTAGAATGTAAAGTAACGTTCCCAACACTGGTGGTGACAGAGAGGCAGGTGTACAAAGAAGGCTGGTTTGAACCTTTTCAGAATGGTTTTAGTGGGGAGGAGTACCATGGAGTCGGTCTCATCATTGGATGTTGACTGTGGCAAAGCCTTCTCCGCTGGCCTAAACAATTTTACAACAACTCAAATTAATTTGATTGGGATCCCAATAGTATTTAAAATTGCTCAAAATATAATTTTCCCCATATAGAAGATAGACAAATACAGCAGAACACAGGCAGACCCTCCAACCGAAGCTTGGGTTTACGCGGGTCCCCAGGGCCTGCTAGAAGGCTCAAGGTGAAGATGACACATCTCGCTGGACGAAGCCACTGTCAATCACACAGTGAGGGCCAGCGAGCAAAAACGTCCAATAAAACCTTAGTTTTATCTTTCAATGGCTGAACTTTTGTGTAATCTAGGAAATGTTTAACTGCAGATAATATGTTTGCCATCTCTATCGCTGTTTATTTTACATGGTCTCTGGAATGGCCCAAGCCTGAATCATCGTGTTGCCCAAAACTGGGGCTTGTCCAGCTCAAAGTGAGAGCAACATCTGGGGTCATCCACAGCCAGTGTCTGGAATTAGAGGACACAGCATTGGAACACGAACAAACGAGATTCTAACAGCACAGACTGGAGACTACAGCATGAATGGAGTTTGCTGGAGTCAGCCATGGCATCACGGCGCTTCTGCGGTATGTAACAGAGTCGATATTGGTGCTATAGTCTTGTTGCCTGTGTGCTGCACTGTGAGGTATTGACTAGTTTAACTGTGTGGGCAGCATAATAGTGAAATGTTTTGGTGCTAGGTCGACTCAGGGCAGGGGCAGGGGGAATCATCTTTTATGTATCAGTGTATGAGTGTGTGAAGGCCTAGGGCAGTGGGCACGGCCACTGGATGCTGATGTTAAAAAAGCAATAGCATGTAAAAATGTGCTGGTCACTGAGAAGGCCAATGATATGCTATGGGAGGGAGGGAGGCATAATGAAACTGTGTATTTTAAATTGGGTTCAGGCTTTCTTACGGGGGCCCCACCACTCAGGTCTGGGTAAGTTGTAGTGTCCGAAACTGATTACTGATAATGGAACACCTCAAAGAAGTGTTATTGGTCCCATATTGTTTAATGTGATGTAAAATATATTTTTTTAATGCATTGGGGTCAGGCTATAGGATGTCTCTTAAATAAACTGCATAAAAGGAAAGAAGAACATAAAGGTTTGCAGCTGTACGGGCAAGAACTAGAAAGGTTTAAGTTATATTTCTGGGGGTTCAAAAGAAAAAATAACTGAGTAAAGCAGCCTAATTCTTCAGTGGGACGAGTTTGTATACAGACATTTCACAACTTGCAGGGTCACGTTTCAGTTTGACTTTCACAGAAATACCAGTCACTCGGTTGGAAGTTCATGAAATTGATACAAATGCTTTATAATAAGATGGCTTTTTCTCCACAAATATCTTGGTTTACAACATCCTAAATGAGGACAGCAAAAAAAAAGTTGGTTATAGTGACTTTAAGACAGGGTTCATTGAGTTCTGCGGATGAAAGACATCTCGTTCTAGTGGAGCTTTGTTTGGCTAAAAAGAGCAAGGGCTGCTTGTGTCTTTTATAATGTCAATGATATCTGGGTTGCCATGGCAACCGCAGCAGAAACGCAAGTTATCGTAGCGCTCACAGTCATGGGACACTACGGAGACATATTTAATCAGAGCCAAAGAGATTACGATGAATGAATTACTGAGTCACCTACACATTGTTAACTGTTTACTGTGTGTGCCTAATAACTACAATCACTTATTCCACACCGGGCTTTATATCTTGAAATAAGGTGCATCATGTAGGCTAATCCAACTTTGTAATAACCGGGAAACCTGATTTTGTAGGACCTTTGTTGAGTGTCTCTGAGATAGAGTAGTGGTTTACAAACTGTGGTACTTATAGTGTTGTAAAATTGTTTTCCCCCGATACCGGTACTTCGTCTATTAGGGGTGTAACGGTTCAGCTAGTATCGCACGGCTTAGTTCGGTTCAGGGTGCAAGACCCAACTGACAAGAATATGAAAGATATGACCCTGATCAGAAGTTTACATATCACAGTTGCCCCCTTTAACATCAATGACAGCTTGGATTCTTTTGTGGTAGTGGTGGATGGGCGTCTTTATTTCCTCGGATGGTAAAACTGACCATTCTTTTTGGCAAGAAGTCTCCAGTTCCTGTAAAGTCCATGGGTCTCATTTATAAAACTGTCTGTGAGACTCTGCCTATAAGAGTCCGAGCAAAACCCAAACTTCACTGAGACACCGGGAGCAGAGAGGGAGGGGCCTCACGCCACAGCAGTGACAGCAGAGGCCGGGTGGATCTTCAGTGACATGTTACCGCTGTTTCTCGCATTGTCTGATTGATTGTACGGAAGCTTTTGGCCTCCTTTTGTCTGTACGTTTGAGATCTCCCCACTGTGGTTCAAAGATATTGAGGTCAGGAGACTGAGATGGCCACTCCAGAACCTTCACTTTATTCTGCTGGAGCCAGTGAGAGGTCGACATGTCCTTGTGCTTTGGATCGTTGTCATGTTTGGACGTCCAAGTGCGTCCCATGTGGTCATACCGCCTTTGCTATGCCCAATCCCGTCAGATCTTGGAAGCTAAGCAGGGAAGGGCCTGGTCGGTACTTGGATGGGAGACCGTTTGGTAACACCAGGAAGCCTGGGGTGAATGTGGTGTGTGAGTGAGTGGTTGGTGGTGGTCGGAGGGGCCGATGGCGCAGACTGGTTGCCTCGCTTCCGTCAGTTTACCCCAGGGCAGCTGTGGCTACAACAGTAGCTTATCACCACCGAGTATGGAGTGAATGAATAATGACGACAATGTAGCGCTTTGAGAAACTTGTTAATACAGGCTTGTAAAGCGCATTACAAGTGTAAGGCATTATTATTATTATTATGTGCTGCTTCCAGGCTGATGAGTGACGCTTTTCCAACAAAAAACATCTGTAACAACAGGCAGGAACGTAGAGATAACTACAGCTGAAATACAGGACTCTCTGGAAAATAAACTTTTAAAAAAACTTTTAAAACTTTAAAATATGCCAAACAGCACAGAGTCAGGCTTCAACACTTCTGAAAGAATGTCAATTGGAATGATTGGTGTCAAACTCACTTTGGGTCGTGTCATATAATCGAGAACATTTTTCCAATAAATAAAAAAAATAAGCTGTGATTTGGTCAAAGCAACAGCTTGACTGTAGCTTCATTAATAACACTTGTATTGCACTTTACAAGCCTGTGTCACAAGTTCCTCAAAGTACTACATAGTCTTTATTCATTCACTGCACATTCAGTGGTGGTAAGCTGTTATTGAAGCCACAGCCGCCCTGGAGCAGACTGTCCATTTACCACGTGGCACATTATAAGTTGTTATATAGGATATGAACAACATATATTGTGTTGTTCATATCCTGAGCTCTTCTTATGTCAGTGCCCTCTGCTGGACACGTGTGAAACTCTTTCCTTTTTTTTTTTTTAATTTAATGCCCCCTAGTGGCTAGAATGAGCATTCTGGTTATTCTTTATGAATTCATAGTTCATGCAAGACAGCCCAGGAATTTACAGGAACTGGAGTGGGGGGGCAAAGCTCTCGATTTACCGATCGATCTACGTTCCCACCCTCACCTATGGTCATGAGATTTGGGTAATGACCGAGGACAAGATCGCGAATACAAGCGGCTGAAATGAGTTTCCTTCGCAGGGTGGCTGGGCGCACCCTTCGAGATCGGGTGAGGAGCTCAGTTACCCGGGAGGAGCTCGGAGTAGAGTCGCTGCTCCTTCACGTTGAAAGGAGCAGCTGAGGTGGCTCGGGCATCTGTTTCGGATGCCTCCTGGTCGCCTCCCGCGGGAGGTGTTCCAGGCATGTCCTAGAGGGACAAGGCCTCGTGGAAGACCCAGGACACGGTGGTGGGACTATGTCTCTGAGCTGGCCTGGTGTCGCCTCGGGGTCCCCCCAGAACAGCTGGAGGAGGTGTGTGTGGATCGGGAAGTCTGGGCATCCCTGCTGAGACTGCTGCCCCCGCGACCCGGCCCCGGATAAAGCGGAAGAAAATGGATGGATGGATGGATGGAGGCTTTTTGCCTAAAAGGATGGTCAGGTTAACCATCCGAGATAATAAAGAGGCCCATCCACAACTACCACAAAAGAATCCAAGCTGTCATTAATGTTGAAGGGGCAATAACCGGTATTAAGAACTGGGGTGTGTAAACTTTTGATCAGGGTCATGTTGGCAGTTTCTTTTGTCTCTATGATTTAAAAAGAGTAATTTCAGTTGTTTGAGCATAAATGGCTTCGCACAACCACTAACTATGAGTGAAAAAAAAATGTGTTGTGTTATCTTTCATTTCTCTGAAAAATGGCCAAAAAAATCTATCAGGACATGCAAACTTTTGAGCACAACTGTACATGGCACTTTCACCATGAAGCACCGAAGCGTGGATCCTGCAGAGTGAACCGTCACACCCCGATAATTGATCCCGTTGAATGACATGTAATTAATAGACCTGGTGCTTCAGCTCCCCGTTGCTTGGCTTGGTCCCACTCAAGCCTTATAATTCGTCCAATGCCTCCTTGTGCAAGACACTTCACCCGCCTCGTCCGAGTATTGTTGGAGTTACTGTTGGCACAGAGTTATCGCCACGTCTTTATCAGTGCGTCCCAGGACAGCTGTGGCCATCTGAAAGAATCTTGCCACCCGACTTGTGTGCAGAGTGAATGAATGATTGTCTACTGTAGGAATCCATAAAACAGTGCAGCTTCGGGGGTTTTATCTGGCAGACTGAACATACATCACTGTCATATCGCTGTTTGTTGTTGTTATCATCATCATACGAACTCAACATCTCAACCGAATTGTTAAGCTTTTATCCACACACACACACGCAGTCACTGACCCTCCCCCCCCCACTCCCAATTTTATCTCATTGCATAATCGTATCCATAATCAGCCGGCTGTGTTATATGCACACAAAAAAAGCAGGCACTTCCCCTACCCCTGCCACTGCAGCAGCCAGGCGTGCAGCAAGGGAGGGTGGGGATGTTCGGAGGGTGGGTGTGTGTGGGGGGGGAGTGTGTGCGTGTGTGTGGAAGTCCGCGGCTTAGACCCAGCGAATGGAGCAGCAGCAGCAGCAGCAGAGGAGAGGGGAGAGGAAGAGACAGTAAACGGATCGCACAGGCAGGCGATCATACGAACGGACACGGGGACGGGGACGCCTGGCGCTTCTTCGCACACGCCGTGGCTATGTTCTCTCCCGCACTCATGCCAGCGATGCCTTCTACTGCTGCGACTGACTGAGGTAAATAAATGGAAAAAAAAGTCTGCATTGGGTCTAAAGCTAGAGCGATGCGTGCGCCCTGGCAACTAAAAACTGGATGGAAAAGGGGGAGAAAGGGGAGGATTGTATATCGGGGACTTGTCGTGTCGCTAACATGGGATACACATATGGAAGATATGGCAGATTTTGACTGTTTGAAATGATGATGTGTGTTGCGATACTTTCTACTGTACGTGCAGCATGCGGATGCTGCTGGAAACCGGTATCAGCGATTTCCTGAGTTGCTCCTTTTGTTGCCGTACGTGATGTGTAATGTGATGATTTGAACAGAAGGGGATCACACTGTTTAAGTGTATTACTGTCAGAGGTGATATTTACTCAAGTGAGAATATGATCCTTTTACTCAAGTAGAAGTAAAAAGTGGTGGCCCAAATACTTACTCGAGAATGAGAAAAAAGGTAGTGTGAGTTTTGAGTGTTTGAGCGTAAAAGTCTGACTGATGTACTGACATAAATTATTTACTTGACAGGGGCATTCCAAGAAAACGTTGCCACCGACTAGGTGCTGATGTTATGTAGGCTACATGGGGCTCATTTGTCAAAAGTATAGATTAGAATAGAACGACGGAAAGCAACAGTAACAAGCATCATGCAGTGCAATTACAAGAAAGCGCTATATATGCATTATTTATTAAAGAAGAGAAGAGAAAACTGACCACTTTACTTCCCAAGTTCATCCATACAGCTCAGCGCTCACACTTTTGTTTGTTCGTTAGCCAGAGCTTCAGCTTCTGTGAGAAACGTCTAAGATCCATCTGGGACTTTAGCTCCAGTGGAGAGTTCCATAACTGTGTCTCTTTCACTGAGAACAGACTGACCCAGAGCAGCTCCTCTGCAGTGACCACTGACTCCAGCTCTGGGGCTCACTCCATTATGCTGTTTCACTGACACATTACAGCAGGAGCAAGACTATTAAGACACTTGAATGTGTTTTTTTTTAATAAAAGAAACTGATGAAGTTTATATTTCTTAATGACAGTGCAGTGACACCACTTTATTGTCTTTTGAAAAAAATCTAGCACCTAAAGGGTTAATGAAAGCTGGGACAGAAACTATGATTGGGCCATCTAAAGCAATGGTTCCCAACTGGTGGGTTGGAAAACATTTATTTTAATATTAATGTACAGAAAAAGTATAGAACCTTTTCTTGAGTCTGAGTTACTGGATTGTTTTCATCCTTCATCCAATGCTTGTTCAACCATGTTTGAGGAAAAGACAATATTTTACATAATATTCTTCAAGTCCAAGTCATATTTGGGTAGTGGCTTGTCCTCCTTGGGTGGATCTTGACATGTGTTAATGTAACCTAATAGCCATGTAGCTGAGGATATATAGAAAAGTCCTTGGATCCTTGTTGAATATTTCCCAATACTTTTAATCAATAGATATAATTGATAGGGATGGGACGATCCAGTTTTGTCACGATCCAATACATATTGCGATACTCAGGGGCCAATCCGATACTTCTGGCCATACAGTAAGTCATTATAAGTGTTTACCTTAAAATGAATCAGTCATGTGTCCAAAGTTTAAAAACCAAATGTGTTAAAAGTGTTAAAGGAACAGGCCACCGTTTTTCCATTCTGAGATATGTTCTGACCTGAGCTTAGACGAGTTGATCCGTACCTGTCTGGTCTTTGTGCCCGTGGAAGAGCGTTGTAGCTTCTAACTTCACCCCCGTATAGAGCTATAGGAATACATTGGGAGAGGCCAAATGCTAACAACATCTCTGATTGTTTTGCGCGACTGAGGGCACGCACAAAGACAAGACAGGTACGCATCAACTCGTCTAAGCTCAGGTAAGAAGGTCTGGAAAAGCAAAGGAGTGCCTGGGGGAAAACAAAGTATTGAAAGTATTGTGATACTTGATAAGGTATCGACACTTGATCTCCCACTAGAGGAAAGAGGACCATTCACTTTGTCACTTTTCTGCTGCATGGGTTTTTCCTTAAACAATTGGCCACCGTTTTCGGACCGTCTTGAATTATTTTCAATATTTCTATGCAAATTTGACACCACTAGGCCTAGTTTTAACAAGAACTAGTATGTCTAGTATGTCTTTCCATGCATCTTGATCCCTGGACTTTGTCGTTCATTTCTGTAGGTGGCACTATAGCCTCCTGCTGGTGTAAACAAAGCCTGCTCTGTGGAACACGGATGAGAACAAGGCGTGCATTTAGATAGGAAAGGAAAAGGCAGTGTGTGTGATGTTTGTCCGATGAGGTGAGGGATCGTGCAGTTGTGCAGTTAATGAGAGCGTATGTTTTGTGTGAACTTAAGTAGAAGGAAAGATAACCTAGAAACAAGAGAAGTGGTCTAGGCTTTCTGTGACTGTTGCCACAAATGCATATTTTTAGCTTCCTGGAGTTTACAGTTAACATGGCCAGGACGTCTTTGCTTACAAAGCATCCCCACAGTGGAAGGCCTGAAGTAATTAGACTCCATCATTGCAAAGGTTGCGTTCATGTAATTGCATTCTATTTCAGTTGGAGCAGGTGCCAATTCAACCAATGTTTCCTCTGATCATTTGACATTGATTGGATTTTTTCACAGAATATGAAAGCAACACATTTTTTTTTTTCACTGATAGTTAGTATGAGGCAATTTATGGTCAAACAACTGAGTTGAATCTTTTTAAATCATAATGACAAAATTAACTATCAAAATGACTCTGATCAAAAGTTGACATACCCTGATGATTATTTGCACACAAGTTGACACAAATAGGTTAGAATGGTAAAGGTAAGCATCCTCACCTGTGTGTGTACCGACCCGGAAGGTACAGTGTTTCTCGGAATGTGTGGAGGGGACTGAAGAACATCTCTGGATTTGCCTACAGGCCTGACATCGGAGTAGAGGGCGCTGTGATGCTGCGAGACTTCTCTAGTGCTTTTAGTGGATGAACATCTCACTGCATGGAACATCGACAACCTCATGGACCGACCACAGTACGTGCAGCTGCCCAGCTGTGACTCTGAGGTGGTCGTCTGCAGCACCGGGGCCCCTCAGGGCACCGTCCTCTCACCGTTTCTCTTCATCTTGTATGTGAAGTCCAACATATAGCTGGTGGACAGCTGTAATATGCAGAAGTTCTCCGACGACTCCGCCATCGTGGGCTGTGTGTCTAAGGGGAACGACCTGGAGAACCGGTCAGTCATCATAGACTTTCTGGACTGGTGTGAGCGCAACCACCTGTGCTTGAACATCAGTAAGACGAAGGAGATGGTGATCGGCTTCACGAGGAAGCCACTACCGCACACACCGCTGAACAACCAGGGGGAGGACATTGAGGAGGTGGACAGTTTCAAGTACCTGGGTGTTCACCTCAACAATAAACTGGACTGGTCCCACAACACCAACGCCCTGTACAAGAAGGGCCAAAGTCGCCTCCACCTTCTGAGGAGCCTGAGGTCCTTCGGAGTGAGCAGGCCTCTGCTCAGGACTTTTTATGACTCTGTGGTGGCCTCTGCTCTCCACTACGCTGCCGTGTGCTGGGCCCCGGGCAGCACAGAGCGGGACAAGAACAGGAGGGCCAGCTCTGTCCTGGGCTGCCCCAGGACTCTGTGGAGGGGGTGAAGAACAGGAGTATTGTAGCCAAGCTCACCTCCATCATGGACAACAACTCCCACCCACTGCACTCTAGAGGAGCTGAGCTGCTCTTTCAGTGGAAGACTGAGACACCCTCAGTGCAAGAAGGAGCAGGTCCTTCATCCCCACTGCTGTCAGACTGAACAACAAGACTGTAAAGTAACATGTGCAATAAACCCTTTGCAAAAAATACATGCAATAATCTCTGTATCTACGTCACTTCATCTACAGAGATTAATGCAGTATAACATAACTACTTGCACTATGACTGTAAACCTGCACTGCTAATACTGACTTTAAAAAAAAATATATAGTCTGTTTATTTGAACTTTTTAATGTTTATACTTTTTGGTAGTCATTGTATATAAGATACCTCTATTTACTACTTAAGTGTTTGCACATTTCCTGTGTATTTTGCACACCCTGAGTGTTTCTGAGAGCTGAATGTAACAAGTGAATTTCTCCATTGTGAGATCAATAAAGGCTTATCTTATCTTTACCTCATTGTCGTCTCTCTTCTTCAGTTTGCATTTTCTGACACACTTCCTCTGATGGTAAATTTCGATAACGCAGGCTGGACATTAGAAACGTATGGAAGCATAAATGTAGTGACAGTAGCTACACTACTACAGTTTTATTCTTGTCCAAAATGGGAGCTTAAATGAGCCTTCAAAGTGACCTCTCTTCACCTCTCGCCATTATTAACTCTAGATAAAGTTTCTAATCGAGTCCCACCAGTAACTTGTAAACTCCATTTAACTAAGCAAACAGGAAAAAGGCTCCTAATGGATTACTACAGCGTGCCCATCCACATTCTGTGCCCACAGATGTGTGATATACTCCGTGAAATGATGTTGTTAAAAGAATCTTTTAAACAAAGGTTAACATGGCCCTCCTGTGAGCTCCGCCTGTTCCCAGCTCATTGAGTCTGTGCTAATGCAGCTGATGTCACACGCCAGTGGCTGTCTAATGGAGTGGACTAACATCAGCTACACTACGGCTTCATTTACACTGGCACTGTGACTACACCAGGGCATCACAGTGATCAGACCTCTCTGCACATGACGCTACAACTGCTGATGTAGGAATGCTTTTCAATCGTCACAAACATTACATTGCCCTCTTCCTTCCTCAAACACATGCCCTCGCAATGTGACATACAGTTACAAATACACTGGCAAGACAAGGGCTGACATTGAAGTAGATGGTAGGATCTGGCGTAGTGTCCCTGCTCCTGACAGGTCGGTCCAATGCCACTCAAACATTACAGTCTATCTCCTAGAACAGGGGTAGGCAACGTCAGACCTGGGGGCCAAATCCAGCCCTCCAGCCCAGAACCTCTGGCCCCCAAGATGATTTTGAGGAATATTATTATGCAAATAAGAGATGAAATACCTTAAAATATTCTAAAAATGCGAGAAATAGTGTCAGTTTTTGAAAAATGTCCTCTTGTCCTCTTGGTCATATATAATGTTAAACAGTGATTCTCTACTGGTGGGTCGGGACCCAAAAGTGGGTCAGGGAATCATTTTCAGTGGGTCGCGAGTCTATAGGGAGCTTTTATTCAATATTTTCCATCTGAAGCTGCACGGAAACACTAACTGTGTCTGTTAAAATGTTATTGGGTTGTTTTTGTCATCATTTCTGTCTTAGTGGGAAATCTACTGCTTGTTCAACAAACACTTGTGTGGAAAATACAATATTTTATACAATATATGACAAATTACAGTTTTATTTGGGTCCTCGGCTTGTCATCCGAGGGTAATGGTGGATCCCAAAGCCACTTGGGAACCACTGATGTAAAACATTGGCGTTTGCAGAAAATAGTTTTTTACTTTAGGCTACAACGTTGAGGGTCGGCCCTTGGGTGTTTAAGCCATGATGCAAATCAGCCTCCACGATGTAAACTTGCCTACCCCTGTCCTAGAACAACTGTAACCTCAGCTGAATAGGTCTTAGTTTATTTAGTTTGTTTATTTCCACTATTTCACACATTGCATTTGTTGCTACAGAATCAGTGTTGACATAACAAAAGCAACAAGTTACAAAAATGCATTACTTTTTTCAGTAGCTAAGGTATATAACATAATACTTAATATATCATGGGCGAAGGTTTGCGTGGGGACCATGGGGACATGTCCCCACCAATATTTCAGGATGGCCAAGTTGTCCCCACCAACTTCATTCACATCTTTCACAAAGACTTGACTCAGATGTGGCACTTTAGGCTTGGGAAAGGACGATCGGCATCGAAACACTTTTTGTTTCGTGTTGATTGGTCAAATATTTGCGTAGAAATGCATATTTTCGGGTTGTAACGGAGCTTCTGTCTGTATATGGAGCCTTATTACGCGAGATGCATTTATGTGTCCGACGGAAAGACGCAACGTTTCTCGTTTATTTAGGTCGGATGTTCGGAACGGTCAGAAAATGGGTGGCATGCTCGTTCCATAACTTATTTTATTAACAAGTTAAGTGGGAGAAGAGAGGAGGGCGGCTTCTGTGCCATGTTCCCTGAGCGCAACAGTGAGGGGAGGGGCAACACGGGGAGTTTACTGACTGATTTTCAGTAACAAAAACAAAACAACTACAACAAAGTGTGATCATATTAATATGGCCATGTGACGATGTTTGACAAGTCTGGAGGCATTATCTTTGCATTAAGTGTCCCCACCAATAGCAACACCAAACCTACGCCTTTGCACAATATGGTAATAAAGTAGTCCTTACAATACACGTAACTCCCCAAATAAAATGCAGCATGCCAAATCAAGTTGGATTCTGGTGTATGTAAGATCTGCAGGAGCTTGTAGCCAACGTCGAAACAAACACGAGAGAATGGGGAAAGGGAAGGATTGACTGCACCCCTGCTCGGTGGCATCACTACCATTTCAGTCCATATCTTGCCAAAGGTGTTAAGCAACTGAAGGTAGAGTAAGTCAGCTACATTTTTGAAACAGTAATATGCAATACAAACACATTATATTGTAAGACTGTAACTACTAATATAGAATGTCACAATCTTAAAGTAACTTGCCCAACTCTGATCAGGAAAAAAACTATTGTGTTCTACTGTGAAAAATGGACTCCCAAAAAGACACCAGCTGGGAAGGATTTCGTGAGCGGATACATGTTGTCGTCATCACAGCTCAGTCACATGTCAGTGTGTTAAAGAGGCGCCTATCATAGCTCTATCATAACTCTATCATACACTCTATCATCTACTGTAGCTTTATGAAACAGCCGCTGAGATAAAATAAGGCTAAAGGGAAATGTATGGCTCATTTGGATTTCCTTTTCTTTTTTTTTGCCTTAAATGTCCTTGTTTTGACACTATGTTGTTGTTGTTGGACACTGTACACTAGGGGGCGACATGCGCTTTTGTTTGGCCTGCACTCCACCAATAACTTTAAAGAAGAAGAAAAACAGCTGTTGGTGATGTCACTTCCCTTCTCCTGGATAAGGACGGTCGAATTGGGAAAATGCTGCTGAATCTCTAGTTCACTAACTGCATAGAGATCTAACAGTCGACCCCATGAAAGGTTAAGGATTAGCTGCTGGTGTTCGTGCTTAGAGGCTATAATTTGATGGTTTCGGACACAGCCTAAGTTTGGGTGTTTGTCAAAAGGTGAAAAAGTGGAATAACCCATGTCCAAAGAGGAGACAGTGAGCGTCTACGTAACAGTGAACATCTAGCAGGAGCGGAGGCCGAAAACAGTATATAGTAAAACATTGTCAGTTAATGGCTTTGTAAAGTCATTTTTTTCTGTTCTACGTTTGGCCTTCATGCCTTTTCTTACACACCTGTTCCAAACAAGAGATACTCCAAGTAAACCGTCTTTAATATTATCATTATTCAACATTAGCCTTTAGCTCGCAAGATAAAAGCTCCATTACAACCACTGGCGTTTCCTTTGGGGCAGGATTCACAGCGAACATGATGTTTGTAACACGAGGCAGTGACTGTCCATCAATAACCCCAAATCCTGAGCTCTCTCTTTATTTGTGTGGGACCCTGCTAATATACTGTCCAGGAAGTACTGGACAGGATGATCTTACTTCCTATTGTCCAGGCTGAAATGTGGACACTGTGCATGTAGCTCATTACTTCTACAAAGCTTTATTATTTCAGGGCTGTCAACTATCACACAATGAGCGCGAGTCTCATGCTTTTGTCTGTTGTCTCGTACTCTCACGCATTTATGAAATTTCCCACGCTAAATTGGAACAACAAAGTGGCTCCTCTCTCCCTGTGTGAGAAATAAGAGCATGAGTGTTTGCTCTTGCGCCGCCGGCTCCTCTGTCTGTTCAGTTGGCCTTACACAGCCCTCTGATTGGTTACTCGCGATCCTCGTCCACATACAGGCGGGACTAGACGCTGTGAGTGGACGTTTTACATCAGTGGTAGGCAACCATGAAGCCTCGGGCCCTCAAGATGATTTTTAGGAATATTATCCAAACCTCTTACCCCCCACTCTAAACAAGCGCATTATCTCCATTTCGGCTTTACCCAAATCTAAAAGCTTCTCGACTGGAGAGCTTGGCCAGTGTAACACCTCATTTGAAAGCTAAGACCTGCAAAACTGACTTTTTTGTCGCATTGTCGCAGCGTTATTGATCAAATTTTTGACGCCTTTTTGTAATGTTTTTGCAGAGCAGTGGGAAGATATTTTAGCAATATTTTTCTGCGCATATTTCCTATTTATTAACATTGCCTGCTGTTCCCAAACTATCCACCAGGGGGTGCTTCAGCCCCCTCAGCACCCTGGGTTCCTTTGGCCTTGCGTTTTTGTCAGTTATTTATGTCGGTTTGATTGCATTTTCTTCACTTTTTGTCCCTTTTCTGTCGCTTTTCTGTTGCTGTTTCATTACTCTTTACTTGTGCCGCTTTTTTTTTTTGTCACTTTCTTTGTTGCCTTTCATCCTCGCTATTTTGACACTTCAAGAAGCTTTTAGATTTGGGTAAAGCCAAAATGGAGAAAATGTGCTCGGTTCAGGTGGGGGTTAAGAGGTTAAAATGCTTTTGAAATGTGAAAAACATTGTCAATCCCTTTAACGTTTCTGAACACCCATTTAGGTCATACACTGGCATTTGTAGAAAGTGATGCTTCAACTTCTAGCGACAATTGGAGGGTCCGGCCCTTTTTGGACGGTGAAGAAAAATGGCCCTACACCGAGCATCTGAATAAATCCCGATACAGGTGGAGTGGACAAACAAAGAGTAAGACCCATAAAGTGAACCTCATTTCTGGGCTTCATCTCAGTTTTTTGCCAGATAGATTCTATTCCCACATCCGTTGCCGTGGTTTTAGCATTAAGAAACTGAAATCGCTCTTAGATTAGACTCTTTAGTGACCGTTAAATGTCAGGCCTCGGTAGTGAGCGAAAACCTGCTGCACCACATGTTGTTGTGACATCTTTCCAGTATCAGTCCGCTCTCCTGTTGTCCTCTGAAAGCACCATCTGCTCTGGAACACTGATGTATGTTTGTGTCCAAAAGCGAGAATTCTTTTATTGCATGACTTTTCTTCCATCTGCTGCTCGGAGAAAAAGTGTTATGCCCAGGTGAAACGCACCCGGGCACTGAACCTGTGACCATACTTGTTTGTGAAGGTTAATTACTCGACTGAACTCTTCCTTACGTCGCCACGTGCGCCTGTAACATCGTCTTTGTGAGCGTCACCTGATTGCAACTGAAGTGACTTTTTTTACCCTGTGTTCCCACTTGCAGTCCCCATTGTACTTAATGCTTCACTACGAGCGCGGGGTGTAAATTCTTCATGCCGGAGAGCGTTTTAGCGACTGCCGCTGTGTCTGAGATGGTTCCCGTCACAGCTCCGGGGAGGGGCTTTCAATAGTGTAACGTGAGTTGGCTTGACATGTGGTGGGTCATCTTGACCGCGATGCGCAACTTGAATCCACAGTTCAGGAATATAATGAGAGATAATGAGCCAGGCACACTTTGATTCCATGGATTCTGCACCAGGACAGAGTCAGAGAATGTCCCGAGGGTTAGGATGGATTGCGATGGAACTCAACTGTCAACCAGCGCTCATTTAAAACATACTGTTTTCATAACAGCTCTCCACAATAGCATTCTTTTTCTATACAGTCCAATATCATGTCTTGTTTCAAGCTGATCATAAAGTTCACTAGTCAGATCTAAGGTGCAAAATATAGTCACCTTGAGTGAGGTGGCGCAGTGGTTAGCACTCGTCCTTCACAGCAGGTCCCAGGTTCGATTCCCACCTAGACGGAGCCTTTCTGTGTGGAGTTTGCATGTTCTCCCCGTGTCTGCGTAGGTTTGTGGTAGGTTATAAAAACATGTGCAATAGGTTAATCCTCCAGCCAGGTGTTTCTGACCACCAGCCTGGCTCCACATCATGGAGATGGGTCCCCGAGCACCAGCCCATGCTGGCAGCTCACTGCTCCTACAGGTCGCCCCATTAGACACTGAGGATGGGTCCAATGCAGAGAACACATTTCTCTACAGAGATTAATACAGTATAACTTAAAACTTAAACTTAAACTAAGACCTGTGAAAGACGGTGGTGCAGCGGAGGGAGCTGTGCAGGAGGAAGCAGAAGGAGGTGGTGGAGCTGACCAGTGCAGGACATCACGTTCTGAAACAGGAACAAACCCAGGATCAGAGGAGACAGAGGGCAGCCAGGAAGCATGGCTCAGGACGGACACCTGAACACTATTTTGTTGTACACTTGTACAATGACAATAAAGCACTTACTTACTTACATTGGAATAGTTTTTTATTTAGCTTAAGTAAGTGGACCAAAATCACCCTGTATGATAATTATTTTATGACGTTTTCTCGCTTGTTGTACTTGGACATATCCAGGAATTAAGTACAACATCACATTGACATGTTTTGTTTCCTCGTGTACTGAGGAAGACGACTGAAATGACGCTGTAATCCAAATATGGTCATTTCCTTTCTGGGAGACAGCACTAGTTTCCACTAGCACTAAAAACATGTGCAATAGGTGAATCCTATCCTAAAAAATATATCAACAACACTGAAATGAAACCAAGAATTTAAACCTGGGTCTATCTATTATCCAGATGTTGTCAATATCGTCAGTTTTTACAATGTTATATGAAAACATCAAATGGCAGAAAACCTGTCGTACATGACATCTCTAAAGTATTTACCTGCAGTGTCTCACATAAAGACTGGCTATTTCCACTTCTGCCTGCAGGGGGCACTCCAAAGACCAAAGAACCCCAAACCAACATACACCTTGTCACAAGTGTTCTTTCCATACACACGGAGTTCCAGAAAGTGAAACATCAGCACTGAAGTGCCCGAAAGCCACAATTATACAAAGTCCATGTTAATGCTCATGGACAAGAAACTCTAACATAGATCAATCTCAATTTCATATCACAGTATGTGAACATAATCCACCAAGACCGACTCCCTGGCCATGAACTGTGCAGAAATCAGCCTACACTGATGTGACAATAGTGTGTGTGTTTTAATCTAAGAACTGAATTCACCATGAGACCGACGCTGGGCTGTTTATCCCCACCACCAGCTGCGTTTAAGAAAACAGTGCGCGTTGATCAAAGAGGAAGCCTTCCAAGGACTCGCCACACGCTGCTTTCTGACTGTCGGGAGATCTATCCGGCAAATTAGCTGCGGATTAGCATGCAGTGTGGCTAATTATGATGCTAATTGGAGGGGAGTGCACTGAAGGGAGGCTGCGGATGAGTTTGACTGATTGGGCGATGCTGGATGCGTATCTCAGTGGCGGAGAGAGGACTTCAGAGTTTTGGAGGGAGGCGTGTGCTGTGCATGAAAAGAGGTGAAATAGGATCCCCAGGCAATAGAGGGAGGCAGGTATGACTGCTTCTCACTTTGATGGGATGGATGAATGTCTATTTAGACCATAAATGCACATAATTGTAAACTAAGAGTATAAGACTGAGGCCCATGTGAGCGCTTTACAAAATGTGCATCTAAGTAACTCATGCCCCTAGAGGCCATAAGCGCAACTGCAGGTGTCGGAGTATGTTGCGTTTTTCTACTCATTAATTGTCCGTGAGAGTAAATTCTACGCTGACGGAAAAGACAAAGGAAGAGAGGGATGTTGTACGTCCAATCACACACTGGAGATAATTTTTTTCACTCAAACTTGGCTGTAAATATTGTTTAAATGGTGCCAGCCTGCAGTTAGCTTTGCCTGTTAGCATGTTAGCTTCTTCTTCGTGATTCCATTAGTGTGTATTGGTGGCTCCGGTCCGGTAGCAGTCAAGTTGCAATGGTGGTTTTCTGGCCAGAGACACCAGGGGGAGATGAAAGACCCCCCAATTATCCCATCAACACTTGCATTACCTCCAGAGGGACTACGGAAAGGATTTATTCAGGTAAACACGTTACTTAGTACTGCTTTAAAAGACTTTTAGACAAACAGGGCTGGACATTAACTCTTTTGATAGATAAAAATCCATAGGCCTTTGCTCTGCCCAATCCCGTCAGACCTTGGAAGCTGGATGAGAGACCGTTTGAGAACACCAGGAATGTAGTTGTTGGTGGTGGTCGGAGGGGCCGATGGCGCAGACTGGTTGTCTCACAAGAGCCAATCGCTTCGGACTGTGGTGAAGTGGTCTCACGTTGGAGGAGGAAAGAAGGACTTTATTTCTAAAGCCGTTCACAGAGATGGTCTCAAAGTGCTTTACATGGGACAGTTTCACCCCCGGCCACTCCGACCACCACCATTCATTTACTAAGACATCATGGTCATCATGGTCTATTGTAGATGTTTGTGGTGGTGGGTGAAACCGGAGTACCCGGTGGAAACCTATGCAAAATAAACCACCGTTGTTTTCGGCAGCGCTCTTAGTTTTAGTTGTCATTTTCTGGATGACTTTTAGTTTTGGTCACATTTGGTCATGTGATAGTTTTAGTCAAGTTTTCGCAGACAAAAAACATAGTCAAGTTTAACTCACTTTCATTAAAGTAATACGTTTCAATACATGAATTTCAATGAGTAATACAAGTGGAAACTGGGATGAAGGCAGACTAAGGCTGGCTAAGCTCTTATATACCACAAAAGACAGGAGTGTTATTGTGTACATGACTTTTGTTCTCATCCTCTGATCATCACATCATAAAAGAT
This sequence comes from Gobius niger, assembly GCF_951799975.1. Lineage (NCBI taxonomy): Eukaryota > Metazoa > Chordata > Actinopteri > Gobiiformes > Gobiidae > Gobius > Gobius niger. The sequence continues at coordinate 33,586,343 of NC_136864.1, forward strand.
ATCAGTCAGTCTTGCTCAGCCCCTGGAGAGAGGGGGAAAAGGGGGCACAGCCTGCTGCATGTGAGGTCATGTGACCTGACGTCGCCGCTCTGTGTACATGTAGCGGGTGTGTTCAGATCTGACAAACCACTTTCTCCCACTTTCGTCTCGTCAACGTAAAGTCATAAACATCTGGTCATGTTTTGGCCACACTTTGGCACCGCTCTAGAGGAAGCTACAGCTCAGACACACAGCCTTGTTTCACTGGGCCTTATTTATAAAACTGGGAGCCTGAGTACGAAAAGCCAAACTTCACTAAACTCACCCAAACTCTTCAGATTTATGAACTCCTTCCTCTCTTTATTGAAACAGCAGGGGTCTACGGTGAGACTGTGTGAAAATCAGGAAGTGAAACTACTTTAGTTTAAGCTGTTTTAGTGTAAGATAGTGATTAAGATGATTACCAATAATATCCGCTCTGGACCTAATGCAAGTTTAACATTCAATACAAACTTTGGGTAGCACTTAATAATAACTAATACACTATAGTATTTGGCCATAATAAATCCTGAACACCTAATTCATCATGAAATATTCTTTAAGTGTGACTCATACTATCATTTTGAGAAAGTCTATATAGGCGCATTGAGTTACCTTGTAATGCACAGTATAAATAAACATGCCTTGCCTATGTAATAAAGCAGGAATAGTCTAGACTTTACAAAAACTCAGTCATGGTCAAATATATCATATAATAAAGTATTTAAAAACTATTACTTCACATGAAATAAAAACTAATGAATAATCAAAGCTATTCATTAGAAGTTAAGCATTAAGTACTGTAGTAGTTGAGTAGTATTTACACATGAGTTATACTTAATTAATGAATTGAGTGTTAGTGTACAATTAATTCGATCTAAATAAGGTGTAGTTATTATAAAGTCTTTACACATAGCATGTTTCCTGGATTTTTGTCTGGAACCTAAAGCACTTGGTTCCCATGGTAACGCTCTCCGCTTCCTTCCCCTTTCCAGCAGCCTCTCGTCTCTACTCCATCGGTCGCACTTCCATCCACGTACTGCCACACTTCCACACCCGCGCTGCACACATTCAATTACAGGGAGAAAAATAGAACGAACTGTTAGACCAAGCTGTGCCTTGCTGAGAGCGTTTTAAAGGTCCATGCACCTTTGCCTGCACTATCACAGCATGTATACAACAAGCAGGCATCAAAATATTACAATCTTGAGCTGTTAAATGGTTTTATAAATAAGTATTATTCCCACATAAGCATAAACACTTGCTGTATGTTCTAGAGGTCCGCCCCCCTCTTCTTCTCTTGCATGTACAGTATGTGTAGGCCACAAAGAGCCCGCTGTGAGGCTGTCGCGGCTCGCAGTAGGAGCTGGTACGCTGCAGCCCGAGGCCCACCAAGTCATGTGACTCCGCTCATTTAAACCACTGCTCAGTTTGGACCGGAAGAAAAGGGAGTGAGGTTGACGGGATTTCTCAAGAATGTCTCAAGAGTCTCAATGTCTCAGTCCTAAGAGTGAAAGCATTGTGTTGTTGAAAGTTTAGAAAGGATTAGTACCACCGGGACATGTTTGTGGTTATTGTTTCCTGATCAGCCAATGCAAGAAAGAGTGCAGATGGTGTTGTGTAGATTTATTTCTAGTCAGCGTGTTGCCATTTGTCGTGTCACCTTGTACTGGCCATTCATTGTGTAAAAATACCTTCCTTAAACTATGAATTTAAAATGTGCATGTAAATGAGGTCCTGTGGAGTGTATGTTAAAAAGAGTTATGGATCTGGAGGTTAAATGTAGTTATTATGAAAGGCTAAAGACAAACCTATAGCTGTATTCACTGACATGGCTGACACGGAGAGCTGCTGCTGTCTGGTGAATGTGCATGTAAAGGAGGTCCTATGGGATGGATACACAATAATGGTTTCATATCTGAAGCACGGATGAAATCTGTAGAGAAGGTCAAACACAGAAAACATGCAGGATCCACAGATCTGCAGTGAATGAGATTCTGCTGCACATAAATGACCCCAAGACCACCAGTGTCATTATTTGCTCTAACTCAAAAATAATATTTTTTTCAATAACAGTACCTGCACTGACTTTTAGCCTCTCCCGGTGCCTAAATGATCCAATACACCAAATAATATCCAGTCCAGGAATTTCAATGTTATGGGGCCATTTCTGGCTCAAACGTTTTTCTTCTTAGATAAACACAGGCCACTGATTAAAAATAATGATCAAAACTATGAGTGAATTCAAAATATGGGATTAGAGAAAGAAATTTGAGCTTCATAACACAGAATCATAGTTTTAACTTCAAGTGGAAGGCTAAAGTGAAACTAGTCTTTCAGGCTTTGTTAACAACGTACCAGTATTTTGAAGAATATGACAATTCCAGAAAGAACACCTGATGTGATGACCTGTTTGCAGTGGCGTAGCAAGGGCACCAAGGGGCCCAAAGCAAGAATGTTGGTAGGGGACCCTCTGGTGGTCACTCAGTGTAATGCGCACTGGGAGAGAGGACGTCATTTGGGCAGGAGCGGGTCACCTGACAACTCCCATAATGCAGTTCTCTGCATAAGTTTCCCTCAGAACAGAAGCTGAGCCTCTTTAGGTCATGAAGAGTGTCACAATAAACTGGTTTCACTTTAGAAATATAATCTGGTGGAGCCATGAGTAAAACAGTCTGTCCACTGATCATTATAAGTGAACATCACAGGACCATGACTCACTAAAGCAGCAGCAGGATGAGGATGAACAGCGCCACAGAGCAGTGGTGGAGAGATGATGTAACTGCACCACCAACATCATTGGGAGGACTGTGAAGTGTTTACTGCAGGCTTCTGAATAACGGGTTGGTACATGGGGGCCCTTGACTGTTGGGGCCCCAGGCAGTTGCCTGCCTTGCCTGTTTAGCACCCACATTTTTTCCAGCATTGACTGTTTCCCTGTGAGAAACGTTCACTGTGATGGTGTTATAAAGAAACGTGCCACACGTTTCTAACTGATGTTTTTCCAGATGTGAGGTTTTGTGCTTATCCACTGACACGTACATATGTATTATGATAAACTCCACTTCTTAGAGCTAGCACACATTGGCTAAAGGGGCGGGTTTTTGGAAAAGGTCCATTGACTTGATTAAACATTTAATAACCCTTTTTTAAATATATTTTATTTTGATATTTTTATTCTTAGCAACTGTTTCTGTAGTTTTTTTTTTACATTGAGGATATAATGTAGTTGATATCATAAATTTGAATTTCCGTGGCCCACTTTTTGGTCCCGACTCACCACTTCAGAACCACTGATCTAAAGTCTCACGTACCACTTGAGCCCCTCATTTCGAAGGTGCAGCCAAATATTGAGAAAATAATCCACAAAACTCAGATTTATTGGTATTGAGTTGTGTTTTATTGTTTTGTTTTTTAAAGGAATAGGCCACCGTTTTTACATACTGAGATATGTTCTTACCTGAGCTTTGACGAGTTCTTTAGGTCCTGTCTGATCTTCACCCGTGCCTTCAGTCACGTAAACACAGCGCAGACGGCGTTAGCATTTAGCCTCTCCCTCTCTCCTCTATAGCTCCAAAACAGGTCAAGATAGAAGCTACCAAGCTCTTCCACGTTTTCCCTATTTAAATATGGCTACGTGAAGTGTTCCACTACTAGTGTAAGGCGTAATAATACCAGGAGTAGTTTGGCATCCGCACAGTAAAGTGAAGATTACTGCGCGGATTTCGAACTACTCCTGGTATTATTACGTCGTACAATATAGTTCCCCCTTTTATCCGCTTAGAAAATCCACATTGTTTAATTTTGTGTAATTATACTTTGTAGTGGAACACTTCACGTAACCATATTTAAATAGGGAAAACGTGGAAGAGCTTGGTAGCTTCTATCTTGACCTGTTTTGGAGCTATAGAGGAGAGAGGGAGAGGCTAAATGCTAACGCTGTCTGCGCTGTGTTTACGTGACTGAAGGCACGGGGGAAGATCAGACAGGTCCTAAAGAACTCGTCAAAGCTAAGGTAAGAACCTATCTCAGTATGGAAAAACGGTGGCCTATTCCTTTAAAGAAAAAACACTATGAAATTGAAACCTTTAACTGCAAATTATCATTGAAAATACGTTTTCTAAAATAACATTGAAACACAGTTCAGTTTGCCCTTTTCAGATCTGAAATATGTCCAAGTGCCCCCTGCTAAGTGCTCGCGTACCCCCTGGGGTCCCCGTACCCCATTTTTCCCCCATGTTGGGAATCCTGATGTCGAGCTTTGTAGTTTGGCATATGGAGCCCATCAAACAGCATTTTGCAAAAGGCCCTGACTTTGCTAGAAAAGGCTCTGTGTTTTAGTTATAATATATCACCTCAGTAAAAAAGTGCACTGTATGAACACACCTTAATCCCCCTCTCATGTAACAAAGCCATTTTCACAAAGCCTGGATTAGCCTGAAAGCCACGAGCCAATACTACTCAAGTCAATCACTTCTTTTCACTCAGTGAGACATTTACAATGGGCTAAGGAAGTATTCAAACCTCTTTGAAGGATTTTGATTTCATTATGTAGCTCTTTGATATTAAAATTGCACGGTGCTACAATTCTCTGTGATATAAAATGTTGCAACTGACTGAAAGCAGTATTATAAAAGGCGGTGAGGACTGTCTTGGTCACCTGTACTTAAAATAGACAAGCAGTTCATCTGTTGATGTGACTGAAGATGGCAATGTTCAGTGCGATATTTCTTGTTAAATTGACTCTGATTTGATAATCCTTCCAGTCACACCCTGAGGCTCTCCCTGACCCTGTAGGCTGAATCTTTATTTGACCTTTATTTAGCCAATTGGTTTCAGGTTTTATGTGCACATGATGGTTAAAAACAAGCTAATATTATATTTTAGTTCATTAGTCGATGTCTCTGCAGATTAGAGAAAGGTTTCACATTCAAAAATCATTTTCAGTATTGCTTTTAACGTTGCTCTTACATTTTGGCAGACTGGTCAAAATGAGAAGTGTCATATTGACGCTGAAGAGACACATGAAAAGTTTGGTTACAAAAACTGTAAACTAAGATTTTATTTACAACTGCTGCCTTCCTCGGGCAAATGAAATGAAAAGTTTGGTTAAAACTTGCCAGAGAATCTCTGTATAATTCGTACAATCAATTTAAGTCAAACAGTTCAAACAAAAACAAAACTACAGAGAAATGTCTTTGAGCATTTTTAGTTTCAAGTAATGAAACAAAATCGCTTGAATTTCAAATGTTCGATCTGATGCTTGAATTTAAAAAAAAAAACAACGTAATTTCACAGCACAGGCTCAGAGCATTTTATCATCGATTATGATTTCTGCGCCTGCAGCAGCTGAAGTTCCCTATTGCCAGATTGTTGCCTGGGCTGCAACAATGACATGACCTTGTCTTGCTCCAATGAAACTGGGAATTCACATACACTCTTCAAAGACGAGATTGCTATAAACGCTGTATTATCAGATGAATGGAGAGATATGCAGCATTTTTAAACCTGCAGACCTCAGCCACTGGTCCAAATGCCTAGGAAAGCTACCGATAATTTCATCAGTGGCTGCAATCCTCCTTCGTGTTACCACTTTTTTTGGTTCATACAATATAAAATCACTGACATGGGCATAAATGGAGCAAACCTCAACTTCATTTTCTTAATTGCTACAGTATTGTATTCATTTGGACTTTATTGTCCCCAGATTTGTCCTCTCCAGTTGACCCATCCTACAACCAGTGCTCTGGGCAGATTTTCCTAAGGATTGGTCCAGGAGTAGCCTGCAGCCCCGTAAACTCCGGTCAATTATAATTTCCCCACATGTTCGTCTGGGTCTGATCTCAGGTTGAATTTCAACCTACCATTCAGTGAGCGGGGGAGGCGGGGCTTGTAGGTGATGTCAAGCTCTTCAATCCGTCCTGGCTCGGCTCACATATATCCAGATGATAGAGTTATGATAGAGTTATAATAGCTGCTTCACTCACTCGGGCACATTACATACGTCACGACCAAACGCTAGCGAAAATCAGATCCAATCATTTCAAAGGAGTTCACCCCTCCCACCTGAAAACGTCCAGACCCTTGTACAAAACGCAATGAGTACAAGGGTTTGGTAAAACCAGGCTAGTCCAGGATTACCTAGCTCGACGATTAGCCTAATATGCATGTTTAGGGTTGATGGGGAGTCCTGTACATGCAAAGTACACACATAAAGTTTCCAATTCCACTTTCTAACAACTACGCTTTCTTTTCTTTCAGGGACAGAGTCTGAAGATTTTCCTTGAACTGGGCATCTTCATTCTGCTGGAATCACCCAGCACACATCATCCAGCTCACAGTTCTGACGGATTTAATTGAAGATGTTTCTATGAAGACTTTTCATCTGAACCTTGGGACAATGTCAAAAAGTTGGACGAATGTCTTTGATCGGATAATGCTTTTGTTTCATCGACGTGTGATGGATGTTCAAGGGACGAGTTGTTTGATCATGGCATGACCTGGCTTCAGCGTTTTCGGAAAGTCTCCTCTTACCTGAGGCGTTTTACCGATTGAGTGACATGTAAAGTGGAGGCGAGTGTGGATCTTTACAATGAAAGTTCGTCTTTGCATTCTTGGTCCTTTGGTGTCCTACCTATGTGCCATCACCCAGACTTGTCGTGGGACCCAGGCTGAGCCAAAAACTAACTCTGGTCCATCATCCGACCAAAGATCTCCGCTGCTGACCTCTAAGTCTAGGCGTGGGTCTAGTCCGGAAACTAGACTGGATCCTGTTGACTATCACAGGCCCAATTTGAAAAACCCATTTCAGAATTCTCAAAGTTTAAACTCAAGACTCAAATTACAGCCAGTGGAGAAATATGTTGCAAACGTGAGGCCACAAAGGAGTAATGGAACTAAGGAATCTTTTTCGAGCAAGTCGAAATCAAAATTTAGCTCGTCCGTAGAGATCAGAAATAAGTTCTCATCCAAGGGAAGCTTCAATGGTACGTCAAACCCAGGTCAAAATTCTCCCTCCATGGCCAAAAATCATTCGAAACCGAAATCGTCGTCAATGGCCATTCCCAAAGCAGATGCAAAGGTTTCCAAAGCTGAGGATGCAGTTCAGAGAACACACAGGAACCTCACCAAACCAGTGGATTTGGATAGTAAGGATCCCCCCAAGCCCAAGAGGGGATGGGTGTGGAACCAGTTCTACGTCCTGGAGGAGCATATCGGACCAGAGCCGCAGTTTGTGGGGAAGGTAAGCGCTTCTTTGTTTATATATTAAAAGCTTTACACCATGTAAACCTGGAGCAGTATTTAGCTTCATTCATTTAGCATTGATTCTCTTAAAATCTGTAATTTCTTCTCTTTCTGCTGAAGAAGAAGAAGAAGATCTTTATTTATATAGCGCCTTTCACAGACATATAGTCACAAAGCGCTTTATACATGAGACAATTGTACGTTCACTCCACACTCGGTGGTGGTGTAAACTACGTACTGAAGGGCTCCAATCTGTATTATCTGTGTTTTATTGCATCATAAATGGATGCTTCTGCTTGTGGTATACTGAAATCTTTTGAAAATCTAGTGCTTTAATGTTGGCCACCATTAATTTTTGGTTCAGTCTTTGATTAGTGGTTTAGATGTTTTAAAGACCTGGGTTCATCAGTCGACCTTAGTGTGGTTGATTTTTAGCATCAAAAAATGTTCAATCGCTTAACTTATGTCCTGTTTTGGGAACTATATTATGAGGATTTGCCACCATCCAAACCATAGAAGAGGTTGATTTATCCCTTGATATACGTACACCTCTCATAACCCTTCAGTATACAGATTATTGTCTTTAGTTATTTTTGTGATTTTTTTTGTTTGTGATTTGGTTTCTGTATGTAGAGAAACTTGGTTTTCTCAGTTAATTGTGTTGTGGGAGGGGCTTCATGCTCTATGAGGGGGCATTCAGCACCACAGAAGTGTGTGTGTGTGTATGAAAGGGAGCTGAATACAGTGCAGGTTCCAGCTCCAGGAAAAAGCTCAGAAGGCTGGACTGTGACCTTATGAATATTGTACAGCACTGCACGTGGATCTGAAATCTGGACCAGCACAATAAAGTCACCTGACACGAGTCTGACTAAGCCATATCATTTGTTTAGAGGCGAAACCCACTACAGCATGGTTTATTACAGCACTGAGAGCGGTGCTCTGATGGCAGCCTCCGATTCATTTCCTCATTTACAGCGCGCTGCCTTGTGTTCTTCCTTAAACATTATAGACTCTCACAGGACAAACTAAAAACTGTATTAACCCCATAAACAATGTTGGTGTCCCGAGAGAAAGAGGTGGAGCTACAGCCGGTCCCGCTGTGGTGCAGGTCGGCACTTGCTCGGCCGTGAACGGGAAACAAAACAAAAGCACATGTTCACTCCCTACTCTCCCTCTCCCTAGCCCCTTCCCGGCCGCAGAGTCTGGTTGGAGGAAAAAGGCTGTTTCTCCACCCCATGTACTTTAAATGCCCTAAGTCTGGAGTGGCAAGATCTCAAAGTGCTGCAAGGCAAGGCAAGGCAAGTTTATTTATACCGCGCATTTCGTACACAAGGCAACTCAATGCGCCTTACAAAAGAAAATATGCGAAATTACAATCAGGTTAAGTTAAGGCAAAGCACATATATAAAAACATCAAGACATGGGAAACACACAGTACACCTGGGCAGGTGCTGGAATTTTTTGTTGGGTAGGGGAGGGGTGCTCGCCTGTCGACTGGAGGGCGGGGGTGGGGGAGTTAAAAAAGTTGGTGAACACAGATGCAGAGGGATTTGGGGCGTGGTTAGGGAGGGGATGTCTGCAGTTATTTGCATAATAGCTGCTGTTACACTATTAGAAAGTTCGGGCCCGCAGTCTTCTATCGTCTGAACTCGAGTGTAAGTCGCAGCTGCCACAAGCTCACTGATCGGCTGCCAGGTGCACCCAACACAGAGGTGGACAATGGAGTGTCAACCAGCCTTAATCCTCATGAATCCTGCTTGCTGATCTGCAGCACTGACTAGTCCAAAGAAACCCCCCCCCCCCCCCCATGGTCAAACATACACACCCAGTGTCTCTGAGCGAGTGGTCATAGATGTATAATGGGCCCAATGATCCTTTTGATGTAGATAAAGGCTGTTTTTTTGTCATTAAGTCAGTAGTCTACAGCGACATCTCAAAAAATATATTTTTTCCTCTTTTCCCTGTAGTGTCTCTCCTTAATTGCATATACCAAGCTGCTGGCTATGTGGATCTTTTATTGTATTTTGCGTTTACATAAATGAGTGACTTGAGATGAGACGGGCGGAGAGTGTTGTGTGACTGAAGGCAGAAAGGAAGATGACAAAATACAGAAGTTTGTTGCACTTTATCCTTCACTAAATATACCAAATTAAAATGGCTTAAGCAGTACTAAGTAACTCACGCCCCTAGAGGCCATAAGCACCACTGCAGGTGTCGTAGCATGTTGCGATTTTTTTTTAATCATGAATTGTCCGTGAGAGTAAATACTACACTGCAGAAAAGAGAGAGAGGGATATTGTACATCCAATTAGACAATGGAGATTTTTTTTTTCATTCAAACTTGGCTGTAAATACTGCTTAAGTGGCGCTAGCCCACAGTTAGCTTTGCCCGTTAGCTTCTTCTTCGTGATTCCATTAGTGTGTATTGCGCCTCTGACCAGGAGTAGGGAAAGCTGCAACTGTGGTTGTCTGGCCAGAGACACCAGGGGGAGATGAAAGACCCCTCAATCATCCCATCAACACTTGTATTACCCCCACAGGGACTACGGAAAGGATTTATTAAGGTAAACAAGTTACTTAGTACTGCTTTAATTTTGGAAGTACTTCAGACAGTTTCTCCCATGGGAGCACTTCACACGCCGTGAGATTCAAAGTCCTTTTGTTGTGTCCACCATCTATTTTCTACATTTCCTTGAGAACGTTCATTCCCATTTTCTGACAGAAACCTTGTGGTTTTACCTTCTGCTGCAGAATGTGATCTTGGAACCGCCGCTTTGTAGAAGTGGGAGTGCTTAGCGGCTTTAGAAAAGATTTCAAAGAGACCTCTTAGTGAAGTCCAGAGGCATTGCGTGGACCTCGCAGCATGGGCTGAAATGTGCCGGAGTACATTCTACCTCAGTGCTGCTGTGAGAATAGGAAAGTGCGATTTCAAACGTCAATGCAGTTCAGTCCATTTTAACGGATGATACTATGTCCGTGGAGCTGGGAATGTGTGGCATGTCATCATGGAAATGAACAGTGGTGGAATGCAGGAGAGCAAATAAAGAATCGAAGTATTCGCAATTTCGAGTTCAGTTTTTTTTTCAAGGCGACAGTCATTTGAATAATTTATAGGACATATTTTCGAAAGATGAACTGGGCAAGTACATGTAAAACTAGGCAATTCAAGGGGAAACTTTTTGGTGGTCACATATTTTTTTAATATTAAAGCTGAGCTGAACATGCAATGCATCTAGAGATTTTCAAAGAAATGTGATGTTTCGTCATGTCCATCATGTTTTCGTGTTCCGGTTCCGCCACCCGGTCCCAAACACAATAAACCCCGAATCTAATTATTTTCTTGTCGTTGAAGAAACTTGATTTGGCTCCCTCGATCTACACTGTCAACGCGATCTGTGAAAGGAAAACAGACCATGTGCGCTGTTATTTGTCGAAACATAGTGCCTTTTCCTCCAGCGTGAACCAGGAAATCAGAAGTAAAATTAGCACAGTGTTGGCATTGGCAGTCCGCCCCATTCACATCTCATCCCTGTCTCGTTGATTCTTCTGATGCAAATCCACAAATGTGTGAAATTGTGAAAAGAAACTAAACTTGTTGAGACCTGTGAGAGCCGACGACGGGCAGGAGTCGAGACAGTAGAGTACCTATTTTACAGCTGAAAGAGGCTCAACCACAGAGAAGTTCAATGGAAAGTTTGCCGCCATTGAGTTTAGCCATAGAAAAGTGTGCAGTCTCTATACGAGCCCAACCAATGCAAAAGGCACCTCCCCAATAAACCAGTTTGAAAGTAAAAGGCGGGATGGCATAAACCAGCCTGTGTCTTTTTTTTATTTATTGGAAGATAAATTATCAGTGGCATTGATATCCATAAAACTTACCAATTACCATCCCTACAAATAAGTATTACACGAAATAACAAAAGAAAACAGACAGTGCCTCTCGAAAGTACTAAAGTGCTACACCTTGAACCTTTGCACTAGTGGTGGGCCGTTATTGGCGTTAACGTGCTGCGTTAACGCAAGACTCTTATCGGTCGATAAAAAAATATCGCCGTTAATCTATTCTCAAAGCTGGGTTGGGAGCTGGGTCTATACTCTGCTATGATGACTTTCACCGTGATATTGTATGGTCAGTACACATTACACGACTTTTATGCCCAATTTGGACGCACAGGAGAAACGTGAGTGAATATAGCGTCTCCAAAGCGACACACAGAAGCAGCGGCCAATGACAGAGTGAAAAAGAGACAGAAAAACACCACAGCGCCTCCCTCTTTCAAAACAGCGACATAAACAACTCATTTCATGGCCACAGCCCCACACGAAACATATTCTGAATAGCTTCGGCAGAATTCAAGCGAGCCATTTTAATCTAGATTAATCTAGATTAATTTCAAAATTAATCTAGATTTTAAAAAAATAATCTATGCCCACCTCTACTTTGCACATTTTGTCATGTTTATAACCATAAACATAAATATTTTATTTTGAATTTTTTACTGAAACTTTACACACTAGTAACAAACAACTGTGAAGTGAAAGCAAAATGATACATGATTCTGTTATTTTTCCCCAAAAAAAGTCATTGTCACTGTCCTGCTGAAGGTGAATCTCCGCCCCAGCCTCAGTTCTCTTGTGACTCCAGCAGGTTTTCCTCCAAAATGTCTCTGTATTTGGCTCCATTCATCTTCACAACTATTCTTACAATCTCCCCAGTCCCCGCTGAGGAAAAGCAGCCCCACAGCATGATGCTCCCCCCCATATATTTGACACTGGGGATGGTGCACTCAGGACATTTAGTTTAGGTGGACGGCCGTGTCTTGGTAAGTTGGCAGTGGTGCTAAACTCTTTCCATTTCCAAATGATGGATTGAACAGTGCTCCGGGAGATGCTCAAATCTTGGGAAATATTTTTATACAAATATTTCCCTACTAATTAATTAACTTAACGCTGCTTTAAATTTCTCCACAGCTTTATCCCTGACCTCTCTGGTGCTCCATGACCTTCATGATGTTGTTTAGTGACCAATACACTCTGACCATAGCTCTGAGGCCCTCACAGAACAGCTGAAATTATACTGAGAGTAGATTACACACAGGTGCCTCTATTTAATGGTTAGGGCAAGGAGTGAACATTCTGGAGTCATTAGGAATGTTATAAAGTCAATTTAATGCACTCAGAAAATGCTGTATGATACTTATGCACGTCCCACTTTTCACTTTTCTATTTTTTGAAAAATAACAGAATCATGTATCATTTTGCTTTCACTTCACAGTTGTCTGTTACTTGTGTGTGAACGTTCAGTAAAGAAATCAAAATAAAATCTTTATGTTTATGGTTATAAACATGACAAAATGGGAAAAAGTTCAAGGTGTATTAGTACTTTTGAGAGGCACTGTAATTAATAATGTAATCAATATTGTGAAATCATTTGTATTCTTTTTAAACATGTCAACAATAATAATGATCAGTTTGTTCAGGCAGTTGAGTGTTAAAACTGTTTGGTTTGAAATGGTCCAAAATGGCTCTTTGGATGTTGAAGGTTCCTGACCCGCGGTATAAACCAACATGTTCTGTTTGCTCTCCCTGAAAACAGAAGTGCAAATGAGTTAAGGAGGCCCGCCACTAAAAGGTGAACTATAAAATTTAATAAAAAATAACCACCCAAAATATTCTCTATACGACAAAGGAAAAATACACAAATGTAAGTATGTGTGGGAAACATGACCTTTGTGTTTGATTTCTGGTAAAACATGTGCCTCCAGTTACAAATGTCTCCTTTCAACACTCTCTAGTCTCTCCCCGACATAAATGAAGCGCCTTGGAAACCTTGTACGTGCCTTAAGCCAGCATGTTTTACTTCTCTTCCGTCACTGCATCACAGCAGCTGTGATCAGGTCATGGACATGCTAATCCGCAGCGGTTTGTGCCTCGGTCATGGTAACGTAGGCAGAGTTCACTTGTCCGCCCACACGCCCGCAGCTGGAGATGTGCTGGGGAGAATGTTAAGCAGCCCACAGACGACGCAGGTGAAGGGAATTAACTGACACTTCCTGACAATTTGCAATTGAAATTCTAAGCAGAAGCGGAGTTTGAGAGCTGCAGTTTTCAGTAGAGCTGCTGTTTTGCACAGCATCAGTGAGAAAGGCGTTGTCGTGGACTCCAAAGTTTGTAAATAAAGTAGGATATTTCTTTTGATGGTTTAAGTCTGTTTAAAGTGATAGGGTCCGATTTTCCACCTGCTGCAAGAACAGTGTTAGCGCAGAAGAGGGTGAGATCTTGTGTGTAAACAAACAGTGTACCAGTGGTTGTGTAGGCAGGACGCGGGGGCGTGGCTTAGAAAGACTGGATCAACTGAGGCGTGAGACTGCAACAAGCACTTGGTGCTTCTACCCCTTTTCATCGTTGCATTAAAGGATCTATATCATGCTATTGGGCACTATTTTTTGTGAGAAAAAAAGTGTTTTCTGGGGGTATTTTGCAAACCTGGAAGACTCGACGTTTCGATTCAGTTAACTCCGCCCCCTCTCTCCAAGCTAGTCCTAGCAGTAAGAAATATAAATATCACAGCAATAAGTGAAGTTACTTCACAAAGCAGTTATAAGGAGTTGACATCTGCAACACATCTTCATAAATGGCTAACACACAAGCTAACACGCTAACACACATGCTAACACACAAGCTAACATGCGTTTTGACTGACTGACCGCTGTGTCCTGGCCGCTCCATCGCGTTGGTTATAAAAGTGAATCCACTTTGATTCTGGCGAAGGTTCACCAAACATCCATCAGAGACAGTCACAGAAAAACACTATTTTGGTGATAGTCGCTGAATCCCGGAAAGAAATTCCAACTTCTGGTGAGTGGCCTCTCCTTTTGGAAGGTCTTTTCTTTTGAAAGCGCTTTTCTCCGTGACATTATCGTTAGGTAAGAAAAAAGAACAGACCTGTGTCCAGAGTTAGTTAGAAAGAGCTCCATCTTCACAACCTTCAGTGCAAACAAGACATCTGTTCAGACGCTCAGGGGGTGTGTTTGTTTTCCCTGCAGGGGCAGCGGGACGTGTCAGGCACTTCCTTATTTTTTATTTATTTATTTATTTCTTACAACAGAAATAATGGAAAAGCTATTTTAATGTAAAATGTAAAAAAAAAATGTAAAAAAAAGCTATTTTTAAAAAAAAACAGACGTCGGGCTCTTCCTCTTTGACACTATATGACGTAAAAAATGTCAGTGGTTCACCAGGAGAGGGCGGAGCAGCTGCTCAGAGAGCAGGGTTCAGGAGGATTGCTAAGAACTGCGTGAATTAAGCCAAAAAACGCTCACTTCCGTTTTTGAGACGTAAATAGCATAACAACATGGCTAAAAGCTCCAAAAAGTCGATTTTGCATGATATAGGACCTTCAACATCATGCGCTGCCTCATACTTCCTTCAACATTTAGGCTGCATCATTTACACCACAAACTTTAATCCACTGTGAGTTAAACACTGGCTGACAACACATCGCTGGCTCTGATATTGAAGAGCACTCTACACCCCACAGAAACACGATCAAAACACCAGCGCCCCTCACACCCCCACTCACCATTTGTCTGTAGGAAGAAAGAGCTCCAAGATGGCGATATTGTACGTAACACCAGCCAGATTTCCTCCCATAGAAATGAATAGAGTGGATGTTTTGTCAAACTCCTACCCCTCCATTTAAATCTGCATCTAGCAATCTAGCCCCGCCCGTGGCTGCAAAACAGAACTGGGACACCCCTCCATCTGTTGCGAACGTGCAAAGCTAAGGGAATAGAAGAGTGTTGGAGTTCCACAGGCTACACTCATTACAAACCACATGAGCAGTGCCGAGTCTCTCAATGATCAATGATGTGTCTCTCCTCCAGACAGAGCTCTCCTCCAAGGTTCTCGTAAACAATGTGGCTGCTTCAGTTCAGTGTTATGTGTCACGCTCCCGGTGCATTCGGCAAAAACATCTCTCATTTCTAAAGACTGTGAATAAACCCAGGGCACGCACACGGTGGAATAAGCATGAGGCTGTTTTAGTTCTTGTGGCGCTGCTTAAATACAAGTGATTTGCCAAGCGTTTGCACACAAGCGAAAAAAGACAGTGCGCTGAGAGAAATGGGCAGTATTGTAGCTAAATAGTGTCGTGTAGTTTAGTGTAGACTCTTTAGAAATTCACTCATTAACATTTAGTGCTTTACTGCCCATGCCCTGTGACTGAGAGCACTTCTGTGTCTTATGTCGCTCACGATCGCGGGCATCAAGTATTAAACACCAGACCCCTCCACTCGTCCTCCAAACCACCGCCAAACAGTTTGCCTTTGCACGTTTCATACGAGGCCGCTTCACACGCAGCATCCTCTGACTGGTCTGGCCTGTAAATGTTTAACATTTGCACGGTGCAGTGGGGCGGGTGGAAGGAGGAGCGGGGCCGGAAACTGTTGTGGCCACACTTCACCGAACTGCTCAATTATACATGTCCTACACTCACAGTCAGACCCTGAATGCGACGTCCACTGGGCTTTACTTACGACTGAGGGGGATTAGCGAGGGCACTGCTGGTGGAGCAGATTCAGCCCATTCTGGTCAAATCGTTCACTCCGCGGCACAAGGGTCACATTCAGCATAAACACTGTTAGGAACTTGTGCCACTTTTCAAGAGCGTTTTGGATTAGAGAACCAGTCAAAATGTGATTTTCTCTTAAACCTTTGAATGAGGATTTGTCTTTAGATGTCTGTGTAAGCTCTCAGTCGTACAGAGGTCCATTCAAGATTAGCTTTTTGAGCTATCGTCTGTACTTGTTGAAGTGTAGGACATTTCACCTCTCTTCCAAAAAAGGCTTCATCAGCAACCCTATCTTTATCTAGTCCGCTGGACATAAAGACCACTGGCTTGTCCTAGTCCCTCCCCTCTTTATTCAAAGGCTACTCTCAACCTCAAAGGCTTCATCAGCAACACTATCTTTATCTAGTCTGCTGGACATAGAGACCACTGGGAGGGGCTTGTCCTAGTCCCTCCCCTCTTTATTCAAAGGCTACTCTCAACCTCAAAGGCTTCTTCAGCAACACTATCTTTATTTAGTCCGCTGGACATAAAGACCACTGGGAGGGGCTTGTCCTAGTCCCTCCCCTCTTTATTCAAAGGCTACTCTCAACCTCAAAGGCTTTGTCAGCAACACTATCTTGACCTGTGGGTAAACTACTCTGAACCTGTGGGGAAACAACCTTCATTGGTCTCAACAACCCTACTCTAGCTGACCATTGCTCATGAGCAGTCTGTGTCTCAGCCTCATTAGCGTTAGCGTGAGGCTTGGGGTGTAAGAGGCTGCTGTACAGAGGAATCTCAGACCTCCATATCTGCTCGTGGAAGGATTTTGTTTCTTCACAAAAATTGCTTCTTTGACCCCTCTTTCAAACCACAGTTTTTTCTTAAGCTAAAGCTTGAAAGCTAGAGCTTTTCCCGTGGTGCTGATGAAATCTTTTCTGTAGCTGCTGTTTTATTTCTCCAATATAATGCTCCTAACACCAAATAGAATAAACCACATTGCTCTGTTTGTAGCTGGGATCCTGTATTACCGAAAGATTCTTTGAAGTTCTTCCAGAAAGGCCAGTGTTTCTGTAAAACTTCAGAGACTCTTTGGGCAACACAGGAACCCTCCAGCTGTGAGCATACTGTAGCTGATTCACAGCTAGAGGTCAACAGGACAGGCCTAAATCATTAGTAAATGGGCTATATTTCACCCACTTAACTGCGTTCATGTGGATACAGTGGCTGTGAGCCAGTCAGAATACATTTTATATGTTATTTATTTTCTTATTCTTTACAAAGTCCTGCTTTTGAACATGTGCAAAAGTTTAGGCGTGTGGCAAATTCTCTGGCCAAATGCAGAAAGGACGGCCTCTGTAATTGTCAGTGCAGATTATATGTTATATAAATAATCATATCAGACTTTCACAAGTAAATGGGCTCATTCTGATCATTTCAGTGCTTAAATTGCCTTCTCCACAAAGCAAATCCTTGTTTCTGCGATAATCCCTTTTACGGGGTTCTTCTTTCACATTTTTCTTTTGGTTCAATCCCGGATCCAACTCCTGTATCACATTATTGGGCAAGACAGACACCTCCCCCACCTTGTCTATGCACAGAGCTGCCACGTGACTGTGTGGACGGCCTCGGTTGTTTGAAAAAGATTCTGAAATACAGAAAAGCCATTACCAGAGAAACTAGGTCAGCCATTTAGTCCGCTAACAAGGGGTTTCGTGTCAGAATCTAAAAATAAACCGAAGCGTGAGCAGCACATCAGCCCGTGGGTCGTAAGGCTGGGCGACTAACAAGAGCGGTGTGAAGAGTCAGGCTTTCAGACACGGAGCAGAGGTGTTGGCTTTAACTCTCCGGAGGGACCACACACTACTGCGGGACACTCTGCTGGAAGTGGGGTTGCAGCAGGATGCATTCAGGTGGTGGGTTAGTCCTGAGCAGTGTTGGGGAGAATACTTTGAAATTGTTTTTAGTAACTGAATACTTGCCTAAAATATTTTGTAATATATTACGTTACTTTTATTAGAGTACTGTATTCTGAAAAAAAAATAATCGAAGTCAATTGGAGGTTTATAGGTTTTTCTTAGTTTCAAATGAAACTAATCTAAATGATTAATATTCTATATGCAGATATAAAGTATTTCCTGTGTAAAACCAGTGGGAATGTGTGTATATAAATATGTATAGAAATATATATGTGTGCAATATCTGCTTATACAGAAGGTTGCAAAATTCACACTGCTAACATAAATGAAGAAGCAGTACACCTGTACTTATCTATAAGTACAGGTGTACGCCAGCATCGGCAACATCTCTTTATCTCTAGACATGAACATTGTTTAGCTCACGATTGGGTTAATAAAGTTAGAGATCCAGCCCTATATCTCTGCATCTCTGCACAACACAGAGCAAACATTGCTTTTGGTCTTCATTTCATGCAGATTGTGGACAGTGTTTAAAAAGGACAAAGCCTCTGTCCTGATGACCTTGAAGGTCATCGACGACAGGTTCTTCAAGGTGAAGGACCTTCAAGGTAAAGCTTCTCTGTGACAATGGACCTCACACCATCAGGGTGACCTTTTCTGTTCATTTGCCCTTCAAAGAAGTGGAGCGGCAAGTGACGAGGCTAGAGATGGTCGTGTACAACTCTTGCTGAAGAAAGACTTGGCATGAAGTCTTGTAAGCTTCTTCCCATTTATCAAGTCTAGAGATGTTATTGTCCTTCATTTTACTCACGTCATTGTCACTACAGGCCAAATGTAACAATTTCAACATTGCCAAAAAGTGTGCCACCCCTAACTGTGCAGCAATTGACTTAATTGTTGGTGCAGATGCTTAGAATACCAATTGGAGCAAGGCAAAAAGTGATCTGGCCAACTCTGGTGGTGTGGGTGGCTGCCCTGTAACTGTTCAGGAGTCAGTGTGAGCCGGGGGTAAAACATGGATGTAATTTTACACCCACTGGTCACACTCCATTGCCCAGGTCCAAAGTCAGAGAACACTAAACACGATCCTCAACTTTCCCAAACCTCAGTGCTGCTCATTAGGTCTCTAATGCCCCGTCTGACAACACAACACCAAAGTATCTGAACGATGCAGTTTCCAGAGGAATACCACTGCAGTGGCCCTGTGATCTGATGAGTCCTGACACTGACATTGCGTGACACAGGCTGAGAGTCCTCTGAAGGTGAGCTCCATCGCCCCTGGGACCTCCATCTCCCCTCGCTCTCCCTCTGTGCTGTCAGTGGGCTGTTCAGTGGTCGCTGCACTGGCAAATGTAAACTATTGTTTCAACTCCAAAAAATCCTTCCAAGGGCTGCCGAGAAATCTATTGCAAGTCGATTTGAAATGGTTGAATTATTAAAGTCAAAGCTATAAATCATCATAATGAGAGCTCAGTTCAGTTCATTTGGATTCTTAGGTTGACATAACTGCTTTATACAGTTTTATGAACCAAAAAACTTCATTTATATCAATAGCAATAGACTAAATGTATCATTATTAGGTTGCGTTTATGTTCTAGAATTCTATTTCAGTCGGAGCAGGTGCCAATACAGCTCTACGGGAGAGAAACTTCCAAAAAGCAAATGTTTTCCCTGATCATTGTTTGACAGGGATTCACAAACCTGACACATTATTCTTTTTCTACTGACCAACATCACGCTCATGCTTTTGAATATAGTCTCTGCTTTGGAATGAGAAAATGTTAAGACCATAGTTCATATGAGCTGAAAGAGAGGACTTTGAACTTTGTGACAGTTTTTGTTTCATGTGAATTGGCCCAGGAATTGAAGAGAAATTAGCAACAAACTAACACTAGAAATCTGCATAAAGGCAGTTGCTATAGTTGCGGCGTGGAATTTTCAGCTGCTCCACCTTAATTTTAAACTATCGAAGGGAGAAATGTCTACGTCACATCAGTTGCCGCGCCTTTTGGGGGAAAACAGGAGCTGTCGTCCGTTGAAATGAATGACGAAAGATCGTCTGAGAACTTTTCATTTACATTTATTTGTTTTATTTATTTATCGAATGTGGAACGGAAGCCAGAAATGATCTGTTAATGTTTTAAAACTGAGCTAAACCCACTGACGTCAGTGACATTTGCCTGTGTAACTTTTTCTTCAGCCTTTAGTCTATCCCTTTTATATGATCATTAAATTAAAATCATACAGCCTATGATGTAGTTTTGTAGCTTATGAGAGCAAATGGTTCATTCAGCAGCTAATCTACTAGCCGCTATTGCTAACGTTAATGTGTGTTTTAAAACCCAGAGAATCATTATTTAGGCCTGAGCACGTTTAATAAGTCTGAATATTTACTGATTAAAGAGGTCACAAAGTGCATAATACACGGCCACCAGTAATTCCTAAACTCACTCGTATCATTTTCCACAAAAAAACAAAATCTTACAAGTGAGCAGCCATTTTCCTGTGGTTCTGATCACTGGTTTGGAATATTGCAACATGGGAATTTAAAGGAACAGGCCACCGTTATTCCATACTGAGATATGTTCTTACCTGAGCTTAGACGAGTTGATACGTACCTGTGTGGTCTTTGTGCGTGCACTCAGTCATGCAAAATGACCGAAGATGTTAGCATTTGGCCTCTCCCAGTATATTCCTATAGCTCCAAAAGGGGTGAAGTTAGAAGCGACCAAGCTGTCATAGTCAGTCTCTTTAAACAGTGCTTCATGCTTCTGGTGTCTGCAGTAAAGTGTAAAGGTGAAGACTGTATATTCACTGTTGCTCTGAGATGGACCCATATGGTCACACTGGAACATTTGCCGTCTATATGAAAATAACGGTCAATGGCAAACTTTACATCAAAAGTAATTGTTTTTCCCTCTTCCCCTGCAGTTCAGCCCCTCTCTCACTCCCGCTCGTTGAAAAGTCTTTCTCCTGAGGGTGGGGACACATCAGAGCTCCCAAAGGCGTGTTGACTCAGTGCAGTGATGGTGCTGCTGTGACAGGCCGGGCTGTGGTTTTTCACACTCTGATGGAGGGCTCGACTGGCCGCTCGTGGGGGCGGGTCGGACGGAGACGAGGTGCGGCGGGACAGAATCCAAGTCCGTTTGAATGAAAGAGGGTCTCCAGTAGAGAGAGGATTTTCACATGCGAGAGATTCAACAGCACAATGAGCCGGTTCACTTTCTCGTTACGTTACTGCAGTACTTACCACCAACTGGTTTCACTCGCCAAAACTAAAACGTGTATTCAACCCTCTAACCCCCACCGTAACCAGGAACACATTCTCCAGTTCGATTTTAATGGTTTTGTATAGTTGCCTCACAGCTGCACTGAATATTAAGGCAATAAAACAGAGCAATAAATATGACAATGCAAAGTTCAGGTGAATGAAGTATCCAGGCAAACATAGGGCCAGATCTTGTTGTTCATAGCGCAGGCTGTAGAGCAGACGACTGCGCAGACGGTGGCGCTCCTTGCAATCTTCAGTGTCATACCTGGCACAAAAAGGGAAGGGCAGGACAGGAGGGGGGACAGACTCGCATTGTGATGTTGTGGTGCCGCCCCCTCCCCATGCTTTCCCCAGACCTGCGGAAGGCGGTGGCTTGCAAGGGGGGGTTCTCTTGTACACGCGTAACATGCATGATGCAGCGCAATGTTTAGTAAAGATTAAAGAAATAAAAGTGTCCCTGCAGATCCAAGAAGAGCAGGCGGGACAGAGCGGAGCAGCCTCGCCTTGGACACCGTTCGAATGCGCAAAGTTACGAAATGTACAGGATTTAATTGATCAGAAACTGTCATATCGGCTGCGGAGGAGTTGCAGAGTTATGCAGCAGTTGCAAGAAAACTGTAGCGTATTTGGAACATTTCAGCTACAGCTGCAGGATTCTTGGAGCGGCTGAATTGGAAAAACAAAACAAAAAGTTGCTCTGCGCCCTGTAAAATGCGCTTCTTTCTTTTGGACTGAGCTGTGGCTACACAAGGAGCATCATCAGGAGGTAAAGACTGACACACGATGGAAACGTCTCCTTAAAACTCAGATCAGACCTGGTGTTGTGGCACATGAGGCATGTGTGGTTTATTTATGGAAAACTGTTGTTGTTTTGGTGTTAGGGGTGTGCGCGTTTATCTATCAAAGTCAGCCCGTGTGTAACCTACGCTCAGACAGACTTTTCAAGGCAATTTCGCTTTTGTTTTCAATTGTGCTGCTTGTAATAAACCACGCCTCAGTCGCCTCTTTTTCTTAAATAACGCCCTCTCCCTAGTGGACCAGCCTTTAGCGCAAAACCTGCGCCACATGCAAGATCGCACGTGCACCACGTTGCGTTTAGAGTTGTGCACGGACTGCGCCAGTCACAAGATCTGGCTCATAATGTTCAATACCCATGATCTTAATGCTTCTTTACCTGGGAGTTTACAGCCTATAGGCCAGTGTAACACCTAATTTGAAAGCTGAGACCACCGAAACTCATCTAAGATTCTTCCTTGTTTTGTTTTAATTGATTCTTTAATTGAACTGTCCATCGATTTAAACTGTAATATAAACATCAGGTCTGGTCAGAATATAGAGATGATGGCCTACATTTCTGCTGTACTCTGTCTCATAGTGTTAACAAGTGCTCAATGTTTCCTTATCATTATTGGTATTGTTCATTCTCCTTACATTGTTAGTATACATTTTTGTTACAATGTAATAAATACTGTTTCGAAGACACTTTTAATGTCCTATATCATGCAAAATCGACTTTTTGAGCTTTTAGCCATGTTGTAATGCAGCCAGCTGCTCCGCCCTCTCCTGGTAAACCACTGGCTTGTGCCACTCTGACGTTTTTTTTTTACGTCATAGTGTCGTAAACAGATGTCATGTTTGCACTGAAAGTTGTGAAGACGGAGCTCTTTCTAACCTACTCTGGACAGGACTTTGTTCAATCTTCCTAAAGAAGAGGCCACTTACCAGGAGTTGGAATTTCTTCCCGGGATTCAGTGACTCTCAGCCAAAATAGTGTTTTTCTGTGACTGTCTCTGATGGATGTTTGGTGAACCTTCGCTAGAATCAAAGTGGATTAACTTTTATAACCTACACGAGTCCCATAATGTGATGGAGCGGCCAGGACAGAGCGGTGAGTCAATCAAAACACGTGTTAGCATGTGTGTTAGCATGTGTGTTAGCGTGTGTGTTAGCGTGTGTGTTAGCATGTGTGTTAGCGTGTGTGTTAGCGTGTGCGTTAGCCATTTATGAAGCTGTGTTGCAGATGTCAACTCCTTATAACTACATTGTGAAGTAACTTGCTGTGATAATTATATTTGTTTTACTGCTAATGTTGCATGGGCGGAATAGCTCGGAGAGAGGGGGCGGAGTTAACTGAATCGAAGCATCATGTCTTCCAGGTTTGCAAAATAAACCCAGAAAATACTTATATTTCTCACAAAAATGAGTACTCCACAGTAGTAGAGGTACAATATTAATGTGTATAGTTTACTTTGGGACGGCTAAAATATCAGGATACAGATCCTTTAAGGTTAAGAGGGAAAACTATGTTAAAAAAAAAAAAAACCTGATTAAAGAAAATAAGCAATACAGACAGTGCTTTTGGCTTAGTTGAATGAAATGTATAGTTGTAGTTAGTATAGCATGAGTATTGACAGTTCTAATGACCCAAAGCTTAACCAGTGCATCAGGACTGTAAGCTTTCTCCAAACCGAAACCGCAGTGACCTCCAACTGAAACCACTTCAGGGCACCCAAAGCGCTTGGCTCCAGTCAGTTCCTCCTCTTCCTCTTCGCTAAGCGGCCGTTTATTAACAGCGTGCCGCCTCCACTTGACATGCGCTCGACACTTATTATCTGCTGTTTAGTTGGGAATTAAACACATTGTCCTGAGAAACAAGAAAGACAAGTCTGAGCTCCAACAGACAATCCACATCATTGTTAGTGTGGGTAAATACAGTGATGTAAAGAGCCACTCGAGTGATACTGTAATGAAAATAAATGCGGCTTTCAGACCTGCTCAGCATTGAAATTTCACGTTGTATAATGTCAATGAAAGTGTCTTTTTTAAGTTGACTTATTTTAGTGTTTTGACTGGCCACATTTCACCTGTACTGATGAAGCTTCTTGGATGAGATTCAGCTACAGATGATCACTCAATAACCTTCATCTAGGATTGACAACTCCTGTACAACTGAGAATGCTGTTGGGTTACCCTATTATATATGTTTTGGGTTGATGAAAGAGGAAATCGGAGAAGGGTCACCTGGACACGTGTAGGAAACTCCACAGAGAAAGGTTGCTCCAGCTACCTGCTGCTAAAGGATCATTTTTGCTCATGAATCCTCTTGATGTGGGATATGAGAATTAAATAAACCCATAGGACCCATAAATCCCACTTGAACAGTTTTTTCCCCTCCGCAATCAGACTCATGAACAAAAAACAAGACCCATAACTTAGGCACAGACTCATGGATGTAATCTGCCCTGCTGCTGTAGATTCTGTGTTAGATTCTGTGTTTACATATGGTAATTAGCCACAAGCTTTTTCAGTTTCCCGACAGAGGCGTCTAATCAATACAACAACCAAAGGCAGGAGGAGATGTGTGTTTCTTTGGATGCATTCAAAGTTTAGTGAGTGAAAAGATGAAGATTCATAGATGTTTATTACGGACGGGACAACATTCAAAACAATGGAATGTAGCTAAAGCAGCCTCCAGAAGAATGAGGTGGTAAGAGCTGGATTAATGACAGAAATGTTGGGGGCGGTTTGGTGTTTTAAGGCGTTAAAGGAACTGCATTTGTGGTTTCTGTGCTCCACATTATTCTACTGGATGCTTTTGAACATCTTTGCTGTGTTTTTTGGGAGTTCAGTGGATTTTCTTTCCTGCAGAGAGTCCATAATGGTCCTGAAGAAAGCAGCTTTATAAAAGTAAACAAACAGGAGCTTATGAGCTAAAGACATTCTTCTGAAACACAGTGGAGGTGACAACTCCAGGAGGTGCTGCACCGTTTCAGAGGATCAGAGGAGACTGAAGGCAGACAGGTTTCCTCTGGGTGCTATGGTTTCGTCTACCTCCAAAAACACGTCGGTCGGGTTGGTCCACAGCGGCTCAGGACTAACACCTGAACACTATGTTGTTGTACGGTTGTACAATGACGAATAAATCACTAACTTAAATATACTTCACACAAAGGCTACTGCATTTAGAGGCCATGTTCCGCATCAACACAGACCCCAGTGACAACGGGACTGAAGGCAGCTCATTTTTAAAAACTTCTTGCTTAAATTTTTCTGAAGTTGACCCCGGCCCCGCCTTAACACATTGAGTGCCAAAAACAGAAAAACGTGTTTTTCGCTCCCATGCATTGAGTGCCAAAAACGGAAAGACACTGTTATACACGTATGTAGCTCTGTGATGAACAGAAGTGAAATAAATGACCATCAAACACTTTTGAAAAGTCATGATTTCATGTATATTACTGTGTTTCTTTTCTTTTCTTTTTTGGTCCGAAGGGGCGTGGTGTTGCAAACAGCTGTAAAGCCGACACTTCTCTCTCACACTCTGGAGCGCTTTTGACAGAGTGGAGCAGCTTCACATGTACTGATCAAAACAGTTGAGATAAAAACATTTCTCTGAGTTTTTAAATGGTCAAAATCAGTCCAAGGACGACTGAGAAACATCCTGTTAAAGTCTTTAATCCGAGAACCAGATGTTTAAATGCACACACCATAAAAAGCGTGTTTCAAAACGTG
Source organism: Gobius niger (assembly GCF_951799975.1). Classification (NCBI taxonomy): domain Eukaryota; kingdom Metazoa; phylum Chordata; class Actinopteri; order Gobiiformes; family Gobiidae; genus Gobius; species Gobius niger. The sequence continues at coordinate 33,611,859 of NC_136864.1, forward strand.
TCAACAATGTTGTTGAAAATTCACTTGAAACGGAAATAATTTGCCATTTGCCTCTTCACATAACATTAGTGGCAGTCCAGAGAGGAGAGAGAAGAGTTAATCAGAAAAGAGAGTGTTAATAAAACCGCCGTTATCTCCGCTTCTAGAAAAAAATCTGTGATTTTTATCAAAACTAGCCTCTGTTTAGCTTAGAACATAGAATTACACTGGGAGCTTAGAGTCTCACCTTTCAAACCAGCCACAGCCTGTGTCCATAGCTATAACATAGATTACGCTGTGGTGCTACAAGTATCATGAAACATGGTCTGGATTGTTTGCACTCTACAGATAAATCCCCAAAACAGCGCAGCACTCAATGTGTTAAAATGCTGTCCCAGTAATTTTGTAGACTGGAGCATTCAAAATATGTATTTATTTATTTTTGTTGCCACTGAGTATTAATTATACTTTAAATCCAAGTCCATTAGATTTGGAAAGTTTGATTCTAGTTTACATTTTCAAAATGGCTAAATCTTGAGAAAGCACTTGTTGCATATTTTCAAGTAGATTCTAAACACATTTTGAAAAAGAAGAATGAATAGTCCAAAGGTGAAAACTAGGTTTGATGCTGACCTTTGCAACTTGTGTCTGAAGCAAGACTTGGCTCGACTTGACCCCATGACCAAGGGACTTGGACCTTCACAACTTGGCCTTGACTCAAGACTTGAATTTAGTGGCTTTCTCCCACCTCAGCTAACCACTGAGCCACTGAGCTCATGTGTAGCCTCAAGTCAACGTTTGGAGAGAGCTTTTTCTAAATGAGCCGGTGTGAAAAGTGTAATGTGGCACCTCTGTCGTATCAGTGAGCGCTGTGTCCTGTGGGTATGTCCTTTGTGACACTTCATTAGCACCATGCTCCGCACTGCTCAGACTGAAGCTGAACGCTCTAAAACATGCTTTTACACACTGAATACAAATATACACGCAACACTTTTGGTTTTGATCCCATTTTTTTTAATGGGGTGCACTCAAAGACATAATACATTTTCTAAAAACACAATACACCCATTTCTCTCAAATATTGTTCACAAATCTGTCTCGTGAGCACTTCTCCATCCCATAGCCATATCAAGATGCTGATGAGTGGCAGGAATATTGCCTTAGGCTGTCTACAATAAAAGGGCACTCATCAAAAATTGAATACATGAATGTTTTCCCCTTCTGTGTCCTGCCGTAAGCCGGAGTGAGAATGTCTGATTTGTGGGCAGACTGTGCTGAACTGTTCCCTGTGGCGTAGTATCTTTTTGAACACATTGGCCCTGTGCAGCAGAGTGACATTTCTCCCGCTCAGATGTGCTGTGTCTGTGTTTATCTGCCGCTGTCTGCCTTCTGTCTCCTGCCGGTGTGGAAATGTCGCGGGGCGTGTTCCTCCACGCGCACCGCTGCCCCGCTTTAGTCTCCGCACGCCGTTATCGCGCTGGTATTTCCGCTAATGACGTCCTGCGTACGTGCTGCGCCGACACTGGAGGCAGCGTTCACATATGGGAGCAGTCGGGGAGGGGGCATTTGAATGGTAAATTTTAGGTTTTGGGCCAGCTTGTCTCACTAGGACAGTGAATCCCAACTGGCTCAACTCATGCAGGGGTCAGTTTTCAGATTTTTGGCTAATTTGTCCTTTAAAGGATCTGTATCATGCTATTTTAGCCATTCCAAAGTAAAGTATAGGGATTTATATGATATATTGCATCTCTTTTTTGCACCTAATTTTTGTGAGAAATATAAGTATTTTCTGGAGGTATTTTTCCAACCCGGAAGACAAAATGCTTGGATTCAGTTAACTCCGCCTCCTCTCTCCACCCATGCAACTTTTGCAGTAGTAGAAATATAAACATCACAGCAAAAAGTTATAAAGAGTTGACATCTGAGACACAAAATGGCTAACACACACGCTAACACACGTTTTGATTGACTCACCGCTCTGTCCTGACCGCTCCATCGGGTGTTTACATTGTGGGACTCGCGTTGGTTATAAAAGTGAATCCACTTTGATTCTGGCGAAGGTTCACCAAACATTCATCAAGAGACAGTCACAGAAAACACTATTTTGGTGATAGTCACTGAATCCTGGAGAGAAATTCCAACTTCTGTCGAGTGGCCTCTTCTTTAGGAGGGTTGAATAAAGTCCTCGTAGCCTCGTAACACACTTTTCTCCATGACATTATTACTAGGTAAGAAAAAAGAACAGGTGTGTCCAGAGTAGGTTGAAAGAGCTCCTTCTTCACAACTTTCAATGCAAACATGACATCTGTTCAGACGCTCAGGGGGTGTGTTTGATAGGGAAGTAGCATAACGACATGGTTAAAAGCTCCAAAAAGCAGATTTTGCATGATATAGGACCTTTAACATGTTACTTGCTGTGCCCCCGATCAGGGAGGATGGGTTAGGGTTAGGGTTAGGAGGGACAAATGTGATGCAAGTTGGGTCTCACCCACACACCAAGGTCTTGGCTTTCAAATGAGATATCACGCTGTAAGCTCTCACGTCAGTACGCTTTAGGATTTGGATAGGCATAATTGCTAACCCTAACCCTTCAACCCAAGGCATTTTTTTAATAGATAAGGGTCATGATTTTACAAGATGCATCGCGCCGCAGTGACCGACTTGATTGGCAAGTGCTGCATCATGTCGACCACAAGGTAGGCCTGTGTGGCTTCTGACTGTGGCGGTGGTGTGGCGTGGGCTGAAGATGGCTCACTTTGTGACAAGCGTTCCAAAATAACAAACACTGCATGATGTCAGCCACAGCTGGTCTTACAACGTTTTTGTTTTTTCTTTGTCCCCGTCTCACTGTATGACCGAAGGTTTCCCCACAATGAGTGAATGTTGGCCGCAGACGGCTAAAAGCAGACTGCTTTACTTGACTTCTGGTTGTGTTTTGGTCCAAGTCCCCCCCCCCCCCATAACAAATGTGCCCAGCGCCGTGAGACGCCATGTGTGACTTCATAACTGAACCTGATTGGAAGAGATGAGTGTGCTGCCCCAGAGGCTCATGGGAAATCCCACTTCACAGCGGGTTCATAAATCACACAGAGCCGAGTGCGTAGGGAAGTGCAAATACAGGGGGGGGGCGGGGGTCACTGTACCTGAGTGTGTACTAGGTGTGTGCTGGTGGATATAGTTTCTGCTCTCCTGAATAAGAAGAGACTGTGTTTCAGCACTAAATATTTATTGTAATGTTATTTCTGAGAATCTGTGCTTTATGGTGTAGATTTGCCGGCTCCAGAGAGACTGACCAAGAAGGAATGTGTGTCGAAGGTCATCAGTGTCAGGGCATGATAACTAGAGCCTGACCAATATGGATGTTTGGGGTCTGATACTGATATGAAGGGGATTGGCTTTGCCAAAAAATAGGCCGATATTTTAAGTGATTGAATTTGATGTTATTGATTTCAACAAATAAGGACCTTCAGCTGCTCTGGGGCGGTTTGCAGCCGAGTGTGTAGCGGCCGGGATGAGGATCAGCCACTCTACAGGTCGGTGGGGAGTCCTTACCTCAAGTGGAGGAGTTCAAGTATCTCGGGGTCTTGTTCTCAGTGAGGGACGGATGGAGCGTGAGATGGACAGACGGATCGGTGCGGCGCCAGCAGTGATGCGGTCGCTGTATCGGTCTGTCGTGGTGAAGAGGGAGCTGAGTCGGGGCAAAGCTCTCGATTTACCGATCGATCTACGTTCCCACCCTCACCTATGGTCATGAGATTTGGGTCATGACCGAAAGGACGAGATCACGAATACAAGCGGCCAGAATGAGTTTCTTTCGCAGGGTGGCTGGGCTCACCTTCGAGATCAGGTGAGGAGCTCAGTTTTCCGGGAGGAGCTCGGAGTAGAGTCGCTGCTCCTTCACGTTGAAAGGAGCTGAGGTGGCTCGGGCATCTGTTCCGGATACCTCCTGGTCGCCTCCCGCGGGAGGTGTTCCAGGCATGTCCTAGTGGGACAAGGCCTCGTGGAAGGCCCAAGGCACGGTGGTGGGACTATGTCTCCGAGCTGGCCTGGTGTCGCCTCGGGGTCCCCCCAGAACAGCTGGAGGAGGTGTGTGTGGATCGGGAAGTCTGGGCATCTCTGCTGAGACTGCTGTCCCGCGATCCGGCCCGAAGAAAATGGATGGATGGATGGATGGAGGTCAACTGATGAAGTTATTTTCTAAGGTCGATACGGATTATTGGGGATTTTGATACTACTTTTGTCGATACTGATGCACAACAGATTTTTGGAAATCGTCTTGTTTATAATCCTGTGTATGAAACTTCTAAACGTGTCAGTGTTTAACTGTGACAGCAGGGGGAGCTGTATATTCATGTTCAGTACGAACTTTAGAAGAAGCCCATTTGAAAGACAAAAATGTATAGTTTCCAAAACAAAAAACAGTAAGTCTATATCTTGTATGGTTCCAAAATTATAAAGAAAAGCATAAACCCCTAATGATAACTTGTGTCCGCTGCTGTTAAAGCAGTACTAAGTTGCTTGTTTACTTCAATAAATCCTTTCCGTTGTCCCTTTGGGGGTAATACAAGTCTTAATCGGATGATTTGGGGTCTTTCACCTGCCCCTGGTGTCTCTGGCCAGAAAACCATGCTTTCCAATAAACACTAATGGAATTATGAAGAAGAAGCTAGTATTAACTCTCACGGACAATGAATTATAATTAATAAACGCAACATGCTACGACACCTGCAGCTTTTGGTCCCATAGGGGCATGAGTACTTGTGAGTACTAACTTAGTTCTGCTTTAAATATTTCCCTGCATGTCTCCAGATTGTGATGTTATAATTTATAAGCTTTATTTTTTACTAAATATGGTTGGGAAAGCTAGTTGTATAATGAATAATGTAATGATATGTACTTGGAATAGTATAAAAAGTCATGTTGCTAAAACTAAGAACTTTTGAGGAATTGAGGGAATTTTAGGCAGATATTGGCGAGTTTCGAGAGTTAGACTCTGATTTTGGGGTAGAGCCCATGGGACTTCAGTGATTCTGAGTTAGTCCAGGATGTAGACTCAAAAGACTTTCTATTTTTTTCTAGATTTAGTTCTTTAGCCTTTCTCTGTCATGATTTTATAAGCTTTTTAATAAAAGCCACTTTATGCAGTTTCTCCAAATCTGACATGTCTGTCTTCATTCGGTGAGTGCTCCTGTCATACTGATTGTGATGTTCATTGTAAACTTTTAGCCTGTCTTCCTCGGTTCTCCCTGGGAGACGCTCAAATGCTCGGTTAACGTGTTGACGTTCCATTGCAAGCAACCATTTTGGTGATGTTACATCAGGCTGTTCTGCCCCTGGTAAGCCTTGACCCCACACGGTCAGCCCTTATGTGTTAGATTCTCATGCACGTTGTATTCTTTTTTTGGTTTATATCTCCATGTGATGACTGGAAAATGAGAGGTTCTATATTTAAGCTATCGAAGATTTAAAAAAAAAGAAAAAAAAAGGAAGAATAAAGAGGGCGACTTTGCATCATCATGTCTTGAAATTTCAAAATACAATTGGGTTCAATGAAGGTTGAGACCCCCCAAAATGTCTATGTATGTGAACAATGCAGCAAAGGGAAGATGAAATAGATTTTTAGAGTTTTGCATTCCCCTCCTGTTCGCCGCCTAAATGATGTGTTTCCCTCATTCTGAGTGAGCGTGTGCAAGCTGTAAACAGTCTCCCCTCAGTCGGGACAGTCGGGCACGGGGCCAGGCGAACGGATGTGACCCGACTACAAATGTACACACCTTTTGTACACAGCGGTAATGGTTATTGGCACTGCTGATGTGTCCAATCAGGCAAACAGACTGCAGAGGATTATTATCTTCCAAACTGTCACATGAAGTTTTCTTTTTTGTCATTAACTACTTACTTTGTATCTAGTTTTAGTTAGTCAATAAACAATGACAAAATATTTCAGTCAGTGAGTTTAACACTGACATGGGTGTGTGTCATTGTGGAGCAGATCAGTGATATTGGATCATCGCTCCCTTTGTGATGCAAACACTACGACAAAATGGCCACCATTTTTCAAGATGGTGACCTTTCTATGTAACCTCTTAACAGAGTTTAAAAATGTTAAAATTAAGTATTTTCCTCCCCCTACATGTTCCAGCCATGTCCTAATGTGTAGAATGAGCTCAGACCTGTTCACCACAACTGCCTCTAAAATCCTGCACTGTCACTCAGAAAGCTGTTAATTCGGGTCCGAAGTGCCGTCATGCACGAGCTTAAAGGAATAGGCCACCGTTTTTACATACTGAGATATGCTCTTACCTCACTTTAGTCGAGTTAATATATCCCCGTCTGGTCTTTGTCCGTGCGCTCTGCCAGGCAAACGGAGCACATACGCAGCCTCTCCCACATGTCATATAGCTCCAAAAAAGCTCACGATAGAAGCTACCAAGCTCTTCCACGTGTTCCCTATTTAAATAAAGTTACGTGAAGTGTTTTCATGTGAAGTATATTTACACAGAAATGTAACGTGTCGATTTTATAAGCAGATAAAAAGGGGGACTATATTGTGAGGCGTAATGATACAGGAGCAAAACGTCCGCGCAGTAACTCCTATGCGCGGACGTTTTGCTCCTCGTATCATTACGGCCTATTCCTTTAATATAGAAGCTGCAGTTACGAGTAAGACCTGAGGTGGCAGTAGTGAGTATAAAATGGCCAACTTGCATCTAGCCCCTTTAAGGTTGCTTAGAAACCTGGCCAAATCTGAAAGCTTCTTGAAAAAAGCATTAAAATAGGGCCAAAAACGAGGATGAAAATGCAACACAAGAGCGCCGAAAACGTGAGAAAAAAATCATCAAAAAGGCGGCAAATAAAACCCAGAAAAGAGCAACAGAAAAGTGACACAAACGGAACGAAATAATGACAAAAAAGACGAGTTTTGTGGATGAGTTTTGTAGGTCTTTCGAATGAGGCGTTGCACTGGCCTGTAGGCTGCAACCTTTGTAGATTTGGGTAAAGCTGAACTGGAGAAAATGCACTCGTTTTAGGCGGGGGTTAAATGCACGAGGGAAATCATTAGGGCTGGCACAAAATATCGGATCGGATTTGGATCGCTATACGTTGTGCTGCAATACCAAGAAGTATCCCAATACTTTCAATACTTTTCACTCTTTGTTTTCCAGTAACAGCACTTTGTTACATTTGATGTTAATGCATTTTTTCGATCTTAACATTTCACAAACTGTCAAAGGGGATTGGGTTTATAAACTTTAGACACATGGCTGTTTTCTTTCTACAAATTTTAAGGTAAACATACAAATCTTAATTACTTATTGTATTGCAATACGTATCAGAATGGCCCTTGAGTATCATGATACGGATCAGATTGTGACAAAAGTGGATCGTCCCAGCCTCAGAGAAATCACCGCTTGTTCCAGAAGTCATGACGCTTGAATCCAAAAGTCTACATCTTTTGTACTTTCAAGAGCATTTAGAAAAATAGGCATTTAATGATGTCCAGTAATCAAAGAAGGCTATTGTGGACATGGACAAGGTCTGTGTCCATCCAATAATAATATAATAATGTCTCCATGAATGGTTTTCCTGATCAGAAACTGTCCAGTTTCATTGGTGCGAGACTTGTGTCAGTGTTAGAAAACTGTCCGGCTGTTGCAGACAAATAAACCCTAATTGATGAGATCAGATTTAAAATTCTAAGTTTCAGCCCTTTAGAGTGATTTAGCTTCACCATATTAACCGAAAAATGCTTATAGGATACGTTTTTTGGTCATTTCATTTTTGTTTTCAGCTTGAACGACTGATAAACGGATTAATGAAACACTCTTCATTCTTGTGGTTCCCTTTAGTCACTAAAACAATCAGCCCCAGCAGCATTCTCCCTCCCCACTGACGGGAGACATTTTCACCAACTCCCCACAATGCCTGGATTACATATGTTCCATCCAGCCGTCCAAATTGTGAACACTCCACGAACTTTGGACCGTTCCCATCTCCGGATCAAGCCACCGCCGCGTATCCTGTTCCTGCCTGATCGGTTAGCCACGCTTCTCATCTCCGACCGTCTCCGAACTCCCACTGGAAGGGAATAAACCTGTTTAAATAAATACCCGTGTCCTCCTCCTTTTCTTTTTTCCCCGTCTCTTCGACATTCGACACCCTCCCGAGCTTTGTTCCCGCCGCATACGTAGACGAGCGCAGTGGGACGCGCGTTAGCCTCAAAATGTCAGCCTCGGTTGCCAGATGCGACGTCGGAAAAGCCGCCCCGTTTCGCTTCGTATTTTTATCCCTCTCACCCGCCTCGGCTGCCTCCGCCGGCTTGTTCCTTGTCGCTTTGTGGTAAATGTTTTATTCGGTGCCAGGCGAGATGGATTTTCTTTTGTTGTTTTCCCTCCAACGCGATTCCTGGATGTTGCCGTTTTCAGCGCACTACCACACCGCAGACTCCACGTCTCAGAAATCTGACTTTGTTTCTTTCATTATTTCTGAGGCACGCCGGTGTGTACGATGTTGGAACTCCTGTGTTTTTAGGAGATCAAACGAGAGCTATATTAGGAAGCTCTGCTGTAGTAGTCAGACTTTCTTTCTCATAGCTCGGATTCTTCATCAGCCATTGGTTTACATGTTTCTAATGGTAGTGGGTTTGAGGTTCCAATCAATGAATCAATGTGTCCAAAAGAATGACCAGTCCCCTCTCCCTGTCCCTCTGGTTCTGCCGCCGGTGCTTGAGCAGATGTGGTAGAGATGATAGGCCGATAAGATGCAGTAGAATTGAATATTTAAGCAGGTTTTCCCCCAGGAGAGCCATTTGTGTTATGGGCTGTGGTGGAAATGCCTTGGGGTTTTGTTTGTCCAGAATATTGACTGTCCATTTATAGAGCGGTTTTCACGATGAAGCTGAAGCCAATGGTCAGATGGGTTGACATTATGTGATGTGGCATAGCATACATAAACATTCTCGCAACATGAACTGACATGTGCTCACAAACATGTTTGAAGTTACTGAGGTGGTACTTTATCCTGTTACAGATTTAATCGATGCGATATTTGAAGGATGTTTTGAATCAGGCAACCAAGGACCTTGTCTGGTTTTACCAGACCCTCGTACTCATTGCATTTCATGCAAGGGTCTGGATCTTCACAATTGAGCTCCGTTTTCAGGTGGGAGGGGTGAACTCCTTTGATATGATTGGATCTGATTTTAGCTAGTGTTTGGTCATGACGTTTGTAATAGGCCCGAGTGAGTGAAGCAGCTATCATAAACCTATCATAACTCTTACATAGCTCTATCAACACTCTATCATGACTCTATCACAACTCTATCATAGCTCTATCATAGCTCTATCATAACTCTATCATAGCTCTATCATAGCTCTATCATAACTCTATCATAACTCTATCATAACTCTATCATAGCTCTATCATAACTCTATCATAACTCTATCATAGCTCTATCATAACTCTATCATAACTCTATCATAACTCTATCATAACTCTATCATAGCTCTATCATAGCTCTATCATAACTCTATCATAACTCTATCATAACTCTATCATAACTCTATCATAACTCTATCATCACTCTATCATAACTCTATCATAACTCTATCATAACTCTATCATAGCTCTATCATAACTCTATCAGAGCTCTATCATAACTCTATCACAACTCTATCATAACTCTATCATAACTCTTGGGGACATTCCTTGCACATTCCAAGGCTTCAATTTCTGGATATTTGGAGCTGAGCCAGAACAGACTGAAGAGCTTCCTTTACTTTCGTGTCCGCTGCCATTGCCAAACTACAACCAGCAAATGTGGCGCAAATGCTTGACGTCACCTACAAGCCCCGCCTCCCCCGCTCTCTGAATGGTCGGTTGAAATTCAACCAATGTCATGCGGCCACTGAGATCAGACCCAGACGTACATGTAGGAAAATTATAATTGACCGAAGTTTATGGATGGCTAAGGCCAGGCGACCGAGGATGCCGTTCTCCTAAAAAGGTGCATCATCTCTGGAAATCTAGCATGTTGTTGTCATCGGCAAGTTTGTTAACGCACAAGATGCTATGTTCGCTTTCACTCTTCTGGGTTAACCGTTTTCTTTCTGTTGCTTTGTCAAGGGCTGGACATTAACCAGTGTGGCTACTGGTTTTCTAAAGTCACTAGCCACAGACTGACTAGACTTCACTAGCCAAAACTAAAATGTATATTTAAAACTTCACTCTAACGTTAATGTGATCAGTTTAACATAGAAAACCCAATAAGAAATCAACCAAAAATAGAATCACTGCTTGCCTTGGGCTTGTAGTAAATGTATTGTCGTTGTAGACTCGTCGGGCTATTGTAAGTTTACTGATAATCTCTCCTCTTCCTTTTTACTGTAGCACTTTGAGATTTGGTGTCAAATGTAAAGTGCATTATAAATAAAATGTATTATTATTATTATTATTATTAGAGAATAAGTGCAGTCTGTAGCTGGAGCTTTAGTTTGTGTAAAACACTGTAGCTTGGTCCAGGGTCCAGACAGAGACCAAAGTGTTGGAGGTGAATATGGGACCATAGGAAAACCCCTCTGTTTTCCTATGGTCTCCATGTGACGTGGTTGTGTGGAGTGGAGCAGTGCTGCTTGTCGCTGGTACACGTGACAGATGCAGACCTGGTCCCAGAACAAGATGAGAGTAGAGAATGTTTAAACGCTGCAGGAGAAGGATGTTCAGATGTCAATGAGAATGACACTATAAAGGAAATGAATGATCTGACCCGCCACAGCCCAAATCTATCTACACGCATTTGGCATGTTGGCAGGTGTTAATGTTAATGTTCTTTTCCCATAAAAATACTATAAAACTTAAGGAGGTGTCAGACCCGCTGGGAGCTGGTAAATTTTGCGACCGCTCACTTTTCCTTCCATTTCCAGAAGTCTCATCTAAATCGCCCTATCTCAAAGTGTGGTTGTGTCCTAATATCTGCACTGTTCCCTATCGTGGTCACACCATTTATTGTGGTGCTCAGGCCTCGTCTGGCAGGGCTGAATTCTCTGAGTCTGGCTCAGTCACTATGGAAGTGTAGTCACAGTGAGCCTGGTATATGAAACTGGAATGACAACCAAATAAACCAGATTAATAATAATCCTAATCCAAATAATCCTAGCTCTGGTCTATTTATTGTAGACTCTGTAGTAGTGATGGGTCAGGGCTAAACTAAGAAAACAGGAGGTTTATTTTTCCTACGTCCATTAGCATTTAGCATCAAACATTGCAAATTATGAACAAAGCAGATGTTTTTAGTTGTTGACAACCCATCGATCTCATTTACGCTGTGTTCCAAATTATTATGCAAATTGTATTTTTGTGTCAAAAAGGTAAAAAAAAAAATAATAATAATGAAACGTGTTGATGGTATCGTGTCTCGGGGCTCTATGAATCACTGACATTAATCTCAGAGACCTGGGATGATTAGTTTTCTGGTTAAGCCCAGTTAAGGGAAAAACTACTGATCATTTTCAAGCAATATGGGAAAGAAAAAGGGTCTTTCTGCTGATGAAAAGCGTGAAATAGTTGAATGCCTTGGTCTAGATATGAAAACCTTTGATATTTCATGAAAGATTAAGCGTAATCATCGAACTGATAAGAGATTTGTGGATGATTCAGACACACTCCGGTTTGTGCAGATAAAGGCACAATATGGACGGTTTCTGCCAGACAAACACATCAGATTAAGAGAACAGATGCTACAAAGCTGCAGACAGGTATTTGAAGCTGCTGGTGCCTCTGGAGTCTCCTGAACATCAAGGTGTCGGACCCTCCAGAGGCTGCAGTTGTGCATAAACCTTCTATCCGGTCTCCCCTAAACGGTTCATTGAAGCTGATGAACAGAAACGGCTGCAGTGGCTCAGAAATACATGAGACTCATTTTCAAACAGTCTTGTTCACTGATGAGGCCGTGTGACCCTGGATGGTCAACTCAATGGAGTAGTGGATGGTTGGTGAACGGCCACAATGTCCCAACAAGGCTGTGACGTCAGTAAGGAGGGGGCAGAGTCAGTAAGGAGGGGGCGGAGTCATGTTTTGGGCCAGAATCATGGTGAGAGAGCTGGTCGGCCCCTTTAGGCCCTTTAAGGATCCCTGAAGGTGTGAAAATGACCTTTGAAAAATATGTGGAGTTTCTGACTGACCACTGTCTTCTATGTTACAAAAAGAAGAGCCGTGTTTTCCCGAACAAAATCCTCTTCATCATGACAACGCACCATGTCCTGCTGTAAAGAAAACCTCTGCATCACTGGCTGCTATGGGCATAAAATGAGAGAAACTCATGATGTGGACCCCCTCCTCCCCTGACTTCAGCCCTATTGAGAACCTTTGGAGCCTCAACAAAAAAAACTTCTATGAGGGTGGGAGGCAGTTTTCATCCAAACAGCAGCTCTGGGAGGTTATTCTAACATCCTGCAAAGAAATCCAAGCAGAAACTCTCCAAAAACTCACAAGTTTAATGGATTTAAGAATTTTGAAGCTGCTATCACACAAGTTTCAAGTTTCAAGTTTAATGGTTTTGTATAGCCCAATATCACAACAGAAGTCGCCTCAAAGGGCTGCAACAAACATCAAGGCAATAAAACACAGCAATAAATATGACAATTAAAGGTTCAGGTGAATCCAGGCAAATATAGTGTCCAAAGGTAGCGATGAGCGGCGTGGGCGTCCCCCGTCCTTAGACTCTCCAGTACGGCAAGGAAAAACTCAAAAACCCGGCAGGACAAAAGAGAAACCTTGGGGAGAACCACAGAAGGAGAGATCCACTCCCATGGACGGACAGGCTATAGAGACCCAGGGCCGAAGGACCCGTCAGCAGACGGGCCAAGATCACAGACCGTCCAGTCCTCAGATTCCAGAATGCAGGGTTCCTCCGTTCACCCAGGTTCCTCCATTCGATCTAGACGGGCACTCCCGAGGGGGAGTGGGACAGGAGACACCATGTGAATAGTGATGAACAGACTACAGATAAATTAAGTATTGTATCATGATAAAACAAAGTCTGCAGTAAGAAGAAGAGGATAGCGCTCAGTGGACCGTACTTCCCACAGCAGTGTTTCTCCTGAGGCAGCTTTACTTCGGGCTGTGGGTTAGTGCTTTACCAAACTGACCTGATTATAAGCTAATTCGAAGAGGTACGTTTTGAGCCTAGTCTTAAATATAGGGACTGTGTCTGCTTCTTTAACGTGGGCTGTGAGTTTATTCCACAAAACCGGAGCTTGGAGCTAAAGGCTCTGCCTCCTACAGTAATTTTGGAGACTCGAGGAATCACTAGTTGCCCTGAGTTTTGAGAGTGGAGAGCTCTGGTTGGCTGATATGGAATGACAGCGTCTTGGAGATAAAGCGGAGCTAAACCCTTTATGGATTTAAATGTGAGGAGCAGGATTTTAAATTTTATTCTAAACTCAACAGGAAGCCAATGGAGAGACTTTAGCCCAGGTGTAATGTGTTCTCTTCTCTTTGTCCGGGTTAACAATCTAGCAGCTGCGTTTTGAACTAATTGAAGACTTTTCAGGGAGCTTTTAGGGCACGCTGCCAGCAGGCTGTTGCAGTAATCCAGCCTTGAAGAGACAAATGCGTGAATAAGTTTTTCTGCATCGCTCTTAGTTAGGATATTTCGTATTTTAGTAATGTTGCGCAGGTGAAAGAACGCTATTTTACAAGCCTGGTTTATATGTGTTTTAAAAGAGAGGTCTTGGTCAAACAGAACTCCGAGGTTTTTTACTGTTGTGCTCGTTGATATGCTAATATTATCCAGGGAGATGATCTGTTGAGATAAAGACTCTCTCAGTTTTTGAGGGCCTAATATAATAACCTCGGTTTTGTCCGGGTTAAGAAGGAGGTAATTTGCTGTCATCCATGTCTTTATGGCTTTTACGCAGGAGCTAAGTGTTTCTAATTTATCTGTCTGACCTGGTTTTATTGATAAATACAGCTGTGTGTCGTCCGCATAACAGTGAAAATTTATATTGTGATTTCGGACTATGTTACCTAATGGAAGAATGTATAGTATAAATAAAATTGGCCCGAGCACTGAACCTTGTGGCACCCCATAGCACACTTTGGAACACGGTGAAGACTTTTGGTTTACATTAATTGTTGCCTGTCAGATAAATAAGATTTAAACCAGGAGAGGGCTGTTCCCCTGATGCCTACGTCACATTCTAACCTCTGCAGGAGAATATTGTGGTCGATTGTGTCAAAGGCTGCGCTAAGGTCTAACAAAACTAGGATTGAAGCTAGTCCGGCGTCAGCTGCTAATAACAGGTCGTTGGTAACTTTGACTGAGGCGGTCTCTGTGCTATGATAACTTCTGTACCCTGACTGAAATTTTTCAAATAAGTTATTGTCCCGTAGGTGACTGCAAAGCTGCTTAGCCACTACTTTTTCAAGGACTTTTGAGATGAAAGGGAGATTAGATATGGGCCTATAGTTGGCTAAAATGTCAGGATCAAGACTAGGTTTTTTCAAAAGTGGTTTGATAACAGCGTATTTAAAGGACTTTGGCACATAACCGTTTTCTAAAGACGAGTTAATTATTTTCAATATGGTATCTGAGATTTCAGGAGTAATTTCTTTAAGGAGTTTAATTGGAATTGGATCTAGAAGACAAGTTGAAGGTTTTGAGGACATAATGATTGATGATACCTCAGCCTCATCTACAGTTATAAACCTGTCTAAGACTTCAGATGGAGTCAATGACTCATCTAGGTTTAGATCAGGATAAGATGAGGGAAGCTTATCGTTTATTTTATCTCTAATGGTTTTGATTTTATCATTAAAGAATTTAAGGAAGTCATCGCAGCTAAGGGTATTAGGGATTGAAGGTTCTACTGCGCTGTGACTGTTTGTTAGCCGGGCCACAGTACTGAAGAGAAACCTAGGGTTGTTTTTATTTGCTTCAATTAATGAAGAGTAGTAGTTTGTTTTTGCTTTCCTCATGGCTTGCTTATATGCGAGTAGGCATTTGTTCCAATATCTAAGAGATTGTTCAGTGCGCGAATTGCGCCATAACCGCTCTAATTTGCGAGTCTTCCGCTTAAGCGCTGGTGTTTCCGCGTTGTACCAGGGGGCGACACACCTTGGCCGAATAACTTTCTGTTTCAGTGGAGCCGCAACATCAAGGGCTGTTTTTAACGTGAGCATAACGCTGTCCACATACTCATCACTATCGTTTAAATCAGTAAGCGAGCTATTCTCTGTAATGTTAAAGACTGGTTGGATAATTTCTTTAAATTTTAAAACAGATTTTTCAGATAGTGTCCGTTTTAATTTAATTTTATCCTGTGGATTAGTGTAATCTTCAATTAAGAAATTGAATGTAATTAGGAAATGGTCAGAAAGCGCAGGGTTTTGAGGGAGAACGTTTAGGTTGCTAATTTCAATCCCATATGTTAAAACCAAATCAAGGGTGTGTTTATGACAGTGGGTAGGTTTATTCACATTTTGTGTGAAGCCAACCCCGTCCAGCAGGGCACTAAATGCCCTGCTCAGACTGTCACTCTTATTATCCACGTGGATGTTAAAATCACCCACTATTATAATTTTATTCCAGTCCAGCACTATGCTGGCTAAGAACTCAGAAAATTCTGCTAAGAAGTCTAAGCCCTAACAAGGGCTCCTATGGTAAAATATAACTCGACCTGTTAATATTTTTTTGATTGAAATAGCTTTTGATTTCAGTAAATATGACCTCCTAATGCTACACATACAACAAATGACCATTTTCAGTTAATTACAAGCTTTAAAATGTATTGAATCGATGAGTTGCATAATAATTTGGAACAGTGGATTTTGAGGTTTTTACTATAATTATTTTTGAAAATAATACTGTTTTCACTGGGAAAATTTTTCCACCACATTTAATTGATCCTCGACCAGTTAAAGACTTGAAAATGATGCTGACTCTCATTTGAGTTGACAATTTAGAAAACATAGTTAGAAGTCATTAATGAAACAGTTAATAATAGAAATGAACGCATAAAAGTGGCTTTTTCTGCTAATTGTGAGTCGGGTTCACGTCTAACAGCCACTAAACATCATCTAATAATTTGTTTATTATGAAGAAACATCGGAAATGGTATAAATACCATGAAATGGTTCACAGCAGGAGAGAAAGAAGTCACTGCGCCCCACAGCTGACTGGTGTCCTCTGCTAATTTGATCAACCTGCCCCTCCATGGCATATTTCCACCTAGGAAACCTATAGAAATGTAGGTTTCTGTCCGAATTGCTTCAACGACTTTCCACATAACATTGCTGCATAGACGCCCATAGGAATCACATGAAGAAAATGTACAATAAAATCAAGTCGAGCAGAAGAAGTTGCATCTATTGTGGTTGCGGCTCCGATGTGGGCCCTTGTGCTCTTTGTATACCGGGTTCCACAAGTGCAGTGCTTTGTGAAGGTGGACCTCATGAAGAATGCAGCGTTTGGGCAAATGTGTGTAGTGTTTAATTGAGAGAGAAAAAACAGCCACAGGTAACTGGTAGAAAACTTTTCTATAACTCCTCACGTCTTGGTGAGATTATCGGTTTTGTGATCTGCTTTGATTGACAGGGGATGTACCTGTACCTGTACCTGTATCTTATCTCTCCTATTGCTGTCTGTGGTGATAAGCTATCTGGAAATGAGTCGACATGATGCGTTCAGTGACTGACAGGAGCCGTGTGTGTGTGTGTGTGTGTGTGTGTGTGTGTGTGTGTGTGTGTGTGTGTGTGTGTGTGTGTGTGTGTGTGTGTGTGTGTGTGCGCGTGCGTGTGTGTGTGTCTCAGCTTTAAATTTACAGCGATGCTTCAGAGATAAACGATTGAGGATAAGTGAACAGCGAGCGCAATCTTCTTTTGGTTGTCAAAGTACAAAAATGCCTGATAACGGCTCGTGGGTTCGAGTCCTGGCTCCGACAATATGCTGAATGTCTCTCGTTGCTGCCCTGTCTATGAAAGCCAAAATCCTGTGCTCAATAAGGTATTGTTCAGTGGAGATAAACCCTTTAATGTTACTCCCTACACTCTTTTTTGTGTGTTTTCTAAGCATTTGGAGGACAAACATCAACGTTATTAGTTTATGTTTGTTTATTTTTTTTGATAGACCTCTGAGTTACCTGCCTTAAACCAGTCCAAACCTGATCTAACCCAGCAGACACCGGACCAGCCAGACCTGATCCAAACCTTGTCCAAACCAATGGAAACCTCCTCTAAACCTGTCAAAACTAGCATAAACCAGTCCAAACCTGGTCTAAACTGGTCCAAACCAGGTCTAAACCAGTCCAAACCAGGTCCAAACTGGTCCAAACCTTGTCGAAACCAATGGAAACCTCTTCTAAACCTAGCATAAACCAGTCCAATCCTGGTCTAAACTGGTCCAAACGAGGTCTTAACCAGTCTGAAACTGCTCTAAACTGGTCCAAACCAGGTCCAAACCTGGTCTAAACCAGTCTAAAACGGCTCTAAACTGGTCCAAACCAGGTCTAAACTGGTCCAAACCTGGTCTAAACCAGGTCCAAACCAGGTCTAAACCAGTCTAAAACGGCTCTAAACTGGTCCAAACCAGGTCTAAACCAGGTCTAAACCAGGTCTAAACCAGTCCAAACCAGGTCTAAACCAGTCTAAAACCGCTCTAAACTGGTCCAAACCTGGTCTAAACCAGTCCAAACCAGGTCTAAACCAGGTCTAAACCAGGTCTAAACCAGTCCAAACCTGGTCTAAACCAGTCCAAACCAGGTCTAAACCAGTCTAAAACGGCTCTAAACCAGTCCAAACCTGGTCTAAACCAGTCCAAACCAGGTCTAAACCAGTCTAAAACGGCTCTAAACTGGTCCAAACCAGGTCTAAACTGGTCCAAACCAGGTCTAAACCAGGTCTAAACCAGGTCTAAACCAGGTCTAAACCAGTCCAAACCAGGTCTAAACCAGTCTAAAACCGCTCTAAACTGGTCCAAACCTGGTCTAAACCAGTCCAAACCAGGTCTAAACCAGGTCTAAACCAGGTCTAAACCAGTCCAAACCTGGTCTAAACCAGTCCAAACCAGGTCTAAACCAGTCTAAAACGGCTCTAAACCAGTCCAAACCTGGTCTAAACCAGTCCAAACCAGGTCTAAACCAGTCTAAAACGGCTCTAAACTGGTCCAAACCAGGTCTAAACTGGTCCAAACCTGGTCTAAACCAGTCCAAACCAGGTCTAAACCAGTCCAAACCAGGTCTAAACCAGTCCAAACTGGTCGGAACAGGCCCGAACCTGCTCTAAACCAGCATAAACCAACCCTAACTAGTCCAACCCCAACCTATACTAGTCCAAACTGGATATTTTGAGTGTTAGAAACTTGATCCTAATGGTAGTGATAGGCAGAATTAGAAAAAAACACATGATTCGATAAAGTGGGCTCGACCAAACGGTTGAGCGAACTATTAAGTGTACCTTATATTTTTACACAGCCTTTTGTGCAGACAGGGTTTATCTGAGTCATAGTTCAAATAAAAATATAATTTGAGTGCGCTCTTGACTAGGCCCATTACCATTCTGCACTACGCACATCATGGCGCCATCATCATCGTCATATTCCCAAACCCATATTCTTTCTGTTTTGCAGCTGCACTCCAACTCGGACAAGGGCGACGGCTCGGTGCGCTACATCCTGTCAGGAGAAGGCGCCGGTTCGCTCTTCACCATAAACGAGGACACAGGGGACATCCACGCCCCGCAGAGCCTGGACAGAGAGACCAAAGCCCGGTATGTGCTCCACGCCCGGGCTGTGGACAGGCTCACCAACCGGTCCGTCGAGAGCCAGTCCGAGTTCATCATCCAAGTCCAGGACGTCAACGACAACCCGCCCACCTTCCCCGACGGACCCTTCTCAGCCTCCGTACCCGAGATGTCTGACGTTGGTATGTTTATCCAACAACACAGTCATTCAAGTGTGACAAATCAAGGCCTTAAAGGAACAGGCCACCGTTTTCCCATACTGAGATATGTTCTTACCTGAACTTAGACGAGTTGATACGTACCTGTCTGGTCTTTATGCCCGTGGAAGAGCGTGGTCCCTTCTATCTTCTCCCCTGTTTGGAGCTATAGGAATACACAGGCCAAATGCTAACAACATCTTGTTCCTTTAATACACAAGAGGTCGACAGAGAAGTGGTTTATTGCAAGTAGCACAGAGAGTCTCACATCTTTTCCTCGTTGACATCGCGCTGCCTCACGTTCTTCCATCAGCATTAGTCTGATAAGCTTTTAAAAGCTCTATCAGGTCAAACTAAAAACTTTATGTATCCCACCATGAGGAAAACAATGTCTGTGTTCGGTGTCCCTCACCCCTTCCCTTTTACATAACACATGGGTGTCTGTACAGCCCGCTTAATGCAGGTCTGGAGCTGGGCTGTCACAGTGCACTCCTACTACGCAGCAAAGTCAACACTATAGTCTGGGTTAAGAAAGAACAGATCGGGCCCTTAGTTTTAATGTATAAAAACGACTAAACTTACCCTGTACAATGATTATTTTATGACATTGTGTTGCTAACGAGCCGGTGATATCCAGGAAGCATCCATCCATCCATCCATCCATCCATCCATCCATCCTCTTCCACTTTTCCGGGTAATGGAGGCGACTGTTGGAGCTGCCCATGTCTCATTGCACCAGCCCCTATGGCTCCTCCTGTAGGTGGTAACCGGACCTGTTGGTCACTCATAAGGGGCTTCTGAAACACATTATATCATCTCTAATCTTTGCCGAATCCTCTAAAATAGTTCCTGGATCCTTTACCCTGAGGCGCATTGAGTTGCCTTACAAAATGCGCGGTATAAATGAAGTCCCTGAAAAACTGAAAAATGGGAGAATGCGTTCCCCCAAATGGGATGTACTCACAGATGAAGCACACACGTTCTAAAACTCTAAGGCCGGTTTTCTCAAAATTCTGTTTTCATTCCACTCTTGCAACAACATCTCCACTTTAGAAGCTCCTACAGACTCCACACATAACAGTCTTGGACTTAACTAGTACATTTATTTTGTCACCATAGACCATATCCAGTATTCAGTATTCCATCCTTGTCTGTGAGCTCCCTCCTCCCTCACGTTCACACGTATATTGTCTCTTTGTCTCTCCTGTGGTGAGCAGTGAACGGAGTAGATTTGTAGGTTAAACCCACGTCGGGGTCCGTCTCCTCGTGTCAGTTGAACACAAGGCGATTCTTTCGGAGCGCGAGTGAGATAAACATGTCAGAGGAGCTGCTGATCCCGCGCCTCAGACTGACAGCATGATAGCAACGAGAAAGTACAGACACAATCTTTCTATCAACGACAAGCCAGTATTTGAATTTCTCGCTATCAACTCGCAAAGTGTTTCCGACTGCAGATACACAAGAAAAAAGATGAAATTGAGTTTACTGAATGCACACACTTTGGCACTTTGGAGTCAGGCAGGTCGGGAGAGAATTATAGATTTGTTTGGGAAATATCTCCCTCTGGGGCCTAGACTTCAGCAGAGGAGGTGAAGAGGAGGAGACGGAGAGGCTGGGGAGGAAGGACGGGAGAGAGAGTATGTTTCCATTGGGTTTTGAGGGGTGAATCGCTGAGTTATCTTGCGTATTCAGTCCGTCTCCCTTCGGCACACTTTTTGGGGGTTCAAAGCCAGACAAACTCCTTCAAAATATCGTTTAGTAGTAGACCAAGTCATGGTCTGTTGGAGCTACTAAAGTGGAGATGTTCTGGCCAGAGTGTTTTAAAAAACTTTACAATTGACGACATGAAGCTTGACAAATGAACCACATTTACTCACTTAACCTGTTAACTGCCACTTCAGGGTTAGGGTTGAAATTATTTATATCCAAATCTCAAAGCGTATTACAATCTATGCCAGTGTGATACCTCATTTGAAAGTGAAAGAAACACAACTTACGTTACATTTGCTATTCTTAACCCTAATCATATCCTGACTAACCCTCGGAGGGACGGCAGGTAAGAGGATAAAAGATCTGTATCATGCTATTTTAGCCGTCCCAAAGTAAAGTATAGGCATTTATGATATATTGTACCTCTACCACAATGGAGCACTATTTTATGTAGGGTATTTTGCAAACCTGGAAGAAGCGATGGTTCCATTCAGTTAACTCCGCCCCCTCTCTCCGAGCTAATCCACCCATGCAACATTAGCAGTAAAAGAAATATAAATATCACAGCAAAAGTTTCTTCACAATGCAGTTATAAGGAGTTGACATCTGCAACACAGCAACACACGTTTTGACTCACCGCTGTGTCCTGGCCGCTCTGTGTTTACATTATGGGACTGGCGTTGGTTACAAAAGTTAATTCACCTTGATCCCACCTCCTGAAAGTGCACACTGTCGTTGTGTCCTTGGGCAAGACACTTCACCCACATTGCCCCCAGTGTCTGCGTACATTGGTGTGTGAATGAGAGTGTGAATGGGTGAGTGGATCCTTGCTGTAAAGCGCTTTGAGTGCCTAATGTAGGTGGAAAAGCGCTATATAAGTTGAGTTGAGACCCTTTCTGGTGAAGAAAAAAAAAAAATATATTTTTATATATATATATATATATATATATATATATATATATATATATATATATATATATATATATTTATTATTATTATTATTATTATTTTAAATAGCTGTTTTGTAAATTAAAATCAGGCCATAAGGCATTACATTACAGAAGTTGTGCTCTTCCTGTTTGACACTATGATGTAAAAAACGTCAGAGTGTCACAACTAGTTTTCCAGGAGAGGGCGGAGCAGGATTCAGGAGGATTGCTGAGAACTGTGTGAATGAAGCCTAAAACCACTCTGGGGGTATTTTTAATGCTTAAAAGACATGGTTAAAAGCCCCAAAAAGTCGATTTTGCATGATATAGGCCCTTTAAAAGATACTAACTCAGCAGTCTCGGTCAAAGTAAAAATGTGTTTCTACAAAAGGCTATTGAAAAGGTACGCAGATGTATCGCAATGAAAATTAAGGTTTATGTCGGTGTATGAACTGAAAAAGAAAGGGCTCGCTAGCCCAGCGTTTCCCAGGGTGCCGAGAGAAATGATCGGGGTGACGTGGAAATTTCGCCTGATCTTATATGATATATATTTAAAAAACTGTAGGGTAACCAGCCCTACTTAGGGCTCCACATGTGCTTAACTCAGCAGGCACAGTGTGAGACCACAAAGCTAGTCTCCCTTGTATAACTGGAGTATGTTCAATCAGGACTGTAAATGTATTCTACAGTTTGTTAAAGTAATTACAGGATTAATGGACCTAAGCTCCTCAATAATGAACAAACTACGGTCAGAAAAACGTGTAGCTTTCCTCCATGATGCCTCATGTTGCGCAAGACTCCTGTCCTTTCATTTACATCGAGATAACTCCACATCTGAGAGCGTAGCCTGTATCGGCGCATCATTCCAGGACCTTTCCCACTGACAAAATGTACGTGCAACCCTTTATTTGCTCTACACGTTGAAAGTCTGCTCGTCTCCATAAACACTGCCACAGCTTTGACTTGTCCATCTCTTGTTTGGCACATTCTCTTTCCAATTTTGTCATGTTGTCACAGATCTTACCGGGCTTTGGAAATGGGACAGCAACAGACCGCAACAGCATGAGCACATTTAATTAGTGCGTATGCTGCCGGTCCGTTAGCTGCCGTTGGCTAATTTTAGCACTGTGTTTCTCAAGTCAAAGACCGAGTCCAATCTCTCACTGTTGGAGGTTTAAGCACTCACGGGACAAAGGACCTGACTGTTGGAGCATAAAAGTTTGATTCTTTTTTAAGGGCCTATCTCACTGGCCTGGAGACAAGTTGTAGACGAGTTGCCGCTGGTCACAGAGATGTCTCCGAGACACGCCCTGGAGATAAGGTGAGTCTCGAGGTAGTGAAAATGAACAGGTTCGATTTCAGCAAAGAGACTGCACAGACGTTTGAAAAAGGTGGTGTCCGAGAGGTCTACACGGTCTCAAACAAAACCTGTGAGATGTTTCTGTGACGTCCCTGCAATGTCTCTGAGACCTGTCTGTGTCACAGAAGCATCTCAAGGGTTGAGGACAACAAATAGTGTTGGCTACATTACCACAGCTGCTTGAGATCACGGAGACCTCTCGGAGACCATGCTGAGACTTGAAATCGAACCTGTTCATTTTCACAAAGACTACCTGGAGACTCGCATTATGTCCAGGGGATGTATCATCGGCCTCTCTGGTGCTGCACACAAATGGTTTACTTCCTACCTCACAGACAGGACATTCATGGTAAGTGTGGATACCTTCTCCTCTAAGGTCCATAAAATCACATGTGGTGTGCCCCAGGGTTCGATTTTAGGCCCAGTGCTTTTTAATCTGTATATGCTCCCTCTTGGTGATGTCATCAAGAGACATGGAGTCAACTTTCACAGTTATGCTGATGATACACAGTTATACATCTCCATGTCTCCTGATGACACCAGGCCAATGGATGCACTTTTTAACTGCATTTTAGATATTAAATCCTGGATGGCAGGAAACTTTCTCCAGCTTAACCAGGACAAAACTGAAGTTTTAGTCATCGGTCCTGAGGCCCAGAGAGAGAGACTTTTACCCAAACTACAGTCACTGTCTTTTAATCCTTCCTCACAGGTGAAGAACCTGGGCGTGATTTTTGACTCTGAGCTGACTTTTATTCCACACATCAAAAATATCACAAAGAGAGGTTTTTACCATCTAAAGAACATTGCCAGAGTCCGCCCCATTCTCTCTCGGGCCAACACGGAGACGCTAATGCATGCTTTTATCACCAGTCGTATCGACTACTGTAATGCCCTGCTTTCTGCTCTTCCCAAAAAGAGTATCTCAGGTTTACAACTCTTACAAAATTCAGCAGCTCGTGTCCTGACGAAGACCAGGAGGCGGGACCACATTACACCGGTTTGAGAATCGCTGCATTGGCTCCCCGTGTGTTTCAGGATCGATTTTAAAGTTCTTTTAATGGTTTTTAAATGTCTTAATGGTCTTGGTCCTTCTTATCTTTCAGAACTGCTTTTACCTTACGAACCTTCACGGCCCCTTCGCTCCTCCGGCAGGGGTCTCCTAGTTACTCCTAAAGTGAACAGGAAAACTCACGGTGAGGCGTCTTTCCAGTGTTACGGCCCTCGCCTCTGGAACGACCTGAACGCCGGAGGAGCTCAGGGCCGTAGAGAACGTTCATGTTTTTAAGAGCAGGCTCAAGACCCACCTTTTTAGCTTAGCTTTTAACTGATATTTATTTTTGCTAGGCCTATTTATTATTATTTATCAGCACCTTATAATTAATTAAATTGACATTTAATAGTTATTAATATTTATTCTGTATTTATGTATTTTACCTCTCGGTCTTATTTTTTATTATCCTATTATTCAATTTTACTTACGTACTTTTATTTATTTTAACAATTTTTATGCTCTTCCAGTTTCCTCTGGAGGAGCCCTCTGCCTCGGGAGCGGTGGTTGGCTGTGGCTGCTGGGGGGCTGTCTTGTGGGTGTCTGGATGGAGGTGTGGTGTTGTCCGGGCACCCTGTGTTGGTCCCTGTGGCTGCAGCCGAGGTGCCGCTCCCGATGCAGACGGCTCCTTGGATGGTGTTTCCTTACCTGGTTTATCTGCACTCAGCCTTATCTTAGCCTTATCTTAGCCTTTTGTCCATAATCTCCACTGTTTTACCTTGAGTGTGTATTGTGTGCTTGTGCAGTGTGTCTCTGAGGAGGTGGGTGGGGGGAGTGTGAATGCTACAATGTGTCTGGAAGGAAGTGGGAGTGAGAGAATGTTTTTAAATCTGTAAAGCACTTTGTGTTACATGACATGTATGAAAAGCGCTATACAAATAAAATTGATTTGATTTGATTTGATTTGATCAGAGACATCTGATGACTAACTAGTCTCTATGCCGGTGACATAGTCCCTTTGATGACAACATCCAACAGTTATCAAATCATTTGAGATTTCTGCCATTTCACATTACATTTTTTCCCCAATCGAGAAAACACTGTTCCTGAGACGTAACACACTTTTCCCTAAACATCAAGAAGCAAGACTTTATTTAAACAGCTTCTGCCTTTTTGTTTTCCTCTCACTGTGCTGCTTTACTCACTCATCTCCGTGCTAAGCTGTATCAGCAGAGATCAGCAGAAGACGTTATTTTAAAGCATTAAAAAATACTGTTGTTGTTATGATCATGAAACAAACTTAAATGTGTGTTTCGTAACAGCAGGAGTCACACAGTTCTCTCCATAAAACAAGCGTTTGACCCAACTCTGCGACATTCAGTGCCAGACAACGATGCACAAAGGAGGGGCCATGTTCAACAGATACAGAACAGGCTGTTAGTGTGTGTTTTCTTCATCCATCCGTCCGTGCTTGTGGGCTCATTACGGCTCTCCTGTTGTGTTCAGGGACCTCGGTTTGCCGGGTGACAGCCTCTGATGCCGACGATCCCACTTACGGGAACAGTGCCAAGATCGTGTACAGCCTCCTGGAGGGACAGCCGCACTTCTCCGTCGATCCCAAGACAGGTGAGCTCAATCCGTCGCGCTGGTGGGGGGGGGTTGTTTCCTGTTAGCTGCCATGTAAAAGTCAATATGGCCTAGATTTTCCTGGTGCCTTTTTTTCTGATAAAATTGTCGAAAACACAGAACATAACCCGTCATCGTCGCTGGATATTTTGAACCAAATTTCATAAATGTGGAAAAGTATGTGTATGACCTCATCGCAGTCTTTTCAAATAAGCAGGTCCAACAAAAGAGGTGTACATCTGTAAAGCCCTGTTCACACCGCACTAGAATGACCTTGGGACCTCAGGTAACAAGTAGAAAAGACTGACGTCCTCACAGTTTCTATGCCTGTGTGAATCAGCAATGAAAGTCCAAATTCTCCAGATTATTACCATCAGGGCAATTCTAAAATTGCGAGGTCCCCGGTGATTCTATTCTTTTGCGGTGCATTATGGGTAACAATAGTCTTCACAAGTTCCGGTTCTGCGTTTTTGTTCGCTCTGCTGGCTTCATCATCTGCTAAGAGAGGAATACAACTCTGTAGCTGATATTTTATGATGCAGACTTCGTCTGTTCCGATTCCCTACATTTGGGACTCGTACCTCCCGCCCCCCCTCCTGCCTTCAGCGGACACTTTTAGCCACACACTGCCCGCTGTACGGTCTCCCGCCCGGCTCAGAGCCTCGAAGGCCGGGTGGGATAGCTAAGCGTTGCCCCTGGGGTCTGTGAGCTGTCCCTGGGAGACTATAGTACACATCCCAAGGCTAATCAATGAAGAACAAACTTTTTTACGGTCAAAAACAGTTATATGCAGTACTGCAGGGCAGAAGTGGTGGAACATAATGACCTCAATTCGGGCCCTGCCCCTCTGTGTGAGAACCACAAACCATCTGCCAGTGTCAGACTGGGGTTCAGGGCGATTGTTTCCCCACTTTTTAAAATGGTAAATTGTCACATTCTCTCATCTCTGGTTCCTGACCCACAGTTTGGGAACCGCTGATTTAAAGTCAATTGAAACCTGCACCTGACTGCTTATTTCTATCTTCGCACTGAGAATTAGCCTGATGGTAATTTGTTTTAGACCAGACACATTCAGAGAACTATAGAGTTACTGATAGTAACTTGCTGCGCCCATGAGAGCTGTGTGGATTCAGCTCCTCTCTGAGACAAATAACTGATATGATTGTCCTCTGAAGATATAGTGTGGGCCCAATCCAGCGCACTACCCGGGACACGGGGTGAGTAAGGACGTGAAAGGCTTGGGACTGACAGGGGAAGCCGGAAGGTCTCTCTCACTTCAGCAGAGCGCTTCGTTTTGGTGTTGTATGAGGATGAATGAGCGCTGTCAGAGAATCTGTCGCCGTAACAATGCACCCGATCAACAAGCGAGACAACACTGTAATTTGACTGAGATGCAGAGCCCTACGCAACTTGTATAATCTTCGTATGGGAAAAACTGTCTCTGTGTTGGACAGTTTGACAATGATTCTTTCCATCTAAAATATTCACCACTTTTAGTTCTGTCATAGTTAAAATAGAAAAACGTCTGTCTACTCTTGACTTAAGCTCTTCGGACTCACTGCCACCATGTTTGTATACGATTAGCGGTGCAAAGCTCAGATATATCTTATGCTGGGTTTACACATAGCAACGACAGGTCATGAATGCTACAAATGCATCTTCCCCGAATGATGATTCGGACGGTCACGAATATGCATCCCGCACTGCTGCGTGCGGGGGTGGGCTGTTGCGGGTTCTTGGGAATTGTGTCAGAAATCTGTCAAGAATTGGGCGAATGTGGACAAGACCGCCTGCCGCACACCCCGGGTTGGAGGTGGAGCAGGGACGTCTCGCTTCTACGACGGATCCCCAGGGCCATAATATACCCCGGGTATATTATGGCCCTGGATTGGCTCTGGAGCGCGGTTTGGCCGAGTTTATGTGACTTTTCTTTTGCTACTGCAGGTACGAAAATGTACTTTTCGCCGTAGTGTGGGTTTACATCAATTTTATGCGTGAAAACAGTGATTCTGCACAACGAATGCTCTACGAATGCTCTCAGTTACGAAGCACCACTACTCATCACGAGAGGACACGCTCCGTCGCGAACTCCACAAAGGGTGAATCGTGACATTCGTGGAAGATTTGTTGACAGACAAAAACTTTCTCCACGAACATCACGAATGTAACAAACTGATGTGTGTGTGTGACTGCAAAAACAAATGGGCTTTAAGCTTACAGTCTGACATATATATCTATGAAGAAACATTGAATCAGAGCAATTTCTTTGTCGGTGAAGAGAACAACCAAAATTGGAACAACAACCAAACAAAAAAAAGAGTTTTTCCTGCAGTCAAAGTGTAATCATTCTTCAGTTCATGAAGTGAGCCTAAACCGTTTTAAACTCCACACCACCATGTCCAGATTCACCACTGTTTCTGAAACCCTCCGCCTCATTACCATCCAAAGTGTAAACTTGGCAAACTCTGACCCGTTAGCGAGCGTGGGGCCAGTGTGGCACAGCGCCGGGCTGAAACCGGCTCAGCGCACTGGTAAACACACTAATGATGCCCGAAGCTAACGGGCGCAAGGTTGGTCCAAAAAAACCACACACTCCGGGGCTGGTAATGAGAGATCAAGCTTGGGAGTCAAACACTTCAGAGAGAAGGGTCGCAAAGGACGCCGTCTCTGCTTTCCAATTCCTCCTTTATAATGTTCCTTCTGAGCCCCAAAGATATAAAGATTGCAGGTTGTTTACTCGGCGCGGGTCCGGGGAACCCCCTGCTGCTGCGGGTTTGTTTACTGCCTCGCTGGGGTTTTAAGTATGCACAGAGAGAGAGCGACACTCATTGGGAGTTGATCTTTTGAGTTAAAGAACACATTGTTTTTATCTCTTTTTTTTATGAGGGGAAATCTTCTGAAGTACATTCGTATCCATGGTTTGATGGGCACAGACAAATATAATATTAAATAATTGAAAGGAAATACGCTGTTAGTGGTTGGATTTCTAAAAGTAGACCCGTCAGGGATACCATTTTGAGAAGAAGGAAATGGAAATGACCTGCCAGAGACGGGTGGTCTAGGCCAGTGGTTCTCAACTGGTGAGGCAAAAAAGTGGGTCGAGGAACGGTTTTCAATTCATTTTATTTTATTTATTTGACAGGGACATGTGCAGGAGCATTAATCAGCAGATGAAAAGATGCTTTGTACCAGACTTTAGCTCTTGGAGCTCATTTCCATCTGCATTGAGACAGACAATTACAAAACACTACAAAAAGCATAAAACAATACAGTTCATAATATTTACAGACAGTATTTACATTTTATATAAAATGTTTAAAAAAGTACATTTTATCAATGGGAAAACTTCCTCTTCCTCTATAGACTATACCCACCCCTTACCCTTCTCAGATGTAAAATGTAGTGGTTGCTGTTTTTCTGTAATGCTGACATGTTTGAATTCCCAGAAGATTTTGTTTCACACCCAGGCAAAATTGTTAAAAGTCTTTGCATAGTTTGAGTCTGAGATGGTTTTAAAAGGAAATTCCGATCGTCCTGATGCTGTTTTTTGTTTTGGTACATTGGCCATTGACTGTTGACCTTGTTGTTCTGACCATCTGATCAGATGTTACTTGGACAACCCTTTTTAGAGGTGGAGGTGCCACATTATTAACAATGGGTTAATAATGTGGATAATGGGTCGCAAGCCTTTCCCAGAAAGCATTTTTTAATTGTTATGTACAGACAAAGTATAGAACACAACTTGAGTCTGTTACAATGACTGTTATTGGGTTGTTTTTGTGATAATTTTTTGCTTGTCTTGCTTATTTAATGCTTATTCAACAACATTTTTTGAGGAAAAGACAGTATTTTACATTATATTATACATGTCTAAGTGGCATTTAGGCTGTGGATTGTCAACATAGGCTATTTGATCCCTGAAAGTACAGTTTCAGGGGGTTCAAAGCTCAATAAATCAGGCAGAAATTAGATAGAAAAAAAGCTTCAAAATGTTGTCAGGTCCAACACTGGAACAGGGTTTGTTGGCTCAGAAATGGTAGAGACGGGTCCTACCCCTTGTCAATCATACCTCTTTTGAGGTATGATTGACAAGGGGTTGGACCCGTCACCAGTTTTAGGGCTGGGTTTTGCAAAAGGTCAATTAAGGATAATATGTTAATATTTAAATTAAAGAGGGGTGGATGTTTCTAGCTGCTGCTGCAATTAGGGATGCACCCATCCAATACTGGTATCAGATATCGCCTTAAAAACACAACTTACAAAGTCTAACTAAGTGAACATATGGACATGCTGTCATTCTGAAGCTAAGAACCTGGAGAATTCAAACGCTGTGGTAGTTTCCCCACAAATGGGTTTTTGATCGCCGCGCAAAATGTCACAGCTAGCAACAACATGCTAATACTAGCGGCAACGTATTAATGCGAACGAGAACTGATCAAGGCTGGGTCAGAAACTAAGATAGAATATAGCCGCAAGCGGCAATTATTGGCCCTCGCCGACTGCCCTGCCCCCTTTTGTCCCCTCAATCTAAATATACGGTATTAATACTGCCTTTATGTTTGTTTGTTTTTTAAGTTTTTTCCCTAGGGTCTTAGTTTGAGGATTTTTGGAATGCGCTAATGTGCCCTCTCGGTATCTCGGTAAGTTTTTGTCAGAAAAAAACAACGTTTTTTGACAATGCTGAGAACTCTGCTCTTAATTTATACATTATACAGAGAAAAATGTGTACACCGCGTTCCAAATTATTATGTAAATGACATTTTTTCTCAGATTTTGTAACTGTCAACTGAAATGAGAGTCAGCATCATTTTCAAGTCTTTAACTGGTCGAGGATCATTTAAATGTGGTTGAAAAAATCTCCCAGTGATAACAGTATTTTTTTCAAAAATATCCATCCATCCATCCATCCATCCATTTTCTTCCGCTTTATCCGGGGCCGGGTCGCGGGGGCAGCAGTCTCAGCAGAGATGCCCAAACTTCCCGATCCACACACACCTCCTCCAGCTGTTCTGGGGGGACCCCGAGGCGACACCAGGCCAGCTCGGAGACATAGTCCCACCACCGTGTCCTGGGCCTTCCACGAGGCCTTGTCCCACTAGGACATGCCTGGAACACCTCCCGCGGGAGGCGACCAGGAGGCATCTGAAACAGATGCCCGAGCCACCTCAGCTGGCTCCTTTCGACGTGAAGGAGCAGCGACTCTACTCCGAGCTCCTCCCGGGTAACTGAGCTCCTCACCCGATCTCGGAGGGTGCGCCCAGCCACCCTGCGAAGGAAACTCATTTCGGCCGCTTGTATTCGCGATCTTGTCCTTTCGGTCATGACCCAAATCTCATGACCATAGGTGAGGGTGGGAACGTAGATCGATCGGTAAATCGAGAGCTTTGCCCTCCGACTCAGCTCCCTCTTCACCACGACAGACCGATACAGCGACCGCATCACTGCTGACGCCGCACCGATCCGTCTATCGATCTCACGCTCCATCCGTCCCCCACTCGTGAACAAGACCCCGAGATACTTGAACTCCTCCACTTGAGGCAAGGACTCCCCACCGACCCGAAGAGGGGAAGCCACCTTTTTCCGGTGGAGAACCATGGCCTCGGATTTGGAGGTGCTGATCCTCATCCCGGCCGCTACACACTCGGCTGCAAACCGCCCCAGTGCGTGCTGAAGGTCCTGGTTCGTTGAAGCCATCAGAACAACATCGTCCGCAAACAGCAGAGATGAGACTCTGAGGCTCCCAAACCGGACACCCTCCGGCCCCTGGCTGCGCCTAGAAATTCTGTCCATAAAAGTAATGAACAGAACCGGTGACAAAGGGCAGCCCTGGCGGAGACCAACACGCACCGGGAACAGGTCTGACTTACTGCCGGCAATGCGAACCAAGCTCCTGCTGCGGTCATACAGGGAACGGACAGCCCTTAGCAGAGGGCCCCGGACCCCATACTCCCGGAGCACCCCCCACAGGGCACCACGAGGGACGCGGTCGAACGCTTTCTCCAGATCCACAAAACACATGTGGACTGGTTGGGCGAACTCCCACGAACCCTCGAGTACCCGATGAAGGGTATAGAGTTGGTCCAGTGTGCCACGACCAGGACGAAAACCGCATTGTTCCTCCTGGATCCGAGGTTCAACTATCGGCCGGATCCTCCTCTCCAGCACCCCGGAGTAGACCTTACCGGGGAGGCTAAGGAGGGTGATTCCTCTGTAATTGGAACACACCCTCCGATCCCCCTTCTTAAAGAGAGGGACCACCACCCCGGTCTGCCAATCCAGGGGCACTGTCCCCGACCGCCACGCGATGTTGCAGAGACGTGTCAGCCAAGACAGTCCTACAACATCCAGAGACTTAAGGTACTCAGGGCGAATCTCATCCACCCCCGGAGCCCTGCCACCAAGGAGCTTTCTCACCACCTTGGTGACTTCAGCCCCGGTGATGGGCGAGCCCACCTCCGAGTCCTCAGCCTCTGCTTCCTCATTGGAAGACGTGACGACGGGATTGAGGAGGTCCTCGAAGTACTCCTTCCACCGCCCGACGACATCCCCAGTCGAGGTCAGCAGCCCCCCACCCGCACTGTAAACAGTGCTGGTGAAGCACTGCTTCCCCCTCCTGAGGCGCCGGATGGTTTGCCAGAATCTCTTCGAGGCCGACCGATAGTCTTCCTCCATGGCCTCCCCGAACTCCTCCCAGACCCGAGTTTTAGCCTCCGCGACCGCCCGAGCCGCAGCACGCTTGGCCTGCCGGTACCTCTCAGCTGCCTCAGGAGTCCCACAAGCCAACAAGGCCAGGTAGGACTCCTTCTTCAGCTTGACGGCATCCCTTACTTCCGGGCGCCACCACCGGGTTCGGGGATTGCCGCCGCGACAGGCACCAGAGACCTTACGGCCACAACTACGAGCAGCCGCATCGACAATGGAGGAGGAGAACAGAGTCCACTCTGACTTCATGTCCCCCGCCTCCCCCGGAATCTGGGTGAAGCTCTTCCGGAGGTGGGAGTTGAAGACCCCACTGACAGAGGGATCCGCCAGACGTTCCCAGCAGACCCTCACAACACGCTTGGGCCTACCAGGTCTGACCGGCTTCCTCCCCTGCCAGCGGATCCAGCTCACCACCAGGTGGTGATCAGTTGACAGCTCAGCCCCTCTCTTCACCCGAGTGTCCGAGACTCGCGGCCGGAGATCAGATGACACAACTACAAAGTCGATCATCGACCTCCTGCCTAGGGTGTCCTGGTGCCACATGCACTTATGGACACCCTTGTGCTCGAACATGGTGTTCGTTATGGACAAACTGTGACTAGCACAGAAGTCCAATAACAGAACACCACTCGGGTTCAGATCGGGGAGGCCGTTCTTCCCAATCACCCCCTCCCAGGTCTCACTGTCGTTACCCACGTGGGCGTTGAAGTCCCCCAGCAGAACAATGGAGTCCCCAGTCGGAGCACTATCTAGTACCCCTCCCAGGGACTCCAAGAAGGCCGGGTACTCTGCACCGATGTTGGGCCCGTAGGCCGAAACAACGGTGAGAGACCTGTCCCCGACCCGAAGGCGTAGGGACGCGACCCTCTCGTCCACCGGGGTGAACTCCAACACGTGGCGGCTGAGCTGGGGGGATATGAGCAAACCCACCCCAGCCCGCCGCCTCTCCCCGCGGGCAACTCCAGAAAAATGGAGAGTCCAGCCTCTCTCCAGGAGTTGGGATCCGGAACCCAAGCTGTGCGTGGAGGTGAGCCCGACTATATCTAGTCGGTATCTCTCAACCTCCCGCACAAGCTCAGGCTCCTTCCCCCCCAGCGAGGTGACGTTCCATGTCCCGAACGCCAAAAGCTGTGCATGCGGACCAGGTCGTCGAGGCACCTGCCTCTGACTGCCACCCAGTCCTCTCCGCACCCGACCCCTACGGATCCCTCTGCGGGTGGTGGGTCCACAGGAGGGCGGGCCCACGTCGTCCCTTCGGGCTGGGCCCGGCCGGGCCCCGTGGGCAGAGACCCGGCCACCAGACGCTCGCGTTCGGGCCCCAACCCCAGGTCGGCTCCAGGGTGGGGCCCCGGCTGCGCCATGCCGGGCGACGTCACGGTCCTTGAATATTGTACGTCCATAGAGATCTTCTGAACTGCTCTTCGTCTGACCCGTCACCTCGGACCTGTTTGCCATGGGAGACCCTACCAGGGGCATAAAGCCCCAGACAACATAGCTCCTCGGATCATTCGGGCACTCAAACAACCCCACCACGTTAAGGTAGCAGTTCATGGGGTTGTTTCAAAAATAAATATAGTAAAAACCTCAAAATCCACTGTTCCAAATGATTATGCAACACATCGTTTCAATACATTTTAAAGCTTGTAATGAACTGAAAATGGTCATTTGTTGAGTTTGTAGCAATAGGAGGTCATATTTACTGAAATCAAAAGTTATTTCAATCAAAAAAATATTAAAAGGTCAAGTTATATTTTACCATAGGAGCCCTTGTGTGAAGCAGCTTCAAAATTCTTAAATCCATTAAACGTGTGAGTTTTTGGACAGTTTCTGCTTGGATTTCTTTGCAGGATGTTAGAATAACCTCCCAGAGCTGCTGTTTGGATGAAAACTGCCTCCCACCCTCATAGAAGTTTTTTTTGTTGAGGCTCCAAAGGTTCTCAATAGGGCTGAGGTCAGGGAAGGAGGGGGTCCACATCATGAGTTTCTCTCCTTTTATCCCCATAGCAGCCAGTGATGCAGAGGTTTTCTTTACAGCAGGACATGGTGCGTTGTCATGAGGAAGAGGATCTTGTTCGGGAAAACACGGCTCTTCTTTTTGTAGCATAGAAGACAGTGGTCAGTCAGAAAGAGGTCATTTTCACACCTTCAGGGATCCTAAAAGGGCCTAAAGGGGCCGACCAGCTCTCTCACCATGATTCTGGTCCAAAACATGACTCCGCCCCCTCTTTACTGACGTCACAGCCTTGTTGGGACATTGTGGCCATTCACCACCACTACTCCATTGATCTGACCATCCAGGGTCACACGGCCTCATCAGTGAACAAGACTGTTTGAAAATGAGTCTCATGTATTTCTGAGCCACTGCAGCCGTTTCTGTTTCAGCTTCAATGAACAGTTTAGGGGAGGCCGGATAGAAGGTTTATGCACAACTGCAGCCTCTGGAGGGTCCTACACCTTCATGTTAGGGAGACTCCAGAGGCACCAGCAGCTTCAAATACCTGTCTGCTACTTTGTAGCTGCTGTTCTATTAATCTGATGTGTTTGTCTGGCAGAAACCGTCCATATTGTGCCTTTATCTGCACAAACCGGAGTGTGTCTGAATCATCCACAAATCTCTTATCAGTACGATGATTACGCTTAAAGGAATAGGCCACCGTTTTTACATACTGAGATATGCTCTTACCTCACTTTAGACATGTTAATATATCCCCGTCTGGTCTTTGTCCGTGCGCTCACACATACGCAGCCTCTCCCACATGTCACATAGCTCCAAAAAAGCTCACGATAGAAGCTACCAAGCTCTTCCACGTGTTCCCTATTTAAATAAAGTTACGTGAAGTGTTTTCATGCGAAGTATATTTACACAGAAATGTAGCGTGTCGATTTTATAAGCAGATAAAAAGGGGGACTATATTGTGAGGCGTAATGATACGAGGAGCACAGCGTCCGCGCAGTAACTCCTAAAGACTTCCCCCGCTCACTTCCGTCAATAACCTTTAGGAGTTACTGCGCGGACGTTTTACTCCTCGTATCATTACGCCTCACAATATAGTCCCCCTTTTTATCTGCTTATAAAATCGACATTTCTGTGTAAATATACTTCGCATAAAAACACTTCACGTAACTTTATTTAAATAGGGAACACGTGGAAGAGCTTGGGAGCTTCTATCGTGAGCTTTTTTGGAGCTATGTGACATGTGGGAGAGGCTGCGTATGTGCTCCGTTTGCCTGGCAGAGCGCACGGACAAAGACCAGACGGGGATATATTAACATGTCTAAAGTGAGGTAAGAGCTTATCTCAGTATGTAAAAACGGTGGCCTATTCCTTTAATCTTTCATGAAATATCGAGGGTTTTCATACCTAGACCAAGGCATTCAACTATTTCACACTTTTCATCAGCAGAAAGACCCTTTTTCTTTCACATATTGCTTGAAAATGATGATCTGCTTAATATTGTGGAACACCCTTTTTCAGCAGTTTTTCCCTTAACCTGAAAACTAATCATCCCAGGTCTCTGAGATTAATGTCAGTGATTCAAAGAGGCCGAGACACGACACCATCCATTAGTTTCATTGAAACTTGTTTTTTTTACCTTTTTGATACTGAAATGCAATTTGCATAACAATTTGGAGTGTGGTGTATGAATTTGTATCACACTATATCTACAAACTGAAGCATATTTTTAAATTTTACTTAGGGTTGAAAATATATAATATAAAATATATAAAAAAAATATTAAAAAGTCCAGTGAAAGTCTGTTGGTATCGGTTAATATCGGATATCGGCAGATGCTCAAACCCCTGTATCGGTATCGGAAGCAAAAAAGCAGGATCGGGAGCGCCGCACTGTTGTAGTCATTTTTCCGTTTCCTGACCCGGCCAGTCTCCCAGTTCACATCATATTGTCCATATAGTCTCTTGCACACACAGACATTATCATCAACGCTACCGTACCCAAAAGAAGCGTTCGACAAGCAGCACATGGACGGCTCGATGGCTTTTGTAACAGCGTCTGTTGTTTGTCCTTGTAAAAGCAGCGACCTCCTCTTCTTCTTCTGCAGCGGGAGATAAACAAACGGCCGCGTCGAGCCAGGCCGCTGTGTGGATGTGGGATTTGGTTTTAGTGGATTAGCGCCGTTCTGAGGTCTCCACTGAGCACGCTCACGCTTCGCAATGAAGCAAGACCGGATTGAAAGTTTCTGCTCGCGCTGCTTCGTGCTTTGGAATAAAACTGGGTCGATATTTGCGAAGGGAGAGAACAGGGAGGAATCCAAATGTTTTTTCTTAAAATAGCAGTTCTGGAGGTTTTAGTAACAAATAGGGCTTACCCTCCAAGCATGCTTAAGTTTTGTAAGGTGAGCCCTTATTGGTTTTAAGGTGAGACGCTGCAGGGACATAGGGAAGTGTAGAGAGATCAATTTAAACTTACTGCACATTACTGATATACATAGTTTATAGGGGAAATTATTGCAAGTCATTTCATGTAGAAGCCATTAAAGCTATTCTACTTTTGAGAAAACCAGTATATTTCTCTGTTCTGTCTCCCAGAAAGGAAATGACCATATTTGGATTACAGCGTCATCTGGAGCGCCATCTGCAGTATATGTGGGTTTGACATATGTCAGTGTTTGTGAAGGAATACACATGGGAAGCCGACTTTTGGGCCATGATATCTCCAGGTCGCCAGCAACAATATGTCATATAACAAGATTTGTTTTAGGACCATTGACCACTGCATTAAATAATGGCAAAAGGTCAATTAAGCATGATACAGTGGATACACCCCTCACACCTCACATAGATTACATTTGCTTCTTTCCTCATCAATCTACACACAATACCCTATAATGACAGATTTTTAGAATGTTTTAAAAATTTATGAAAAATAAAACTGAATGAAATATCACACGTGCTTAAGGATGCACATCCTTTGCAGGAAGCTTCTGAGCTCAGAAGCTCTTCAGGACCTTCCCCAGATCTGAACCTCCATACAAACTTGTCTCTGAGTCTACAGACAGTTCCTTTGACTTCAGGGATTAGTTTCTGACGTCTCTGTCAGCTGAGGGACCTTCTTGAGAGGTCAATGTCTTTCCAAATCAAGTCATCATGAATTTAATCAACCTCTGATGGACTCTGGTTAGTTTGTAGCAACATCTGAAGGACAATCAGTGGAAACAGGATGCTCCTGAGCAAAGGGAGTGTATACTTATGTATGTGATATTTCAATTTCATTTTAATACATTTGTAAAACATTCAAAAAT
Source organism: Gobius niger (assembly GCF_951799975.1). Classification (NCBI taxonomy): domain Eukaryota; kingdom Metazoa; phylum Chordata; class Actinopteri; order Gobiiformes; family Gobiidae; genus Gobius; species Gobius niger. The sequence goes on from NC_136864.1 coordinate 33,649,349, forward strand.
ACTTTTTTGACACTTCATTATTGGGTGTTGTATGTAAATTAATGAGAAAACACAAAATTGTAATCGATATTGGAATGAGACTGTAACACAGGGGTGTCAAACTCAAATACACAGTGGGCCAAAATGTAAAACTTGAACAAAGTCGCGGGCCACCATTGAACAAATGAACCTTTTAATATGGACCCAAACAAGATTTGCTTTAACATTGAATATGGAACAAGCAACACTTATTACTATACAATATATAACTTAATAGTCCAGATATGCAAAATCTGAAAAAAAAATATATAATACCGGTGGGCCAGCTCGAGTAGTCATTTGGTATAGCCTCGCGGGCCAAATATAGTTACAGGCCAAATTTGGCCCGCGGGCCAGAGTTTGACACCTATGCTGTAACATAACAAAATGTGGGAGTGTGTAGGAGTGTGTTGACTTTCACCATCCACTGTTTGTCCACTTTAATATTTCAATAAAAGAGGGAATGGATGTGTACAATCTTCCTTATTTTAAGCTGTAAAGTGAGCCTTCTGACTATATTCCCGTCCAGTGGATCGCTGCCTGCATTGGTTTCAAAGACAAAGCTCTTATTGGCAAACACCACAGCGGTGAAAAAAACGCATTCATATTTCACACGTAATCCATGGGAGCGCAATGAAGGTATTGATTATTTGTAAGCCCGTTAAACTGTTCTGAGCTGGAGAATTCCCTGGGTGGGTGGTGCGGATATGAAACCCCGTCAAATTCAATAAAAGAGGCGCACCTCATTGTGGGATGCTGAATGGCACCGTCCCTGAGCCCCCGTCCTTTTATTTTCCACACAGTGGGATTAGCGAGACTCCCTCAGATCTTTCACCGAGCTGCAAAAAGAGTCCAACGGTTTAGGAAGTTCTGTCGTCGACAAAACTGGAACCAATGCAAACAAGAGTGGATCAGGATTTACGATGGGATTTTAACGGGATTTAAGGCGAGAGGCTGCAGGTGAACGGGGACCGAAAATTAATGTGGATAAATCAATTTGAAACTTTTACTGAAAATATGTTTTCAGATGAAAAATAATATATTTTATGTGTATCTAAATAATAGATGGAGCCAGGTTTAAATGTATAGTATCATTTTGTTGAAATATTAGATACAAAGCTTTTGTTTCAGAGAGGATTGTGGATCAGTTTTTGAATGAAGCTTTGTCCAATAGGGCCAAATGAGTAAGATCTGAAGATCCCGGGGACAACCCGTGTCCCTGTTGGGTTGACAGACCGTTCAGGTGGGCCTAGTAAAATTGGAGGAGATAGTGAAGTCTCCTAAATGACACTTTGGGAAGGGACAATCATAAACGAACAGACCTCCCACTCCCACACAACACTTCTACATGAGGCGAAGGGAGAACAAATACAAGAACTATAATTACAAATGTACAGATAGAAACTCCAGTTTGGGGACGGGAAATAAGTTCATTCATTTCTATATTTATTTATTTATTTGCATTAATTTCTTACCCCACTGCACATGGCCACAATGCTCCAAAGACGACTTACCTTAGGGCCAGAAGATTGAGTTACTTTTCCCTTAACCTTTCATGATAATCAATAAGTTTTGCTCGCAGCTCGCTTTTTCTTTTCTTTTTCTTCTTTATTAAAAATAATTGAGAACAGTCAATATGATTATAAATGTCATCTCTGTTATACCTGTTGTCATCTGTTCAAGTCTATTGTGTTAATGTCTTATGTCCAACACTATTTGTCTTATACTTGTTTGTCTATTCACCTCTGTATTTGTCATGAATAAAATAAAATCACCTTGTTTTTGGAGTTTAAAGGAACAGGCCACTGTTTTTCCATACTGAGATATGTTCTTACCTGAGCTTAGCCTGTCACGTTTTACCTTTTTAAATACGGCTACGTGAGTGGTTCCACTATATAAGTATAGTTACACAAAATTAAACACTTAGAAAACACTTTGAAAATCGGCATGTTTAATTTTGTGTAACTATACTTGGATTGTGTAACTGTGCACATAACCGTATTTAAATAACTAAAACGTGGAGGAGCTTGGTGGCTTCTAACTTCACCCCCGTTTGGCCCTGTAGCTCGTCAATGGAGGAGAGACCAAATGCTAACAACATCTTTGGTCTTTGTGCATGACTGAGCACACACGTAAAGACCAGACAACTACGCATCAACTCGTCTAAGCTCAGGTAAGAACATATCTCTGTATGGAAAAACGGTGGCCTGTTTCCTTTAACAAACAAAAACAAAACAAAAAAGTAAATGGCTTGTTTGTTTTTTGGCTGCTGGGTCAGTTGTTTCACTTTTGCTGTCTCCGTTTGCTCTGTGCACTTGTGTGTCGGTGGCTGAGCCCTGGGTGGTCAGGCTTATGTTTACTCTAACAAGCAGCAATGAGTGTTTTCATGTTGTTTATAGTCACTTTGATCATACCTCAAATATTCGAGGGTGTGCACTTTCTGACCCGGGTCTGTCCTTACATTGTTGACTTACAGTTAAATAATTACTGACCTGAGGAGGCTGCTCCACTTTAGTTCTAAACTCCGTTCAGTTTGAAAGAAAGAGTTCTCCATGACGTAGTTTTTGCTCCTCGTTTCCTTATAGGTGATTTGAAAGCCAATGTGTGCGACTTTGGGTCCGCAAATTGGGACGGGTTTGATTTTCATTGGGTCAGTTTGGGGTCAGAAAAAAAATGTATCATCACTAATACATTGGATTCCAGGTATGATTTCCACACAATGCTGCAGGTGAAAATAATAGATTTTTCACGCAGTGGTCATTGTTGAGATTTTAGCTAGTTTTATTCTACTGTACATCTGACTATGTACTTATCTTTTAATGCCAGAGTATTAAAAGATATTCTAGCATTACTCTCCCTGTACAATACTTATTTTGTATTTTGTTTGGCGGCACGGTAGCACAGCTGGTAGCTCTCTTGCTTCACAGCTAGAAGGTCCAGGGTTCGATTCCCACCTGGACGGGGCCTTTCTGTGTGGAGTTTGCATGTTCTCCCCGTGTCTGCGTAGGTTTCCTCCAGGGTGAATGTATGGTGGTGGTCAGAGGGACCGTTGACCGTGAGCCGGAGATCGTGCTGCAAAAGTCGTCTTCTCACGCTTATTCATTCACAAATATTGACATATTTTGCATTCATGTCTTCTGCGGAAGATCCTCGCGATGGTGCTGTAATCCAATTATGGTCACTTCCTTTTTGCCACTAAAGACGGGAGAAATATACTCACACATGTGCAGATGTTACAAAACTTGAGGGCCAGTTTTCATTCCACTCTTGCAACATCTTAGTAGCTCCTACAGACTCCAAACTTTACACTCGTGGACTTAATCATTGTTTGTTCATGATCTAGTTTCCAACCTGATTTATTGAGCCTTCACTTAAATATCTTATTTGTTTGATCCCCCAAAAAAATCCATCTGAAAAACTAATATATCAACAAAATAAAAATGATTGATTCCTCTAAATGTATTTTCTCTCACCTTAAATGCCCAAAAAAGTAGATTTAGTTTTCTCCATTTTTTACACCACAGCAAAGACAAATGATTAACCTTCAAAGACATTCGGTTTTTGGATCCTCTGGTGGAAGTGGACAAGAGGCTTTTTAAAAATGCGAATCCACACTCGCACTCATCCACACTACCTTTCAGTTTGATTAATATGAACGGACCGCTTTGGCCCGGGAGCCGGAATGGCGTTGTCGGCTCTGGTTTCGGTGTTGGCAGAGGCGGCTCGGAGGCTAGCAGCTGAATGCCAAAGGCTTGTTTTGGGCTGTTTGCGGTGGCAGAGTGTTTTCAGCGCGTCTGACAGATGAACTTAGCCGCGCGGGCAGGTGGGGAGCCGGCACTACATGTTAAACAGAATCCACCTGACACGAAGAGAGGAGACGGGCGAGGAAGCTGAACAACAGGAACGGAAACGCATGCAGAGGTGCGAAAGAAAGGAGGAGCGGCAGAGGAGTGGGAGGAAATCACAAGCAATGCCTGAGAAAGCACGCACAGGTTTGGAGACGACCGTGCACGTGCACCGGCTGGTACGAACATGGAAAAGGGAGCGGTGCTGATGAACACGGACCTGTCAACATTTGTAAAGATGTCCTCACGGAGCTCAGGAACATGGTCGGCTGTCCGCGATTGAATTAAAAAACAGAAAGTGACAAGTGGCTCTGGAACATGCAGTGTTTGGAACATGCTCCATGGACTAAAGCTGGTCTTAAAGGAACAGGCCACCATTGTTCCATACTGAGATATGTTCTTACCTGAGCTTAGACGAGTTGATACGTACCTGTCTGGTCTTTGTGCGTGCCCTCAGTCACGCAAAGCCCAGACAGGTACGTATCAACTCGTCTAAGCTCAGGTAAGAACATATCTCAGTAAAAACGGTGGCCTGTTCCTTTAAACTGTGACATTTTTTAGCCGATTTTGGAAATGCCAATTGTGAGTGACTCTCATATTAAGAAGCCCGAGCCCAGGCAGGTGATTACACTGTTAACACACGACTGCCCTGCTCACACTGTACGAGTGACATGACCCGAGCCCTGTGAGGGACACAAGCTGAGCTGGATCTCAATACATTGCATTTCAACCTGGATAGACTCAAACAGACAAAAGCAGCGATTAGGAAGATTTATTGACATGTTTATAAGTTTTGGCGATCAGACATCGGTAAGACATCGATGTATGAAAGTCAGTATGGATGAACAGCTTGGAGTTGGGGATGTCTTCCCCGGAGCCTGTACACTGGTGGTGGTATAGGAGACCCGTGAAGGATGCAGCAGGGAGAAGGGTGGGCAGAAGAGGTGGAGACGGGGTGGAGGTGGGTCACAGCACACCTGGGAAGCGAACAATCCATTATTGCTGGAGGCTTAAATAATGAAATTGAAATTAGTCTCCCAGGTTGAATTAATGCCTAGGCTTCATTTTACACGTCTTAGTCATGGAAAGAGCTAACTAAACTACAGACACGCGTTTCCATGTAAATACGGTGCATGTAATGAGGCTCATAAACAGACTGTAGACTGTAGCTCGTGTTCCCACACAGTTTACGTTTCTAAAGCTCATGAAACGTGGATTAGAGCGAACGATCTACATGCAAAGAAACAGCGGCCCCGGTCATACCAGAAAACCCTCCCATACTTCACGCAAAGGCTCATGGGGCTTCTTTTAAATTTGTATCCTTTATTTGAGCTGAAAAAAACAAAGTCACTTCCTTTTAAAGCTGTCCATGGATCCAACAGGCATCAAAACTTGGTCTCTAAAGATTTTTTATTTGGTGTAGTACCTGTTTTCGCCCTAACAGTACTACAACGCCAGGCTTACAGTGGTCAAGATCAAATAAGAGCACATAGTTTGAATTTAAAAATTGAACCCCGGAGGTGATGAATCATTTTGAACAGCAATTAGTTCTGATCACAGGCGGGTAATAACGCCGACCTGAGGGCATGAAACTAAAACATGACAATAACACTGATCTATGTCTATGATCCGACCAGCTTTCCCAGTGACCTGACTCCCAGTCTCCTCTGGTTGGTTTAGCACAGATGCTTAAGTCTTTTTTAGAATTAGCTCCATAGGGTTATTTTGTCACACCAAGCTGTTTGTTGTTAGACGTGGGAGAGTAATGTTCATGCACGCCATCACGATCCCTGTGGACTAGCAAATACTTAAAGAAACTCTCAGTTACAGTCAGAAACACACAGCGGGTGATTCATGGTCCACGTTTTTTCAGAATTGTTGTGGCAATTGCATGATGCCTCCAAAGATAAACATTTTTGAGATTTAGAAAGAGACTAGGGTGCACGGACCAACTTAGGCCTTCATCACGATAATCAAGCACCTTAATATGAAGATTAGGCAATTCCCAGGTGAAAGTTTATTTGTTAAACTTTCACCAGACTTTTTTACTCCCTGACCTGCATACTGAAATAAAGAAAATTGGAGCTTCGTTCACCATTGCCGTTTATAGTGAGGGTTTGCAGTTGCACTCTGTAGCCTCTCTGGGAAGGTGAAGTGTAGCCTGAGTCCATTCAGGGCCCACTGGAGCTTCGAACTGTGAGTCTGGGCTTATTCCGGGAAAAAACTAATGAGATCCCCGCTCCTTTGAAACAGCATCTAGGGCAGCCGACCCTCTCGTCTCTGCCTTGTCTGACATATCCAGGTTAGGAGTAGATCTACACAAAAGTAATCACTTGTAGGAGAACATTTTGTACCGTTTTTGTTATTCTGAAGGGGGTCTGACTGGTATTTGTATGCAAAGAAGTGAATTGTCCTGGTCTGTGGTTCCCAATCTTTTTTGTCTCACCCTTGAGTCATTCATTCATTCTCAGGTAACGCGTCCTTGGGGATTCTGCCAATATGTCAAGTGATCCACTAAACTAGTCAGCTAATGCATTTGTGCTGTGGGCAAAAATAATCCAAGAGGCATGGCGAATCTTGAAGCTCATCTCTCCAGCAGATCATCATTCGCCTCATACATTTTGATGAAAGTGATGAGAGTCGTCCAGCCTAGCAACTCATTGGGAGAGGCTGAAGAAGTCTCCTCTTCAAGGTTATACTGTGAGAGCAGGAGGGGAGGACTCTGGTGGTGAACCTGAGACAGGGACTGAGAGCAGGGTTTGTGATTCCTTCAGATGCTGTTCCATTTGTGTGCACTGAGTCAGTATAACTTACTCACTGACGCCTACCATGTGCTAGGGCTGGCATAACCTTTCAATAACCCAAGTAGCATGTGAGATGTTTCTCTACATTGGAATTTGTGAAGAGCAGGCTGAGGAGCACACTCCACCAGGAGCATTAGAGACATTCATGCTCTCGTGTTCTGAGAAAGAAACACTGATGTCACTTGACAATGATGTGCTCATTAATCAAGTGGCTCAAAGTAGTGCACTTCTGAGGCACCAGTTGATGTTGTACTAGTTTATATTTGGTTATTATTTGCATTTAAAGGATCTCTAAAACAAACTTTTCAAATTGTTTGGTTTGGTTGTTATTCTTTTTCTGTAACATTTTTTATTATTTAAAAAAAAAAGAAAAATATAATTCATGTTTATCACATTTTGATCCTTAAAGGGGCTAGATGCAAGTTCGCCATTTTATACTCACTACTGCCACCTCAGGTCATACGTGTAACTGTGCCTTCTATATTAAGCTTAAGCATGACGGCACTTCGGACCTGAAGTTACACCTTTCTGAGTGACAGTGCAGGATTTTAGAGGCAGTTGTGGTGAACAGGTCTGAGCTCATTCTACACATCAGGACATTGTTGGAACATGTAGGGAGAGGAAAATACTTAATTTTAACATTTTTAAACTCTGTATAGTCTCTTTAATGCTAATTATGATGAGTCGTACTTTGGTTTAGTAATACACTTGATACAGTAGGTAGCGGCATTCGCTTTACTTTGACTAGTAGTTCACCATCAAACTTAAAGGAATAGGCCACCGTTTTTATATACTGAGATATGCTCTTACCTCACTTTAGCCAAGTTAATATATCCCCGTCTGGTCTTTGTCCGTGCACTCTGCCAGGCACACGGAGCACATACGCAGCCTCTCCCACATGTTACATAGCTCCAAAAAAGCTCACGATAGAAGCTACCAAGCTCTTCCACGTGTTCCCTATTTAAATAAAGTTACGTGAAGTGTTTTCATGCGAAGTATATTTACACAGAAATGTAACATGTCGATTTTATAAGCAAATAAAAAGGGGGACTATATTGTGAGACGTAATGATACGAGGAGCAAAACGTCCGCGCAGTAACTCCTAAAGACTTCCCCCGCTCACTTCCGTCAATAGCCTTTAGGAGTTACTGCGCGGACGTTTTACTCCTTGTATCATTACGCCTCACAATATAGTCCCCCTTTTTATCTGCTTATAAAATCGACACGTTACATTTCTGTGTAAATATACTTCGCATGAAAACACTTCACGTAACTTTATTTAAATAGGGAACACGTGGAAGAGCTTGGTAGCTTCTATCGTGAGCTTTTTTGGAGCTATGTGACATGTGGGAGAGGCTGCGTATGTGCTCCGTTTGCCTGGCAGAGCGCACGGACAAAGACCAGACGGGGATATATTAACTTGGCTAAAGTGAGGTAAGAGCATATCTCAGTATATAAAAACGGTGGCCTATTCCTTTAAAGCAGAAGAAGACACCTTATTTTCGAGCAGGATCTGGGTGAATAGCCCAGGCTGCCCCTGCATATGAACCATCCAGGGCCCCTCAGGGGGGGGGTCTACTGGTGGTGCCCAGTGTCTGGACTAAACATGGTGAGGCTGCATTTCAGTTCAGTCAACACTTTCCTTTCAAGGCCAAGCCACGGAGCTCAACCGGATGTGGACTGAGCTCTCTAAGTCATATTCTGCACAACACTGACCATCCAATTGTAAGCTGCTGCGTGCACATACCCCTCCCTAACCACGCCCCCCTCATTCTGCATCTGCCTCATCACGTTTCCTCAGCCCCACTCCGCGGTCAATGGCTGGTCCTCTCCTGCCACCGGGTCGGAGTCACCAATACACACTAATGGAATCACAAAGAAGAAGCTAACAGGCTAGCGCCACTTTAAACAGTATTTACGGCCAAGTTTGAGTGAAAATAATAATCTCCATTGCGTAATTGGATGTACAATATCCCCCTCTACCTTTGTCTTCTCTGTCAGTATAATATTTACTCTCACGGACAATTAATGAGTAAAAAAAAACTCAACACACCTGCAGTGGCGCTTATGGCCTCTCGGGGCATCATTTACTTAGTACTGCTTTAAGATCAGGCTCAAGCCAAAGGAATACAAAGTCAAGTGGAGCCAAAATGGGAAAAAGGACACTAAACCATTTCTGCTCAGCTTTGGGAATCCCTCTGTAAAACACAATGGAAAACTCCAGACTCCGTAATATGGAGAGAGTTTTGCTGGAAGAACCTTGTGAGTCTTCAAAACCCCTGCCCAGAACCAACATCTCACCAAACCATCCAACTGTTGGAGGCAAGGTGGACGAGGACATCACTACCATCTATTTTGGCCATGCCCTGAATTTATTACTAAATCTACATTTCAAATTTTATTGCTGACATACTTTCACCAAGCTTCCTCTGAACTTTGTGCTCTTCCCTACGCAGATTAGCAAACAATGCATTGCCAGGATAAATAGAGAAGCTTTTACCATCACTAAATACTCCACATTCTGTTCTCCTGTGTCCTGCTTTTGTTTTTCCTCTGTTTGTGTCTCATTATCTGATTTAATAACCGATCCGGAGGAGGAGCAGGTGGCAGGCTGGAGTCTCGTATTAAACCAACTGAATCCGTTCATAAAGGTTGCGGCATGGACCCATTCTTCAGTGCTTATCACAACCGTGTAGATAATATGCCATCTTTCCCCCATCCGTGTCCCTCTGTGCCGGCCTTGGACAGATCCGCGGCTTCACGCCCCTACGAGCACATGAATTATTGTCAGGAAATAAAGGAGGGCTCACCATAAAGTGGAGAAAAACATTGGATGAAAGCCACACACTTGTCCAAGTCTTAATGTCATTGTTTTTTTCCCCATAGTCCAGAAAATATCCAAATGAGGCACCAATCTTCAGATAACTTAAAGAAATGTCATCCCGAAATGTTCTACATTTCATCCAGGGCCTGGAAAAGTCAGATATTGTGACCATGAAAAAGAATGTAATGAAATAATAATGCGTTCAACTATTTGAACCTTTGCCTGAAGTTGTGCCCCCTTTTTTTAAATCAAGTGAGGAACAGATTTTAAATTTCAAATATTTCAAACTAATGCATTACCTCAAAACTACAGTAAGAACCAGATACATACACTTCATAAAAAGACACATTTGTATTTCTCGCTGTCTGACATGAAACCAGAATGTTTAAGCCCTGCCCATACATTTTCATCTGGATTGAGATCAGGACTTTGTGATGACCACTTTTGTTTGCTTTGGGTCATAGTCCATTTGGAAGACCCATCTGCGCCCAAGCTTTAAAGGATCTGTATCCTGATATTTTAGCCATTCCAAAGTGAAGTATAGGCATTTATATGATATATTGTACCACTACCACTATGGAGCACTCATTTTTGTGATAAATATAAGAATTTTCTGGAGGTACTTTTCAAACTCAGAAGACACAACGCTTCGATTCAGTTAACTCCGCCCACCCTCTCCACTTTGATTCTAGTGAAGGTTCACCAAACATCCATCAAGAGACAGCCACAGAAAAACACTATTTTGGTGATAGTCGCTGAATCCGAAGAGAAAAAAAAAACTTCAGGCGAGTGGCCTCTTCTTTAGGAAGTTGAGTAGAGTAAAGTCTGTCCTCTCGTAGCCAAACGCGCTTTTTCGCTACATTATCGTTAGGTAAGAAAAGAACAGGTGTCCAGAGTAGGTTAGAAAGAGCTCCTTCTTCACAGCTTCCTGTGCAAACATGATATCTGTTCAGACGCTCAGGGGCTGTGTTTGTTTGTCCGCAGGGGAGCTCTGACCTTTTTTCCCCCCTTTATTTCTTTCTTACAACAGAAATAATGAAAACGCTGTTTTACAAATTAAAATCAGGCTGTTAGCATAGAATTAAGACAGTACATTACAGACGTTGAGCACTTCCGTTCCACTCTGACGACACATTGGAAACAACTCAGTGGTTTTCCAGCAGAGGGCGGAGCAGCTGCTCAGACAGAAGGATTCAGGAGGATTACTGAGAACTAAGTGAATGAAGCCAAAAAACACTCTGGGGGTGTTTTTGATACTTCCTCACTGATATCTTTAGATGTTGCTCCAATATCTACTCAGAGTTCTTTCTTCATGATGTCATCTATTTAGTGAAGTGCACCAGTCCCTCCCGTAGCAAAACAACCCCACAGCATGATGCTGCCACCCCCGTATTTCACAATTGGGATAGTGTTCTCAGCTTTTTCCTCCAAATGTGACCATAGTTACTAAGGCCAAATAATATGAACATGATTATATGTTCCAAAATATAATATGGATATGTCCCAAAAATGAAAATCTTTATCCTTTTTCATGTTTCTTTTGGAGTAAGGGCCTCTTCCTGGCAGAGTTCCCTCTCAGCCCATGTCGGTACAGTATGCTGCCACAAGGCGCATTGAGTTGCCTTGTGTACGAAATGCGCGGTATAAATAAAGTTGCCTTGGTTTGCCTTGCCTTACAGGACTTGTTTCACTGTGGATAATGACAAACTCTTACCAGGTTCAGCATCTTCACCAGGTCTTTTGTCCCCGGGTTGATCTTCACATTTCAGACACAGCACGTTCATCTCTGGGACACAGAACCCGCCTTCTTTCTGATCTGTATGATGATTGGTCATTTCCATCATTGTTTTAACCAATGAACCTGAACCTTCAAGTGTCTTGAAATTTTACTCAAGGATGAACCAGACTTGTGAGTCCAAAGTCACGACATCGTCATCTGGGCTTTAACAAATTGTTTAAAGGTATAGTCATCTTAGCGTGTGTAAACTTCGGACTTAGTAAAAAGTAACAAACATTTTTTTTAAACAAAATCTCCTATCTCATTCTTCTGACATTTAGCAAATAGAAATATTTTTTAAAATTCTAATTGACTGAAAAAAAAAGTAAAAGTTCATTCTAGCTTCATGTCAAACAGTGAGAAAAAATGCAATTGTATCTTTTAATAAAGTGTAAGATTCCTTGCTGAGTATAATCTGGCGTATGTTTAATAGTGCTGGCAGGAGGCCTGAGGGCTGTTTAATGGGTCCTTTATGAACAGCATGGGGCCCAGGGTTTAACCTAGGGGAATCCTAAGCTTGATGTTTTAATTGCCTTTCTTTTTTTTTCATTCCTGGAGTGTTGTCATTACTGCTGTGTGATCATGTGCTGTCAGTTGGAAAACAGGCATAATTGCTAAATAACATGTACACTTGAACTGTATGTACAGTATATGCACCTAGATACTGCATTTATAATAATGTAAACATAGACGTGGCTGTACAAATCCAACTTCGCTTTCCTATCACACTTTCCAAAGTGCTCCACGAGGAAGGCAACACAATTAAATAAAAGCGTGATTAAAAGCTATTCCATAAAACAGAGGTGGGAGACTCGAGTCAAATGACTTGATTCGAGTCAGACTCGAGTCACAATTTTCGGGACTTGAGACTTACTTGACCAAAGCTCTAAAAAGACTTGACTTGACTCTGGACTTGCTGTTTGTGACTCGAGACTTAACTTGGACTTGAGGCCATTGACTCTTAATGACTCGCTGAGACTTTATAGTTTTTATTGATTTGAGTGAAACTGTCGAAAGATCGGGATTCATTTCGTAAAAGCGGCGCATCTATGTTTGGACCCCAGGAAGACTAGCCATTGTCAAGGGGATCTTAATAAACAAACAAATCTATGTTTACATATGGTAATTAGCCACATGCGTGTTCGGTTTCCAGACGGAACGCGTCTAATCAATACAGCGCGAAAAGGCAGGAGGAAATACGACATGTTTCTTTGGATGCATTAAAAGTTTTCTAATAATAATATAATAATAATACCTTTAATTTGTAAAGCACTTTACATGGAATCTCAAAGTGCTACAGCACAAGTAAAAACTGACAATAATAAAATAATAAAAGCATAATAAAAGCACACAAAAGTTGAAGTTAAAATGTTAAAAGACAGTGAAGAGGAGAAAATTTATGGACAGGAAAATGATTGAAACAATGGACTGTACCTACAGAGCAGACAGAAGCCTCCAGAACGACGATGCGTAAGAGCTGGATTAATGACAGAAATCTCGGGGGCTTTTCGATGTTTTAAAGGTCCTATATCATGCAAAATCGACTTTTTGGAGCTTTTAGCCATGTTGTTATGCTATTTCCTTATCAAAAACACCCCCAGAGTGGTTTGCGGCTTCATTCACGCAGCTCTCAGTAATCCTCCTGAATCCTGCTCTCTGAGCAGCTGCTCCGCCCTCCTGCTCTCTGAGGCTCCTCCCTCTCCTGGTGAACGGCTGAGTGTTCAGTTGTGTCGTAACAGCGGAACGGAAGTGCTCGACGTCTGTAATGTAATGTCTTAATTCTATGCTTACGGCCTGATTTTAATTTGTAAAACAGCTTTTTCATTATTTCTGTCGTAAGAGAGAAACAAAGAGTAAAAAATAGAAAAAAAAAAAAAAAAGAAAAAAAAAAGGATGTGCCCGAGGTGCTTCCAGGTCAGCTGAGGCCAAAACAAACACATCGCGTCTGAACAGATCAGTCATGTTTGCGCTGCAGCTGAAGATGGAGCTCGTTACCTATTCTGGACACACCTGTTATTTATTCTTAACTAACGATAATGTCACAGAGAAAAAGAAGCGCGTTTGGCTACGAGGATGAGGAGTTTATATTCAACCCTTTTCAGGAAGAGGCCACTCAGCTGTTTTTTTCTCCGGGATTCAGCGACTATCAGCCAAAATCATGTTTTTCTGTGACTGTCACTGATGGATGTTTGGGGAACCTTCGCCAGAATCAAAGTGGATTAACTTTTATAACCAACGCAAGTCCCATAATGTAAACAGCGATGGACCAGAGCGGTGAGTCAATCCAAACGCGGGTTAGCTTGTGTGTTAGCATATTAGCTTGTGTGTTAGCATATTAGCATGTGTGTGTTAGCCATTTATGAAGCTGTGTTGCTGATGTCAACTCCGTATAACTGCATCGTGAAGTAACTTCACTTATTGCTGTTTATTTATATTACGGTAAAGTTGCGCGGAGAGAGGGGGCGGAGTTAACTGAATCGAAGCGTTGTGTCTTCCGGGTTTGAAAAATACCTCCAGAAAACACTTATATTTATCACAAAAATGAGTGCTCCATAATGGTAGAGGTACAATATATCATATAAATGCCTATACTTAACTTTGGAATGGCTAAAATAGCATGATATAGCTCCTTTAAGGTGTTCACACAAAGTTATAGCATTTAGTGGTTATATTACGCATCCGCACACAGCCCAGTGACAGCGGGACTGAAGGCTACGTGGGATCTACTTTGAGCAGGGGCGAATCCCAGTATACAGGGGCTGGGGCATTACAGGGGAACCACTGACAGAAAAACTGCCAGAGACTAACAAAAATAAAATATTATTTTATGTTTATATTTCAGACTGCAAGGAAAAGCAGCAGCATGTTTAAAAGACTCTGTTAAGGAAGGGGGTTGCCCCTGGACCCCCTTCCTTAAAATGCCGTCCCAGTAATTTTGTACATAGACTTGAGCATTTATAATATATATATTTTAAATTTTGTGGCGATTAAATATTAATTAGACTTTAAATCCAAGTCCATGAGATTTTAAAAAGTTTGATTTTAGCCTAAATTCAAAATTGCTATATCTTGAGAAAGTACTTGTTATTTTAAAGATTAAACACGTTTTGAAAAGTAGACACGCTGGCGTTTGTGACTTGAGGTGACTTGCCGGCTGAAGCAAGACTATGACTTGACTTGACTTGACCCCATGACCGATTGACTTGGACTTACTTGGGACTTGGACCTTCACGACTTGGACTTGACTCGAGACTTGCATTTAGTGACTTACTCCCACCTCTGCCATAAAATAGCAATAAATAAATCAAATACTTGAATAAAAGACATGAGAGGACTATATGACTCATGCTGTGCTAAAAGCCATGGAATAAACAAAGGTGTCAAGACGGGACGAAAAACACTGAAACACTACACTAAACTAAAAACACTGTGGTTGGTTGACAGGGATGACAAAGTGTTTTGTATTTTTGTTTTTTACTTTATTTAACCAGATTCCGAGTCTCTTTCTGAGGGCAGTGCGGTCCCTGAGGGGAACCTATGGCTCATTGTAATTGAAGAGGAAACCAGCAGACACATGTAAACTCAACAGTTTGGATGATGTCCCTGCTCAGTTCATTCAAAGCACCAATAATGGACATATGTCAAATCATTGACTTCTGTTGTTAAAACATGTGAGGCACAGAATGTACACTTTGATCTGTTCTGTTGCACCTGAGCCTTTATCCCACTGTGTCCATGCGCTATAATTTCATGCGCTTGAATGCATATGTTTTAATGTTTTTATTTATTCATTGGCTATAGCCGTGAGGAAGCCACAGGGCAAACTTAAAAGTGGATCAATGATGAACAGCAGTGAGCTTAAAGTAGATCACTGGAAAAACACCCAGGTTTGAACAAACTGAACATTATGCCGTTGGTGCAGTCATTTTTTTGTCTCTCTTTGTACCGTAATTGTCGGTGTTAACAGGCAGCTGTGATCATTAAAGATAATGAACGCTTTGTTTGTTTCTGTTTGTCTGAATTTGGGCTGTCGCATGATGATCAAATAAGGATTAATTCTGTATAATGTTCTGAAGAGCTTTGGTTGTGGTTATAAAGCGGCTAACTTAAAGTGTCATGTTGCTTTTTATTTGAAAAACACTAATTCTACCTGCATAACAAAACTGTGGAGGGATGGTTTATCTCTGTGATTATTGAACAGTATCAGTTGTACAGTAAATGAAACTGTAACTCTAACTCAATTATCAAATTACAAATGACTGGGCCCACGTGAATCAAAAACTGAAACAAAGTTCAGGACAAACCGGAAACCATTTTCTATGGACGTAGGCTGCAGTGTTTTCTTGGATGCAGAACACAGGAGTTGGGGGTCCTTGGTTGCTCCGCGTGTTTTGCCCTTCACTCTTCAATTCAAACTGAGGAATACAAGCACAGGAGAAATAAGTTATTGTGAAAGGCAGCCCAGTTAGACTTATGTTGTTCAGAGAATGGTGACTCAACAAAGTGTGTCTAAAGACGGGCCGTGTGGAGGCGTGAATGTAAACAAACCTTAAGTGCACTTGGAACGAGACCAAACAAAAGCGCTGAAGGCAGAAAGTCAAGAAAAACACTAGTCACGCAAGGTCAGAAAACAAAGGCACCTATCTAATACAACAGAGGAGGTCGGGTTCCGTCTTTTGGGGTGACTCGCATAATGCCAACTTCCAGATCAAGGCCTCTTGTGTATTAAATGTTCAGTCCTGAGAACACATTGTGTATTTGCAACCTTTGCCAATTAAAAGGAAACAAAATGCAATTTGAAAAGAACTACTGCTTTATCAACGATAACAAAAAGAAGGAAGGACTTTATTTGTATAGCATCTTTCACAGACATGGTCTTTCAGTCGTGTATATGTCCACAGACCGACTGAAGTGTGGCTGCATTCATCTGCATCAATGGACCCTCTAACCAGCACTTATGCACATACAGGCATCATCCATCCTGGACTGTTGTACATGTTTTTAGTGGTAGGAGAGACCAGAGTAAACCTGCGCAGGCACAGGGAGAACATACAAACTCCACAGAAAGGCGCCGTCCACCCCAGGGATCGAACCCGTGAACTTCTCATTGGGTGTTTGTCAATGTCCGGGATCCTTCCTTCCTCGTCCACTTCGGTGACTTCCTTGGGAGTGGGCTGAGCCGAGTGTCCTGCGGCCACCGCATGTGGAACAGCCTTCGTAATGAGAGGAGGCCGTTTGGAGCCATAGGAATACATTAGGAGAGGCCAAATGCGAACAGCATCTTTGGTCTTTTTGTGTGACTGAGGGCACAAAGTTCTTCCATACTGAGATAATGTTCTTACCTGAGATTAGACGAGTTGATACGTACCTGTCTGGTCTTTGTGCCTGTGGAAGAGCGTGGCCGCTTCTAACTTCACCCCTGTTTGGAGCTATAGGAATACATTGGGAGAGGCCAAATGCTAACAACATCTTTGGTCATTTTTCTGAGGGCAAACACAAAGACCAGACAGGTACGTATCAACTCGTCTCAGGTAAAAACATATCTCAGTATGGAAAAATGGTGGTCTGTTCCTTTAATCTTCTTCTGCATGTCCTTATAGTCTTATAGTTTTCACTATATTTCAATAAATACACTTTTAGTGACATTTTTGTTTGTTGGGGTGCCTTGGTTTAAAAAGGTCTGTTAACATTTTCTTCAATCAAAATAACATTCCTTTTTTATATTTAGTTCTAGTACTTGGATTGCAGCTTAAGGCAACCCAAGTTCAGTTGTTTAGTTTGTTTTAAACCACTAAGAGCTCATCCCTACAGCCATTACATTTAATATTTGAAGGTACTACGCATAGTACCTGAACACAATTTACAAACTAGTTAGGGAGTTCCCCATGGTTTGTATCTGTCTAATCCTGTAAGCCCTGCTCCCGTACTTCTTATTCCCCTGTCATCTGTAAGTACCAGGGTCTGCTCCTCCATTACACCGCTCATTATAAAGTCATGGGTCAGTAACTCGGAGCGAAACCTCAGGAAAACTGCGGCTTCACTTTATCATGGAGCTGAACCACCAGAGACGCCTGACAGCACTGCACCGGGCTCCGAGCTGAGGTTAATGCAGTCTATGAAATTTAAACATAGCTTTTTACTTTCGGGAACTGCAGCTCTTTCATGTTTCAAATTAAATTGCAAAACTCTTCGTGACTTGGTACAGTTAGAGAAATTACAGCGCGCACATAATTATTACACAAGTTACTTTTTTGTACCTTTTTTTTTCAAACTCCAAACAATATAAAACTGAAAGACTATTATTAGGTGATGGTCAACGATGTAATGAGAGGAAGTGCGGTCAAAGCAGGTCCACGCTCTGAATCAGGTGGAAGATACACAGGAAAAGACATGCTATCTGAAAATAATATTTCTTTTATCAAAATCTTAATTCATTTTTAATTAACGTTGAAATGTTGACAGGAAGTAGTATTTACTCTACACAGGCCAACAGGAAGTTAGCCAAAAACATTCCAAGCGCCTATACTGTTACATACTGTCATACTGAAAGGCCTCATTATCCTGCAGCTGTCATTGCAGTTGAATGTGCCCATCTACATTATGTAAATAAATATGATTATAGCACACCTGGGTACCCCCAAGGATCAGCTCTGGACCCGCTGCTATTCATGTATGACCCACTTTACCTTTGCCTGGAGGCTGCCTTGTAGCTGTATGCAGATGAACTCCGCATGAAGGCACACACTGGGGTTCATTTGGATCATGTTATGGAGATATCTGTTAACCTCACACAGCCAGGCCAACTCAAACAAACTTCAGTCATAGTCTACTAATATCTAGTATAGATACCATTAGGAAAAAAAAATATTTTGTTTATAGTGTTTGTTTATAATTTTTGGTGTAATGACAATTAATTTAATTTAATCAATGCATCAAAGCAGATCAGATTACAGAATTTTTCCCTATATGCCCTTTTACTGAGGTGTACTCAAGTACATGTATACTTGAGTAAGTTTAACTGTACTGTAATTAACTATTTTTGCAAGTAGAGTACAGTACTTTTTACTTTCAATTGAGAAATGTAAAAATATCTGTGCTCTTGCTTGAGTAAACAATAAGTAATAACTCATGCCTATGCTTCAGTGGCAAATCTTCATTTTGACGCATGAAATAGATGTATTTTCTGTTTTGTTAAGTTAATTCTTCATAATGATTCCTTTTTAATTGTTTTAATGGTATATTCTTTGAAAATGTTACGAGTCGTGGTGAAGAGGGAGCTGAGTCGGGGGGCAAAGCTCTCGATTTACCGATCGATCTACGTTCCCACCCTCACCTATGGTCATGAGATTTGGGTCATGACCGAAAGGACAAGATCGCGAATACAAGCGGCCGAAATGAGTTTCCTTCGCAGGGTGGCTGGGCGCACCCTCCGAGATCGGGTGAGGAGCTCAGTTACCCGGGAGGAGCTCGGAGTAGAGTCTCTGCTCCTTCACGTCGAAAGGAGCCAGCTGAGGTGGCTAGGGCATCTGTTCCGGATGCCTCCTGGTCGCCTCCCGCGGGAGGTGTTCCAGGCATGTCCTAGTGGGACAAGGCCTCGTGGAAGGCCCAGGACACGCTGGTGGGACTATGTCTCCGAGCTGGCCTGGTGTCGCCTCGGGGTCCCCCCAGAACAGCTGGAGGAGGTGTGTGTGGACCGGGAAGTTTGGGCATCTCTGCTGAGACTTCTGCCCCCGCGACCCGGCCCCGGATAAAGCGGAAGAAAATGGATGGATGGACATTATTTCATGGTTCAAACTTTACGCACGTTACTTAGCACTCACAATACTGTAGTAAATTTTTCCCAGGTACTTTTTTACTCTTGAGTAAAGTGTTTAATTCTACTTGAGTCGAGCAGGTGCTTCGCATATCTATTTCACAAGCTGCCATGCCATTGGTCCGACAGCCCATTAGTCCAATGTCTCATTATTCAGAAGTCACAATTGAGCAGAGGTGCCGTTAGTCCCACATCTCTAACCCAGTTGTGTTGTGGATATGAGAGCCACATACGACCACTGGCCCTAACCTTAAGGTCAGTGGACTCTTGCCTGATCTAATTTGAATTTTCAACACCTACTCAATGGGACATTTTCGGACTAATGAGACCACGGACTAATGGGCCGACCCCTTTCAGAACAGGTGCGTTGGAGAGGTCGTGCATAATTCTCATATCATGTGGAAAATGTAATCTCCTGCACACTGTAAATCTTTTATCAGGATTTACAGTGTGGGAGATAACATTTCTACTTTATTCTACGAGTATAATGATTTTAAAGTAACATTACTCTTACTTGAGTAAATATTTAGTATAATCCACCCATGTCTGCCTGCTTAGGCGTGTGATCAATTTTACAGTTTCTTTCAAGATTGCTTTGGCACATTGTCTGAAACAAAAACAAAAAAAAACAGTCAAGAAACTGAAAGTTCAAGACTGTCCAGAAGCAAAACTCTGGAGCTCTCTCTGATGTGGTGCCCAAGGCCAGATTGGACTGGTCCATTTACCCTGTGATCCTCCCGTGGCCCCGTCCACTGACCTCCAGCTCAGTGTTGTTCCTCCTGGTCTGTAGCACAGCTCACTCCTGCTCTGCAGAACAGCTAACAGCAAAAACATCCTCCGGAGCTACGCTTGTATTTGATGTTGTATTTGATGTTGTTTTGTACAACTGCAGAGCTGGAGGCAGTGAGGAGAGTTTTAATGGAGGAAGCAGAGTCTTCTACAGACAGAGGCGATTTGCAGCATCAGGTCTTTTTCTTTTGCTTTGTGGACAGAAGAGTTCAGTGACAAAGGAGACAAAAGAGTTGGAGAAACGATTAGTTTTCCAAGAAGGTCCATAAAGACAATGTCCAGAAGGCATGAGCGAAAAATCTGAGCATGGAGAGACTGACCTGAGATAGATTTATCCTTCTTTAGCGCCTGCTCCTCCCACAGAGAATGTTAGTCTCTTTTTGAACGCCAATGATTTTAGAGCAGGTTTAAAAAATGAAAAAGTGAAGCTTTATTTGAGATGACCAAAGCCTTACTCCCCCACTTGTAGCTTTGTTATTTGTTTCGGTTTTAGCCTCTGTGCTCGGGGCTTTAGGTGCCTGTGTGTTTTAAGCGTGTTCCATGTTTTGACCCCATGTGCTCATGCAAATGTTTGATAAGCGCCTGACTTTTAGCCCCATCTGTGCAGATATATGTGCTTAGCGTGTTTCCGTGTGGTGAAGCCTGTCCTTGGCCGGAGCGGTGAGGCGGAACACACGGGGTCCCCGGGCGTTCTCGTCACTGCAGAGCACAGAGGGTTAAACGCACAGAGCCAGGATGAAACAAGGTCATGGAGGAGCGTGAAGCTTTTGACTTTAGTTTTCCATATAACACGTGATGAAACGCAGGCGGGATGTGTAATCCCACTGTCCAACCTCTGGATAAGGCAATGCTTTGAAACACTTTGACAATTTCCACATTAACCTCTTAATCCCAACCTTAACCGAGAGCATTTTCTCTTGTTCAGCTTTACCTAAATCTAAAAGCCTCTGGAATGGAGCCTAAAGGCAAGTGTAATGCCTCATTTGAAAGCTAAGACCTACAAAACCGATCTTTTTCCTCACATTGTTGATATGTTTTTGTCACTTTTTAGGACCTATTGTAATCGCAACGCAGTGCGCGAAGTGAATGTCCATAGCTCTGTTATGGGCCCTGTATACCTGTTATTGCCCGAAAATAAATGTCTTTTTACCTTATTTTATATGGTGTTGCCATGGAGACGACCGTAGCCCCCCCCCATGTTATTCTAATGGGATGGACACATAAATCTCACATCAGACATAATGACAGCCCTCTGTCAGGAGCATGTGAACAGTGGTTACTGAAGTACCACTGAAGTCCAATGCTGCTTGTGAAACCTTTAAAAATGTAGGCACCCTGCAGGGAGGAGCCATTATTCACATGGAGAGGCTAAAATGTAGTTTTGATGATTATACTCACAAAGATGAATGGCACATCAGCAGGGTAATAAAATGTAGTAGTAGGGTTACAGAGGCGTGGCAATGGCGTAAGGGCCATTTGATGCCGCTTGTACCTTTAATTTGACTTTGTTTTTCATTGCACTTTTGCCACTTTTTCATTGCGTATTCATCACGTTTTAATTGCTAATTTTTGTCTAATTTTTGTCACTTTTTTGTTGCTCTTTTGTTGCTTTTTTGTCACATTTTCTTGCGTTTTCATCCTCGTTTTTGTTGCAATTTTGATGCCTTTCTCAAGAAGCTTTTAGATTTGAGAAAATGTGCTCGGTTAAGGTGGGGGTTAAGAGGTTAAGTCCAGCTGTTTTTGATTATTTGTTTGCTTTGACAATTGCAGGCCAAATATACAAAAAACTACTGGGGAAACACAGATATGTGTGATATGTCAAAGGCACAGAGCTCTTTACTTTCAAACATTTATTTGAATAAAATCTTTTGTGACCGTCTTTAGTGTTGGTCGTGTTCAGCCGCATGATGTAATAAAAGTCCAAAATGTAATAACACTTTAGTCTTTAAGAGATATAGACCTACTCCTCTCCAGTTAATAAAGGTCTTAGAGTCAAATGAAGTTGAATTGGGAGAAGGCTGTTCCCACAGATGGATTACACACTGGTCCAGTTCTGAATTTACTTTGGAAACGACAGAGTGAGGAGAGTGTTCTTCTGAGAGATGCTCAGTGTAAGTGAGTGTTACTTGTGGGACTTTATTGTGTGATGGTTTCTGTTTAACACAATAACCATTGCCCTCTGGCCAGCACTGCTGTAACAGCTCTGTGTTTAGATCTAATTCCAAATAAAAGACAATATAATCCCCCACTCATGGGCCGCAATGTGTGGATGCTGATCGACGGCCAATGCAGTCTCCCACTCTCTCTCGTTCTTATTGTCATTAGAGGCTTTTTAAGGCCTATGCCGATGGCCGATATCGAAAGCCGATTATTAAGGCCGATATCTAAGGCCGATAAATCTACTTCATAGCAGCACATCGATTGTGAAAGACAACACTCACCGTGTGCAATATAAATGAAGCAAGTCAATAAAAGCCTTTAAATATTTATTGGCTGCGTTATCATATGCTTGTGTGAGAAGGTCGATAAGGACGCAGACTCGCAGAACAAAATCTCTAGTCACGCATCTTTTGCAAATGTATTGCCTACTTTTGACTGTGGGATTGCTTGTTGGTGCAACAATTGCGTCCGATATACCAATCCCCACTAATGCTTTTGGCAATCTTCAATCTCCCGTTTATGCCTATACGACCAATGGACCGGATTTTACTCACAAACCCTTTTCTCTTGTAGCTTAAACAGAATGAAAGCTGATCCTCCTCTCCCTTAGTTACTTTATCTAATAGACTCTATTAAAGGTAAGTAGGATCTTTACATCCTACATCCCAGCAACAAAAACAAGCCAAATAAGCCCCCCCAAAAAACAAACAAACAAACAAAACACAAGAAAGTGCCAAAAACGCAATGAAAAAGTGGCTAAAATCCAATGGAGAAAAAAAAAACTAACCCTCCAAAGTGACGACAACACAGGAACAAAGCAATCCGTTTAGTTTGTTAGTATACTTTATTGTTCCCGTAGGGAAATTTGTCTTCTGTAGTATTTAACGGTAGCACAGCGGTTACCGCTTGTGCTTCACAGCTAGAAGGTCCTGGGTTCGATTCCCACCAGGGACGGGGCCTTTCTGTGTGGAGTTTGCATGTTCTCCCCGTGTCTGCGTAGGTTTCCTCCGGGTACTCCGGTTTCCCCTACCACTAAAAACATGTACAATAGGCCAGGATGAATGTGAGTCTGTTTGTGAGTGCGCATGGGGGACGACGGATGGAAATTAGCCCAAGGGTACAATCCGGTGTGGCTTGTTTACATGCATGAGACCCATGTACAGTACATGCACTGTCCTGACCAAATAAACCAAGAAATAAAAACAATTTTAAAAAAAAACATCCTTTGATGCCGCTGGGGCAACCCGTGGGGAGCAGTGGTCGACGGCAGTGATTTATCCATTGTACATGTTTTTAGTGGTAGGGGAAACAGGAGTACCCGGAGGAAACCTACGCAGACATGGGGAGAACATGCAAACTCCACACAGAAAGGCCCCGTCCAGGACCTTCAAGCTGTGACGCGGAGGTACTAACTGCTGCGTGATCAGTTTTGTCGGTCATAGCTTTTAGATTTGGGTAAAGCTGGAGAAAATGCACTCGGTTAACTGAGTTGTATTACCATTGGAATGTTGATGAGTCGGAGGAAACACTCTGCAACAGGATTTGTCCGTAACGTCGTAATAGGGGATTATCAGGGCTCTGATAATCGTACAGCTCCTGCTTTTCCCCCAAAGCGCTCGCCCCCCTCAGACACACACTCACACACTCACTCTCACATGTGTTGGAAAAATGAACATTGTAATTGTGCAGAGCCCAGTGACCCAGGACCCCTGCTACTGTATATGAGGTGTGAGTGCACAAGCGCTTTCCGAAATGAAAGTTAATGGAACCCGTAAAAGCAGAAACATTATTATAAAACCCTTTGTATCAACATCTGACCTTTACTTTACCAGGAAACTTTATTTCTTTATAGTCGATCTTCCCATATTCACCTGCAGCGTCCGCACTGGTCCATACTTTGAAAGCGCTTTCCCATTAAACAAACATCTTTTCTCTGTCTCTCTCATCTTTGTGACGGACTAAGTGGCCCTCCTCCCGGCCGTGCGTGGTCAGATGTGTGCTGTGTGTGTGCTGTGTGTGTGCTGTGTGTGTGCTGTGTGTGTGCTGTGTGTGTGCTGTGTGTGTGCTGTGTGTGTGCTGTGTGTGTGCTGTGTGTGTGCTGTGTGTGTGCTGTGTGTGTGCTGTGTGTGTGCTGTGTGTGTGCTGTGTGTGTGCTGTGTGTGTGCTGTGTGTGTGCTGTGTGCTCGCTGACCTCCTGGGTCCAGATGGCTCTCTCCTCTGCCTGTCTTTGAGAGTTTGTGGAGCGGATAATCCAACAGGAGCAGGGCCGGAGGGGGACGCGAGTGGAGGGGGCAGGTGAGGGTCGACGGGGGAAGTGACCAGTCTGGGCTTCTGGGTCAAATGCAGCGTGATTTCAGTGGGAGGGCTGGGTAAACGGCGGAGTCCTTCAGGCAAGAGGAGAGTCTGTTGGTCGTTTTGTGTCTCTATGTTCAGAATGTCATCTTAAACAGAGAGTGGAGTACTGTAGCTCTACTCTATATGATTTTTGAAAGAAAAGCAGTATTTTCATCAAATGAATCAGAAATACAATCTTACGAATCTATATCTGATACAAATCTAAATAAACAAGGATGAAAATGTGGAAGAAACCATGGCTATAATGTGACAAAAAAATACAAATGGATTAAATTCCGGAGGAAATTGTGTAAAAATCTGCGTTAAAAGCAAACGACTTCAACAGATGGATAATGAGCCTCATTTATGAACATCTTCTTAACTCATAGACGTCAATTGAAATCCGAACGTTGACTGCCAATGACATCTATAGACGTCAATTGGGTTTTTCAATGGGAACAGCTGCAGCAAAGCCTTGAGCATGTCTGGTGTAAAAATCTTAGTTGTGCTGCCTAATGCTGCCACCTAGTGACTCAATAAAATAACTACTTCTTTTATTGAGTCACTAGGTGGCAGCATTGCTCTTTCGTTTCTCAGCTTTTTGGTCAGAAAACTGCATTTTGGGTGATTTCACCTTTTTCTACGGACGATTACTAAAGAATGGAAAGAGGTACAAACAAACTTTTTTTTTTTGTTTACAAAGAAGAGAGTCTAATCTTTCTTTAGGTGGGTTTCATGTTGACATAAACCTAGACCTACATTTTCTGTGGGTCTTGAAAAAACAGTCAAAATCCTGAAAAACCTCTGGCAGTGGGGAGTTCTCTGATTTGAAAATGGCTGGCAGTCAATGAGTTAAAGAAACGGGCCACCATTTTTCCATTCTGAGATATGTTCTTACCTTTTAGACGAATTGATACGTACCTGTCTGGTCTTTGTTTGTGCCCGTGGAGGAGCTTGGTCGCTTCCAACTTCACCCCGTTTGGAGCTATAGGAATATACTGGGAGAGGCCAGATACTCACAACATCTTTGTGCGTGCGCCCAGTCACGCAAAAAGACCAAAGACCAGACAGATACGTATGAACTTGTCTGAGCTCAGGTAAGAACACATCTCAGTATGGAAAAACGGTGGCCTGTTCCTTTAAGAAACTTCTTCAAATCAGTACTTACGAAGGCAGAGCCAGGAAATTCGCCACACGTTCTTCAGTAGGAAAATACTTCACAACTGAGTTCTGAAGGTGGTGAACCCCGACTTGGAAGCGGCTGTGTATGTGAGGACTAATAAGCGTATGTCACCGCCTCATTCACCATATAAGGTCGCGAGTGCCGTGCGAAACAGGCAGCCAAAGATATGAACTGCAAAACACAAACAAAACTAATAACCAACAAACCCACTAAAGAAAAAAATCTCACAGTCAAGGACTCCCTTCTCTTACATGTTTTCTGGAATGAATTAAGATATAAGTAAGTATATATGACAATGTTGGGTTCCATCAGGAGCAGCTTGTGAACAGAATTGGAGATGTTTTTGTTCGTAAGAGTCCTTCTGACTGTTCTTAGGATTTGTTCTTCCCAAAGGAACGTTTTCAGCTAAGAACAAGTTTTGTGAATGCCAAAAACCTTCCGATGAAGGCTTTAAGAACAAATGCGTAAGAACGTGTCGTGAATGAGGCTCATTGATCGTAAACACGCTCAAAATCCACGATAGACGACGTCAAGGCTGCAGTCTGGAGGTTTTCCCGTGGCCTTCACAGTCTCCTGACCGACACATCATTGATCATCTGAGGATGGACTTCCAAAGGCCCAGAAATCGCTTGGTTCTGGAAGACTTTTGTAAGGAAGAAAGGACAAAAACTTAACAAGAATGTAAAGACTCTTGGCGGCTCAGACATTTGCTCCGGCATTATGTCCTTTTATGTCATTTTGAAAATGTAAAAATGTAAACTTCAGGCCTTTTGGAGCTCATTTCATCTTCCTCTTGCTTCTTTTCGTTTACACTGAATAGACGTTTTGACCCGGGGCGCCCAAACTTTTCAACTCCACAGTATTTCAGCGATCTCAAGCCGTTGATCTTCTTCACAGTAAAACAAGTGTGAGTACAGCTCGACGACTGTGCGGCTGAGTCATTCCTCTTGGCTTTAAGGCTTGAATTACGAATCCACTGCAATAGTGAGCAGCCCGACTGAGGTGGAGCCAGGATCAGGGCGAGTTCACGGATCCGTCTGGCTGAGGCCGACAGTGAGTGGGAGGATGGCGTCTACTGTAAAAGTCGGTGTTTAATCTGGTATTATTTTCATCCATTTCACACTTTTCTTTCCCCAATGTTAAACACGTGCACATGTCTATGTGGCTGGGCTAAAAACAGAAATGCTTGGCAGTTGTAAAACACGCCGTTGTCAGTCATGAATTCAGCGAGAGTTCTGCGGCGTGCATCCCAAATGAGTCCAGTTTTTTCCAAATCCACAGTGAGAGACTTTGTGGTTTTGTGGAGTTTTACTTATGTTTTTGCAAAAGGAACCTCATTAACGGAGCGCACAGTCGAACATTGTGTCAGCAGGGTTTGTAATTGTACAGATGTTCCAACAAATGAAGCTACACGATGAAGGCAGTGAGTGCTGTGAGGCGTTGGATCTGCAGAAATGACACGCAGCTCAATAGTCTTTGTAGCTTGCAGTGTTTGTCACAAGGACTTGTTTTTATAATGCAAATGACTGCAATGTTTCAATCTGGTCTACTCGGTCTTCAAGTCAATTTGCTTTTATAGAAAGAATATGTAGAAGCATTTTTGTTCCATTAACCTCTTACCCCCCTGGCAGTTTTTCTGTCAGTGGTTCCCCTGAATAAAATGGTAAAATAACTACTAAATACTGTAACTTTTGGGAGAACGCCTTAAAACACCGAACCGCCAACAACATTTTTGTCATTAATCCAGCTCTGACCGCCTCCTAGTTCTGCAGGCTCCTGTCAGCGTTGTAGCTTCAGTCCATTGTTTCAAACCTTTTCCTTTCCTTAAAGGGATGTTTCAGGATTTTTGACATAGGGCCTCATTTCCTAGTTATCCAGAGTGTTGCTGATTTCTGGAGATATTTTTTTGTAATTCATGCAGTTCTAATGTTTGGAGAGTTTCGTGGTGCTAGGCTAATGCAAGGCTAGCACATTTCTATGGTTGGATTTCTCTAGATATTCAAGCAGAAATATTGATTTGTTGATGCTCTATTACAATTAGGTGTAATGACGTGCTCTGTGACGGTTTTTATCCAAAATGTTTGTGTGTCTTGACAGACCAAGCTTCTCATCTGAACATTCTGTTAATGTAATCATAAATTTTACTATCGTATTTTACTATCGTTGATAGAATCATTTTAACCATTTTGCATTTAAAATAACTTATATTTGAGCAGCACCAGCTTCGTGTTTGTACAAGCTATGTGGCGGTGGAGTGATCTGCTAGAAAATAGTCCCTCATAATGCGATCATTCATGTGATGCAGGTCAGTTATATTCCAAACATGATTCTGTCGACACAGACATTTATATTGTTAGTCTGGTGTTATAAGTGATTTGCCTCAGGTTCTCTGTGGAGCGGGTCACACTGTTTTTAATGCAGGCTAGCTGATATCATAGAAATGTGCTAGCCTTGCATTAGCCTAGCACCACGAAACTCTTCAAACATAAGAACTGCATGAATTACAAAAAAAATATCTCCAGAAATCAGCAACACTCTGGATAACTAGGAAATGAGGCCCTATGTCAAAAATCCTGAAATATCTCTTTAAGGCCCTTTCATGGTAATCTCCAGTCATTCCTGGCCGGGCAGGTTTTGTTCGACGTCGTGTGTTTGGGGTCCCTTCTGCTGTGGTCTCTTTACTTCCTGGATTGTGTTGACTCATAGGTAGAACACAGAAGTACTGCCCTTGGGATGTTTGTTGGTCCTACCTTTGGTGAGCTAAACCATGAGTGAAGTGTCACATGGCTTCACTCATCACTACACACAAGTATCGTCCATCACCGGACCTGTTCTTAGTCCAGCAGGTCTCAGATTTGCTGAGGAGGCAGTGGGAATGACCTTTCCCTTTACTCTGAATGGATTGAATTGGATCAGCGCTGTTGCCTTACTCGCAGTCTGCAGGCGCTGTGGTCTTGTCTTGTGAGAATGATTTTGCAGTATTGTTGTATTCAGCAGGTTTGAATAATGTATCCAGTCACTGCACATGTCCACTGTGGTCCGAGCAGCGTGACCGAGAGAGAGTTTGAATATGAACAGTCCAGTGAACATGGAGCTACAGCGGTGCCATGGGACTGTATCAGACGTGCGCTGAATTCATTTGTTGCAGTTGGAATCAGCCACTTTCCATCACCGGTCAATTTCAACATTAGTGTCCAAGTAAAAACGTAGACCAAAGTCACCCTTTATGTTGTTTATTTTATGGCGTTTCGTTGACTCCAAATGACTTGTTGATCTTTGAACAATCTGGTTGTAATTGAGGTGAGGAAGAAGAGATGAAGCTTTACAAATGTCATGCCCACATAATGTGTACACAATCTAAATATAGCAGTGACGGGATTTCGGCTCTTTGTGGTGAACCGGTTCATTTGGACTGGCTCACCAAAAAGAGCCGGCTCTTTTGGCTCACCAAAATGCTTTGGGGTTTCCTTTAGAGGTGAAATCCCAGACATTTAGCAGAGATGTGATAGCCTGGTCAGCCATACAGACTTCTCTCTTTATATTTGAAATATATTCTCCAGTTTAGAATAAAAACAGAGTTTAGAGTAAACAGAGGAGAAAAGGCTGGCGTGTCGGGCTAGAGGTTTGGATTCATGACTCGATAAATGAGCCATTCTTCTGAAAATAACTAGTATAATCAAGCTTGGAAATGTAAAATAAAAGATTTTGTCTTTTCATTGCTGTAGCTTGGCTTATCTTCAGGGGTTAAAGTTGACTTTGGAAGATGGTGGAACCATTGTTTATTGCAGTAACACCCACACTCTTACCCCGTATAACCAATCTGCTGTGGGGCCCCAGTCCCTCTGCCTGTGTCAGCTCTGGCCCTGTGTCCCTGTCCCGTCTGTGGCTGCAGCCTTGCGTTGACTGTGGAATGGAAACTGACTCCAGACATCACTAAGTCAAACCTGTAGCCAGGCTCCTGTTCTTCAGCTTCTGAAGGTTTTCTAAAGGGCTGACACAGAGGGAATACTGTGTGGAGAAAAATAATAATAATGCATTGTTTTTCTGGACACTCAAAGACGTCTTGCCTTGCATTATTCATTCACTCTATGGTGGTAGTAAACTTGAAGCCACAGCTGCCCTCACTCACTCACTCTCTACATTCACCCAGGCTTCCCAAACAGTCTCCCATCCAAGTACCGACCAGGCCCTTCCTGCTTAGCTTCGAGGTCCGCTGGACTCGGGCAGAGTGAAGGCGGTCCGGCCGACACTGAGATGTATCCCGGCACCGCGTGTGTGATCTAATCCTCTAACCCAGCGTATTCTATCTCTTTGTGGATTAGCTTCTGTTTTTAGAATTCATGTAAATGCTGTTTTTCCCTTGCACATGAGCTCGTCTCTCTCTCAGGCGACTGTAGGGCATAGACATTGTTCGCTTAAAAGAGCCGGCTCTTTGTACTGACCCCCCATCCCTACAGTGTAGAAAATACTTGTTCCTCCATGTGCTGGCTGTGGCCTGTCCTCACATGCTTCTCCTGTTACTCTCTGCAGGAGTGATCCGGACCGCCGTCTCGTCCCTGGACCGGGAGAACAGGGCCCACTACAGTGTGCTCGTGCAGGCCAAGGACATGGCCGGTTCAGTGGGGGGGCTTTCCGGGTCCACCACGGTCAACATCACCCTGTCTGACGTCAACGACAACCCCCCCAAGTTCCCCCAGAGTGAGTTCTTTCTGTCTCATTGGTTTGTCCGTCCGATTGGTCGCTTTTGTTTTCTACTCGATTGTAAATTAATATAGTGAGAATTCAAATACAAATAAGAAGTACAGTGTAAAAGTACCCCTCAAAAGTTACTGAAGTATATGTAAGTGTATGTATATGTAAGTGACTGATTTAAGGCGAGACACTGCAAACAAAAATGATCTCTTATACATAAAAATAATTTCTGAGGGATTTTGGATCTTGTCTAGTTTTAACATAAGCTGTCTCTTAGTGGGAAACATCTTTAAACATTTCAAGTTGGCCTTGTTTTTATTTTATTCAAAGCTCAATAAATGAGGTTAGGGATTAGATATTTAAAAATCTCCCTGAAAAAACTTCAAAATATTAAGTCCAAGACTGGAAAAGTTTCAGTCTACAGGCCCGCATCAATGTGAGTTTAATGCATTTTGAGACAATGGCACTTGAAATGACAAATTCCCAGATAGATAGACACATATTATTGTGAAGATTAAGTTTTGTTTTTTTCCAGGTGAAAGTCTATATTTTAAGAGACCAATTTGGTCCAAAACCTAAAAAAAAATAGTAATAATTGTTTTGCCTTACGGAGTTTAAAAATGTTAAAATTAAGTATTCTCCTCCCCATACATGTTCCAGTCCTGTTCAATGTGTAGAATGAGCTCAGACCTGTTCACCACAACTGCCTCTAAAATCCTGCACTGTCGCTCAGAAAGGTGTCACTTCGAGTCTGAAGTGCCGTCATGCATGAGCTTAAAGGGAGGTATTCTGCAAAATCCACTTTTTCAAGTATTCCATCATGTTATTATGTCATTCCCTCATTAAAAAATGCTTGAAGTGTTGCCTTGGCACATTCACGTATTTTTGAGTAATCTGTAAAAACTCTGATGGCGGCCATTTTAGGCATAGGTTTGCCTGAGTCCTCCTAGGAACGCCCCCACCTCCTGGAGACGCCTCCGAGCCGAGTAACCAACCACTGCTCCTCAGCAGAACCCCCTCCCCACTGATGCCACAGACAGCGTGTGGAGGGGGCGTGTCGGAAAGGGTCAGAGGTTCTTAAAGAGACAGAGGCCTATTTCAAGACATTCATTACAGCCATTTTGAGAGAGACATTTTATACAAGGCAGTTATTCTAATTTACTGCATTTACAGACCAGCAGAAGGTTTGTCATCATTGTAGTGTGATATAGACTGGTGCTATGTGACTGAAAAAAGCTTAATACCCCCTCTTTATTATAGAAGATGCAGTTACACCTATGGCCTGAGGTGGCAGTAGTGAGTATAAAATGGCTAACTTGCATCTAGCCCCTTTAAGGCGAGATTCTGCAGGTGAATAGAAAAAAATATTTAGTGGATTTATCATTTAATATTAATGAAATATTCTCATTTGGCCTGGTCTTATGGGGTTCAAACCACAATAAATCTGGTAAGACCTGGACACTAAAACACATGTGAGAGAGTGGATATGTGGTTCACATGTGACATGCTGTAGTACCTCTGTGCTCTGATAAACACTGTTGTGTTGTTATGTCACCAGGCATGTGCGTATGCGACGCTGTGGATGGTCAAGCGTGATTGTGCTCTAACCAAATCAGACTGCATGGCGATTGTAACAAGTGTTGCTATAGTTGGTGCATTTCTTATTAAAATAGACATTAAAAGGTGCAATAGATATAATGGATGATATGAAAGGAGCCAGATCTCTGCTTTGTGCAGAGGAGACGAGGGGAAAGCCTTTCAGTGAGTGCCAGACTGCAGCATAAAGTTTGTTTGAGATCTAGACCTGATTGTAAAGTCCTTGTGCCCTTCTATGATAAACATTTACTGTGGTGTTATATAGTCTGGCTGTGGCCTTATGCGGTTGCGGTGTCTCGCCGTTTTGATTTGACGCAGAGGCATAAGTTATGTTTATTGGTCTGCATCTTTATATTTGAGTCAGTGAAACACATTTCTCCTGTGCATCCCAAACCAGCATTACAGCTCAAACAGCAGCGTCTTTCCCCCACAATTCAAATGAGCGCCAAGTTGTTGACATGTTAACCCTTCACCTCGTGAGGACTTATGAAAACTCAAGTCCTCTGAAAATCAGAGCAGAATCAGCCAAAAAACTCACAAAGTGGGTTTGAAGAAGAGATTCAAAGGCATGAGGTTTGTTATGGTCTGAATGCCAAAGCAAGCATCAACATAACAAATCAAACGTTAATAATTAAGCAGTATTCAGGGCCCTCAGGTCTTCAGGCTGTTCGGATGTTCTGTGTTCTGACTGCTGCTGCTGTGGTTGAGGAGGTGAGAGGAGTTTTTGAGTCCTGTTATGGGGAAGAGTGGGCACCAGGTCTGTCAATATGTTATGTCTCTGATCATCGAGCAGAGCACGTGTTTGGAGAGCACTGGCACCAGCTCGGGTTTCGGCTCCTCCACAGGTGTAGCCGGCTGAAGATCTGTGGCTGCTTTTTGTCCTCACATTCGCTGTGGTTCCATTAAAGCATGAAACAAATGAATATAGGTTGGAGGGTTTTTTTTATTCCAATGTAATAGTGTCAGTCTTCTAGACAGTACTGAGACACATTTGATAACAGTTGTCATATCATACATCAATTAAAAAACTTTAGTCCAGTAAGCTGTTATGTTAGGACAGTTCCACAAAGTGTGAGCTCCTGCTCCTGGCCGCTCCGATCACAAGCTGTGTTCACCCCATGGAACATTTTAAAGCCGTGCTTTGGAGAGGTGTAGAGTGTGCAGAACTTTGAATTGGAGCAGTCCATGACGAGCACAGACTGAGGATGGGTGGGCGTCGTCCTGAGCTTTAGTAAAAAGACTGGCTCGTTTTAATATGAAATTTGAACTCCTGCCAGATAACTCACAATATCAAAGACACGATTAAGACTCGACTTCATTTAAATCATCTAAAATGATAAATATAGTGTATTTAGACTTTAGAGCAGAAAGCTTTCACTCGCCTGCTCCGTTGTTGGGCTGGTACTTGTGTTCGTTCGGGTGAGTTCTGGGGAAAAATGAATGAAACAACCGACATCCAGTTCGAACCGTTCACCTGAAAGAGCCACTCTTTCACATCACTGGTAGGATGACCATCAGCAAAGCCTTTGTACGAAAGGTGCTTTATAAATAAAGTTTGATTTGATTTGATGCAGCATCAACATGGCGTCTGGAGTGGTAAATGACCCCAGGACCACAGAAGGGTGAGAGGATGCTCTGCATATATGAGCTTTCACACTGCTATAGGAGGAGACGCATATGCTAATGGCAGTAGTAAACATGTCAGAGCAGTTAGATCACAAAGCACTCGCCCTCGCATCATTATTTATTCATGTGTGTGATTCAGGAGCTAGCAAACAGAGCTGTCTCTAGCACTGCTTTATCTCTGTCACACTCACCTCGTGTGTGTCTCTGAGATGAGGAAAGATTATTTAGTCGTTTTGAAAATCAGACTGCCCTGCCAAGTGAATATATAATCAAACGTATGAATCAAAACAATTACTGCTGGTCTCACTTGATTAAGAAGCCAATTTTTTGCCACTATAGAGGTAACTTCTCTGGGATCTGGTCAGTGATTGACTTTGGATTCCACAGGTGTATATTGTCGTGTCCTTGGGCAAGACACTTCCCCCACCTTGCCTCCAGTGACAGACATGAATGGGTGAGTGGTTCCTTGATGTAAAACACTTTGAGCTTAATGCAGGTAGAAAAGTGCTATATACATGGAACCGTTTGCTGTGACTCCCATATAGATATTTTAGAAAGGTCAACTCCAAGGTCAATTCTCACTCAACCTAAGGTCTCATGGCTCATATGTAGATGTTGTCGACTGTTAAAGGGATATTTCAGGATTTTTGACATAGAGACTCATTTCCTAGTTATCCAGAGTGTTGCTGATACCTGGAGATATTTTTTTTGTAATTCATGCAGTTCTTATGAAGAGTTTCGTGGTGCTAGGCTAATGCAAGGCTAGTGCATTTCTATGGTATCAGCTAGCCTGCATTAAAAACAGTGTGACCCGCTCCACAGAGCACCTGAGGCAAATCACTCATAACACCAGACTAACCATATACATGTCTGTGTCCATAGAATCATGTTTGGAATATAACTGACCTGCATCACATGAATGATCGCATTTTGAGGGACTATTTTCAAGCAGATCACTCCGCCGCCGTGTAGCTTATACAACCACAAAGCTGATGCTGCTCAAATATAAGGTATTTTAGATGCAAAATGGTTAAAATTACTCTATGGACACAGACATGTATATCATTAGTCTGGTGTTATAAGTGATTTGCCTCAGGTGCTCTGTGGAGCGGGTCACACTGTTTTTAATGCAGGCTAGCTGATACCATAGAAATGCGCTAGCCTTGCACTAGCCTAGCGCCACGAAACTCTTCAAACATAAGAACTGCATGAATTACAAAAAGAATATCACCAACAGTCTGGATAACTAGGAAATGAAGCCCTATGTCAAAAATCCTGAAATATCCCTTGAAGTCTTTGAACTTGGTGAAGCTGAAGTTCAAAGATTTAACTGTACAAGTGTGGCATGTGCTGTTATCCTGCGGAGGAGAGGATTGTGAAGGTGTTGAAATAAAAACAAAAGTCTGTGCAGAGTATGGGCTGGAAAGCAAGTGGGAAACACCTCCAAAGATGGTGGAGAAAGACGGAGCCTGTAGGTCCTGTGGGACTTCCAGATACAGATGGACACACTATTCCCTAAATAGGGAATTACATGTGGTCACGCCATTCTGTAGTGGTGTCCGAATGTCCAGAGAGAAAAAAAATGCACTTGGAGAGTCAGAGGACGGCCGACAGCGACAGGTCTTTGAACTAAACACAACACGACTGAATGGAAAGAGGTGTTTCAGTCGCGTGTTGCGTATTTGTCATGAATAAACAACTAGAATATAAATGGTTTGGGACTAGGGTGGACATTCGGGCCCAGCCATTGGTAATGAACCAACTGGACATTGTGGTGGTGGACAAAGAGCAGAGGGAAGCTGCTGTGGTTGACATAGTAATATCAAGCTATTTCAACATCAGGGAAAAGGAACATGAGAAACTAGAGAAATACCTGGAGCTGAGAGAAGAGCTGGAGAAGGCCTGGAGGGTGGAGGATCAGAGAAGAGCTGGAGAAGGCCTGGCGGGTGAAGAATCAGAGAAGAGCTGGAGAAGGCCTGGAGAGTGAAGGATCAGAGAAGAGCTGGAGACGGCCTGGAGAGTGGAGGATCAGAGAAGAGCTGGAGAAGGCCTGGAGAGTGAAGGATCAGAGAAGAGCTGGAGAAGGCCTGGAGAGTGGAGGATCAGAGTAGAGCTGGAGAAGGCCTGGAGAGTGAAGGATCAGAGAAGAGCTGGAGAAGGCCTAGAGGGTGGAGGATCAGAGAAGAGCTGAAGACGGCCTGGAGGGTGGAGGATCAGAGTAGAGCTGGAGAAGGCCTGGAGGGTGGAGGATCAGAGTAGAGCTGGAGACGGCCTGGAGGGTGGAGGATCAGAGAAGAGTTGGAGAAGGCCTGGAGAGTGGAGGATCAGAGAAGAGCTGGAGAAGGCCTGGAGAGTGAAGGATCAGAGAAGAGTTGGAAAAGGCCTGGAGGGTGGAGGATCAGAGAAGAGCTGGAGAAGGCCTGGAGGGTGGAGGATCAGAGTAGAGCTGGAGAAGGCCTGGAGGGTGGAGGATCAGAGAAGAGTTGGAGAAGGCCTGGAGAGTGGAGGATCAGAGAAGAGCTGGAGAAGGCCTGGAGAGTGGAGGATCAGAGAAGAGCTGGAGAAGGCCTGGAGAGTGGAGGATCAGAGTAGAGCTGGAGACGGCCTGGAGGGTGAAGGATCAGAGAAGAGCTGGAGAAGGCCTGGAGAGTGGAGGATCAGAGAAGAGCTGGAGAAGGCCTGGAGAGTGAAGGGTCAGAGAAGAGCTGGAGAAGGCCTGGAGAGTGGAGGATCAGAGAAGAGCTGGAGAAGGCCTAGAGGGTGGAGGATCAGAGAAGAGCTGGAGAAGGTCTGGAGAGTGAAGGATCAGAGTAGAGCTGGAGAAGGCCTGGAGGGTGAAGGATCAGAGTAGAGCTGGAAAAGGCCTGGAGGGTGGAGGATCAGAGAAGAGTTGGAGAAGGCCTGGAGGGTGGAGGATCAGAGAAGAGTTGGAGAAGGCCTGGAGGGTGGAGGATCAGAGAAGAGTTGGAGAAGGCCTGGAGGGTGGAGGATCAGAGAAGAGCTGGAAAAGGCCTGGAGGGTGGAGGATCAGAGAAGAGCTGGAGAAGGCCTGGAGGGTGGAGGATCAGAGAAGAGCTGGAGAAGGCCTGGAGGGTGGAGGATCAGTGGAGCCCCAAATTGGAGCAGTTTCTACAGCAGACATCTCAGTCCAGAAAAGTGCAGTTCTAGTCTTGAAAGTAAAGTAAATAATGTTGCTTTCTCACATTCTCACACATCCTTAGGTACAACATTACTCATAGTCCATTTGCAGAACATTTTAAACAGTATGTTTTGGTCTTAAATCATTCTCCTCCGTTCTCTCTTGTCTTTTTCAGAGAGTTACCAGCTGTACGTGACTGAGCAGACTCCGGTGGGGAAGGCCGTAGGGCGGATCCTGGCCTTGGACGAAGATGAGGGCTCCAACGCCGAAATGACCTACAGCATCACCAACACTGAGGCTGCGGCTCTGTTTGAAATCAGCACCGACAAGAGTCACCGAGAGGGCATCATATCTCTCAGACAGGTAATGGACACATGCCATGGGCCCGATCTTCCTGGTGCAAAAACAGCATGTCTTAAGACGAAGGGTGCACCAGCGCTTTTGGCCAGTAGCCTGAGGGCGTCGCTTCAGGAAAAAGGACTGGACTGAGGCATGAAAGCAGTGTCCTCTTTTTTACATTATCATCGCGTGCAGCTTTATGTACTTTATTCAGCATTTAGGCGACATCCTTTTTAAGCTCTCACAGGACAAACTACGTATAAAGAGAAAGAAGTCGTGAGCGCTCACTAGATCACCTCTGTAAGCAAGAGAAACAGGTGCTCATCGAGATCTGAGGGCCAGGATGTACTTGAGACAGGATCGAGGCACTCCGTATTCCCTTTTTAATTTATTTCAGACGCCAATGCGTTTATCAGGGCACCATCAGAATACAAATGGGTCTTAAGACTTAAGACACTCCACGGGGGGGCATCGTTCGGATGTGGAGAGGCCACAGCTTAGGGCTAACAATGGAGAACGTCTGTGTAAAAGTGGAAAGCCACGCCATGCTTTTGGAATATTTTATTTAGTGGGAGAATGTAAAGTACAGTACAGTACAGTACAGGCGCAAGTAAAGAACCCTGAGGGACTCCACAGAGAAGGGGGGGAGGAGGACTTAAACTATTTTAAAGCAGTTGCCCAAAAAAAACTAAACACGAGAGACATCTCTCTCTCTCTAACGCTGTTACTGTAGAGTACAGGCGAATCTCTACACCGCAGAAACATGATCAAAAAACAGTCATTATTGTAAACCTTTTAAATGTAGTGTGAAATCACCTCATGGATCACACAGTTCTATAGAGTGTTTTTGTTCTTCATTTACAATATTTACAGTATTTTATTTCCCACAATTTTAAATACGGCTTAATCAGTGCACAACAGGTTTTTTTTGCCCACAGGTCCGAGCAGTGAAGTCGCAGAGCCACACTGTGCCGGCCTCTCACTCTGTCATGGGTGTCTCGGTGACACATTACTGTAATAAGCCAGGCCGGGACAGTGTGACATGTACACAGATATATGAGAGCTCCGTGCTGCCTTGGCTGGCCCTTGGACACATCAGCACTCGCCTTTAATTAGCCCTTATTGCAAACTACCCGGACACCAGGCGGATTCGGAGGCTATTAGGAAATGGAGCACTGGGCGTTAAGTGTGTTTTCTCTTCTGGCTAAAAGTAAATGATCGCACTAATGTGGTAATTAGAGATCAGTCTTTGTTTATGTACAAAACCTCTCTACTTTTACTTAAACTGTAGAAAGTTTACAGGAGTTTGGTGTTTCAGACTGGTGCTGTCACATTCTGTAGATTATTTGTCTTATTACACTTATTTAGATGCCTTTGCCATGGGGATTCTTGTGAAATTCAGCTCCATGTCGTTTAAACCTCGTATGACGTCGGGACCCAACATGACACAAGGGTGACAAGCTGTGAAGAAGAATGTTTCTGTTATTTATTACAACATACTGTGTTCTTCCCACAGTTATTATTGATTAAGCATTAAATCTGCCTGTGAAGCTGCAATTGGGGTCAAAACAAATTAATAACTGTCACTTTACCAGTCTGTTGTACCCCTTGTTTTTGAAAATGAATTTTCCCTTTGGATTTCTCATTGGCAGAGGTTGAGCTTAAGAAAGAAAAATGTGAATCAAAAACAGAATGTTATGGCAATCTTTGAGGGTAATTTGCCATAGTAAGCAGCCTGGGCTGTAGCCTTAGCTTGACATGTGCTTTTTAGTAAAAACAAATGGAATGTCCAGACTTACAGGATAACGGAGAAGCGTGGGTTTAATATGGTCCAAGTTCCACAAGTTCACATATAGACAGAGGTCCACAGTTCCATAGTTCCACAGCACAGTCAAAAAACTGTTGGGCCTAAAACCCAGGCCAGCTTCCACATCACAAGGGTTCCCCCACCTGTCCATTTACTGAACTGCATGGCTACCTAGCCCCACCCAAACACTCAAAACATAAATATAGCTGTTGCCTTTAAAACAAAATAACTTAGGAATAGCAATTTTAGCAATTTTAAAAGGAAACTAAAACGGCCTTCACACAGAATATCGACATTACAATTGACGCCTTCATTAGTTCTATTTTTACTCAAACAGGATGTAATCTCTGACAGCTTTGTGTGGGATGTAAAGACTTCCCTGGAGGAGACTGTTCAAATGAAGGGTGTTCTGAAGCTAAAGGCACAGTTAGAAACCATATAAATACGCTAAACAAACATTTAAATGCAAGTCTTTTGTTTTTGCTCTAATTTTTCATGGGGTGAAGACATAAAAGATTATGTATTACACAATCTATAACACAATAGACCCATTTCTCTCTCTAAATTTGTGTCAGTGAGCACTTCTTTGTCCGAGAATCCCTCCTCCCTCACATGACGCTGATTAGAAGCATGAGGTGTGCCTTTGGCTGTTGTTTTGTTTGATTTACAAAACACTGATGTCAGCAACTTGTCACCCACATGACGTCACACATAGGCCTACCACCATAGCAAAATTTAAGTTTGATATATTGAGGATGGAAAGTATCGCGATAAACAATATTATTGACTCCATCGATACTCGATACTGTCGACTCTTAGGCATAAAAATGACAGTAAACCTTTGTTCAAAAGGTGCATCATCATATCCAAATACCACACAAGCTTCAGTTAACATGAAATATAATGTTAAAGGGATATTTCAGGATTTTTGACATTGGGCCTCATTTCCTAGTTATCCAGAGTGTTGCTGATTTCTGGAGATATTTTTTTTGGTTATTCATGCAGCTCTTATGTTTGAAGAGTTTTGTGGCGCTAGGCTAGTGCAAGGCTAGCACATTTCTATGGTATCAGCTAGCCTGCATTAAAAACAGTGTGACCCGCTCCACAGTGCACCTGAGGCACTAGAGGCCAAGAATAATTTTTGGAATATTACTGACCTTGCATCACATGAATGATCGCATTTTTAGGGACTATTTTCTAGCAGATCACTCCGCCGCTGCGTAGCTTATACAACCACGAAGCTGATGCTGCTCAAATAAAAGGTATTTTAGATGCCAAATGGTTAAAATTATTCTGTCGACACAGACATTTATATCATTAGTCTGGTGTTATAAGTGATTTGCCTCAGGTGCTCTGTGGAGCGGGTCAGAATGTTTTTAATGCAGGCTAGCGGATATCGTAGAAATGCGCTAGCCTTGCATTAGCCTAGCACCACTCGACTCTTCAAATATAAGAACTGCTTGAAAAAATATCTCCAGAAATCAGCAACACTCTGGATAACTAGGAAATGAGGCCTTATGTCAAAAATCCTGAAATATCCCTTTAATGTTTTACAAAGAATAAAATACGGGGGGAAATGCTAATACATGTACTGACCAAAAATGTATTGTTAATCTGTTATTATTGTCTGTCATTGAACGATAAGTCGATATATTAATGATCGTGACAGGCCTAGTCACACATGCTGTCTGCCATGTGCCCTGAACAGTACAAACCGGGATTCAGGACGGCGAGTTGCAGATGAGCTTCCCTGAGATGGTTCCTGACAGTTTGTGCTGAAATTCTTTGGTTGTAATTCGTTGGTGAAGCCGATTGTTGCAACAGTTGCCAGGGGCTGGTCTCAGACGATCTTTCAGGGGAACATGCTGGGGGCCCTGGGCTGGTGTGGTTACACGTGGTCAGTGGTTGGATGTACTGCCAAACTCACTGAAAAGCCTTTGGAGTCGGGTTATGGTAGAGAAATGAACATTCAATGCACGGGCAACAGCTCTGGTGGACATTCCTGCAGTCAACATGCCGACTGCACACTCCCTCGAAACCTGTGACATCTGTGGCATTGTTCTGCAAGTAAGACTGAACATTCCAGTGGACTTTTATTGTAGACAGCCTGAAGCACCTGTTCTATATTTATGTGTCAAATTAGCATCTTGATAGGCCTTGACAAAGCGAAGTACTCACTAAAAAGGCCTATCTCACCGGACGCAATGTCTTCGCAACTGGGATTGATTGCGCGTATAAACAAAGGGCCTCTCTCACCGGCCTGGAGACTAGTTGGAGACTCGAGTTGCCGGAGATGTTTCCGAGATGTCCCTTGAAGATAAGGCGAATCTCCAGGTAGTCTTGGTGAAAATGAACAGATTCAATTTCAGTGGAGTCTCCAAGAGGTCTATGTTGTGTGTTTGAAGAAACGTGTTGAGGAAACATCTCCATGACCAGCGGCAACTTGAGTCTCCAACTTGAGTCTCCAACTTGAGTCTCCAACTTGAGTCTCCAACTAGTCTCCAACAAGTGGGTAGTGGGTTAATTGTGAAACTAGACACTCTAATACGCCTTGTGTGTGATTTTAGTAGCTCTGTGATGAACAGAAGTGAAATAAATGACGATCAAAAACTAGTGAAGAGTCAGGATCTGGACATTTTATATTATTGCGAGAACAACTGTAAACCCAACACTTCTCTCTTGCTCTCTGGAGCGTGTTTGACGAGAACGGCTTCACATGGAAAGATCGAAACAGTTGAGATTTTAACATTTCTCTGAGTTTTTAAATGGTTATAATCGGTCCAATCCGGCTGAGAAACATCCTGTTAAAGTCTTCAATCTGAGAACCAGGCTGTTTAAATGCACACGTGATAAAGAGCGATCGATAACACGCGGTGTTTCAAAACGTGTCAACAATGGTGTCTTTGAAAATTGACTTGAAACGAATATATTTAGGCATTTGCCTCTTCACATAACATTAGTGTCCGTCCAGAGAGGAGAGAGAGGAGGAGAGGAGTTCATCAGAAAGGAGAGTGGTTAAAAAAATACTAATTATCTCAGAATCTAGAAAAAAATCTGTGATTTTGAACAACACTCGCCTCTGTTTAGCTTAGATTTCTCAGGAACCGAGTAGAATTAAACTGTTTTCACCTATTGAGAGCTTGGAGTCTCGTCTTTCCAATGAGCCACAGCATGTGTCCATACAGACACATAACACAGAATACGCTGTGGTGCTACAAATATCATGAAAAATGGTCTGGATTGTTGGCACTCTACAGCTAAATCCCAAAAGCAGCGCGGCCTCAATGTGTTAAAAGCAAAAACCCGTCCCTTTGTGAAGAAAAAGCCAGAGAGAAGCATGACCTCCTCCCATTTGTGTTCCCCTCACAGCCTCTGAACCACGAGAAGCGTAAGGTCCACATGGTGAACAT
The DNA here is from genome assembly GCF_951799975.1 of Gobius niger. Lineage (NCBI taxonomy): Eukaryota > Metazoa > Chordata > Actinopteri > Gobiiformes > Gobiidae > Gobius > Gobius niger. The sequence continues at coordinate 33,691,505 of NC_136864.1, forward strand.
CGAGGTGGTGAACTCCCACGTAGACGCTCGCTTCTCTCACCTGGGCGCCTTCCGGGACACCACGTCCCTGCAGGTCATCGTGGGGGACGTGGACGAGTCCCCGGTCTTCACCATGGACTTCTACATCCTGGACGTGTACGAGAACTCCCCCGCCGGCACACAGGTGGGGGCTGTGTCCGCGCGCGACCCCGACAGCACCAACAGCGCCATCAGGTGGGTAAAATCCTTCCACCATCACACCGAAACCGTCTGGACTCGCCCCTGGGCTGTTCTGGCTCACGTCTGGATTCTCAGCTCCTTTTTTTAGTCCAGTCTCCCGAGACCTGTCCCGGTGCCAATGTCTGTTGGGGTGCACAGCCCTTAAACCACCCCCTTCCCCCACTCTCTCCTGGGACGGGCTCGCTCCAGGGCAGGCCCACTCCCCGTGTGCACAGGGTGACCACCTGAAATAGTCGTGAAAGTGGGACGAGTCATGCGATGCAGTGGGACATGGAGGGACACACGGGTGAAATTTAAACTCGGATTACATTAAGATTACCTTTGAAGTGTTTCCTTTGCTGTTTTGGCCCAAAATCACAAATACTGTACAGATAGAAGTGGGTCACGAAAAATGCTAATCCTGAAAGTTAAAGGTACACTGCGTAACATTTTGGACTATGCTGCTGCGGCAAAACAAAACATCCTTCTAATGACACAGAAAATGCTGTTACTGCAGTGTGTAATAAAAGAATGGATTTGGATGAGAAACTAACCTGTTTAAATCTCAAATTCTACTGCCTTTCATCACATCTCCATGGAGACGAGCTGGAGACGTACCCACTCCCAGTAAAGTTTACAGTCATATCTTAGGAGGGGTGAGCCTCATGAATATTTGTTTGTACATTTATGAGGTACTTTTCAATGATAAAAATATCTGTCATAAAGTTAATGCTTGTGTAGCATGTATGATTAAATATGCTGGTTCAATTGGGCTGGACCAGAAGCTAGATCCGCTCATGGAGGTGTAGGTGCAGAAACAACACACAGAGCCTTATTGCGTTTACGTGATAAGCCTTATTAAGTGGAAACCGGATATTTACAAAATGTACATATTTACATTCCTGCAGGAGCACATAGACAACCTATGGTATAGAAGTACAATGTGTTTTCGTTACTTAGACAGCATGGTTATTTCAACAAACAACAACCAGCATCAAACAAAACAAAACAAAAATAGGTCAATCCAAAAAAACCCAAAACGCGTCGCTCCCGCCTAACCGACACTACGTCCACAATAAGTTTGAATTCTTACGCCATTACAAAGAATGGCTTAGTGTCCATTGGGGTTATTTCCAAGTGTGAGTTAGTCCATACGCGTTAATAGTTCAGTTCGTGTGGACGCGGAAGGCGGAGAAGGAAAAGGTGGGAGAGGACTGCGCCACAACGGCTCCTACCAGACCGCAGAAGAGGTTTGGGTTGTTTCTCCGGGCTCTAGGCTCAGCTCGCCATCACAAGTGGACTCGACAGGGCAACTGGTCTGTTCGGATAAACAGGACCAAATCAGTAAACATCGTAAACGAACGCTAGCTAGACTTTTTCTCTTCTTCCAGTGTACACAAACATACAACATGGGTCTCAAAACACCTACAAAGTGTGTTGCGCACACACATAAACATTACAGGTATCCAAACATGACAGTTTCAAAACAAGGCAACGCGCTACATCAAAACATTACATTGATGCATCAACTCACCGATTTCCACTCAATAATCTGTCCCACAGCGAGAACCCCAGCATCTGCGGCGGCGGTTAGCGGACTTCTACAGGCGTGGAATGTACAACGAAGGTTTAGTTTAAATCAACGGAGAACTACAGCGAAGTAGAGCGAGCTTACGAACCTGTTGCAGCCGTCCTGTTGCTTCTCTCCCACCTTCTGCCGGAGAGAAGAAACAGGAAGCTTGTATAGGAGCCCTACTGTGATGTGATTGGCTACGGACATCTCGCGAGGGAAAAAGGTGCGCGCGGGTGTGGTCACGTGTCGCGGCCACGGCAGACTAGAAATTTCATATTTAATTTTATTCTAAAAAGGCACGATTTTATGTGGGTTACATCCTCCCGGCCTAAAATCTTGCACGTCCCGTTGCATGGTAAAAGAGTTGGACTACGTGAAAAAGGTCAGTAGACTATTAGTAACGACTGGCTACTAACGCGTCGGACAAACTCTGTAACATTGTTTGAACAACGGAAATCAACGGATTACCACGGGAAACATACTGTAATCTTTTAGGTGGTGCTCTATGTCGTACTGAACGTCTGAGAGTAACGTCACCTACGTCAATGTCATCATCGGGTTGTTCGAGAGGATTCAGTTCTTCAGGAGGATCGTCGGCAAGTATCTCTTCAGGTTCAGGTAAGTTGGTAGGTATGTCAAGTAAGTCATTGTCATTTTCAGTTTGGGTTTCGACAGGTTCAGCTTCAACAGTTTCTGGTAAGTTTTCCACCTCAGACTCGGACTCCTCGCTGCTGGACTCGACCACCGAAGATTGAGTATTGGACAGAGATGGTGCTGCTTCGGCTTGGTTTTCCAACTCCACTGGAGGATACGGTAACAGTGCATTTTGGCTCTCCCGTCCAAGGGGTGAACATGGAACAGGCATGTGATGTTTCTCCACTGTAAACTGCATTGTAGGTGGACTGGGATTGAAGGAGACCAAACTCTCATTGTCATCATCTTCAACAGGAGTGTCTGTGGAAAGTTCTGGGTTTTTACACTGCTGCCGAGTTCTGGGTTTACGGACAGGTGAGTTTCCCACCGATGGTATGTCCTCGTCACTGTCCTTAAGTAGACCACAGGGAAGGAGAAGGTCTCGATGCAGAGTCCGCGTTGGTCCATCACTGCTCTCTGGCTTGACCTTATAAACCGGAAGGTTTCCAGCTCGGTGGATCACCACATAAACCCCCTGCTCCCACTTGTCGGAGAGTTTGTGCTTCCCACGAAGGCGGACATTTCTCACGAGAACTTTGTCTCCTGGTTCCAGCGCTGATGGAATCACACGTTTGTCAAACCGAGCTTTGTTTCGGTCAGCAGTCTTTGTTGCATTTTTGGAAGCAATTCTGAAGCTTTCCTCCAACCTGGATTTGAGAGTTGTAATATATTGCGAATGGTTCTTGTTCTGGGTTTCACGCACAGGGAGGTTGAATGCAAGGTCCACAGGTAAGCGAGGTGTTCTTCCAAACATGAGTTCATAGGGGCTGAATCCAGTGACCTCGTTTCGAGTGCAATTGTAGGCGTGAACCAGTGGTTTTACATGTTCTTTCCATCTGGATTTCTTCTTTTGTTCGAGAGTCCCCAGCATAGCCAACAGTGTCCGGTTGAAACGTTCCACTGGATTTCCCCTCGGGTGGTAGGGTGTTGTGCGACTCTTTCGTATCCCAGCAACTTCACACAGCTCCTTTATCAGCTTTGATTCAAAATCCTGACCTTGATCAGTGTGAATCCGCTCCGGTATGCCATAATAGATGATGTAATTCTCCCATAAACATTTTGCCACAGTTTTCGCTTTTTGATTGGGTGTGGGGATGGCAACGGCGAACTTGGTGAAATGATCCGTCAGGACTAGGATGTCACGAGTATTGCTGGAATCCGGTTCGAGGCTTAAGAAATCCATGCATAGGAGTTCAAGTGGTCGGGATGTTGTGATGCTGACGAGTGGGGCAGCTCTCTCTGGCAATGCTTTCCTCCGCACACACCGGCCACAGGTCTTTATCTTCTGCTCCACATCTACTGCCATTTTGGGCCAATAGAACCGTGTGCGAACTAGATCGAGTGTACGTTCGATCCCCATGTGGCCCATGTCATCATGGAGGCTTTTCAGGACCAGTGGACGTAACTCCTCCGGAACAATGAGTTGGTATGCGAGGTCGTCATTTTCCCTCCTCCTCCGGTATAATATCCCATCCATCAGCTCCAACTTGGACCACTCTCTGAGCAAGAGAGGCAGTTCAGGTAACTCCGTCCGAGCAGTGGGCGGGATCTTCTCCCCCGTTTCAAGCTGATGGATCAGCTCTCGAATGCAGGGATCAGCGGACTGCTTTTCTTTGATGTCGAGAGCAGGGATAACCGGAAGCTCGTTGCGGCCTTCAGAGCTGTAACTGTCAGGGATGGCATCAGCTGCAATTGACAGAGACTCGACAAGGGTGAGACCACTCTGTACCAGATGACTTTGACAGACGGCACGTACAACATCCTCTGAGACAGCATCCGAATCTGCAGTGTGCTGGGAGATGAACTGGTGGATAACTTCATGGTCTTTAGGAGAGTCATCGTTGGAACACAGGTGAGGACGTCGTGAGAGGAAGTCAGCATCAAAATTTTGCTTTCCAGCCCGGTACAGCAACTTAAACGAATACGTGGACAAAGCAGCCAACCAGCGATGTCCTGTCGCATCCAACTTTGCTGAGGTTAGGATGTAGGTCAGCGGGTTGCTGTCGGTGACCACGGTAAAGTCTGCTCCATACAGGAAATCTTGAAACTTCTCCGTCACACTCCATTTAAGGGCGAGAAATTCCAATTTGTGGGCTGGGTAGCGACTCTCACTTTGAGAAAGTCCACGGCTGGCGTAGGCTATCACTCGCAAGCTGCCCTCTTGTTCTTGGTATAGTGCAGCTCCAAGCCCCGTCACGCTGGCATCAGTGTGGAGGATGTACGGACGAGAGGGGTCTGCAAACCCGAGCACTGGAGCAGTTGTTAGATTCTCAATCAATGTCTCAAAAGCACGCTGGCAGGTGGAACTCCACCGTTCTCCAAACGGTTGGTTTGGACTGTAGAATGGCATTTTGCTGGCTTTTGTAGTCTTTGACTTGCGGGCAGGTGCATACCCCCGAGTCAGGTCGTTGAGTGGCTTGGCTATGACGGAGTAATGTTTGATGAATCGGCGGTAATATCCTGCAAAACCCAGGAAGGATCTCAGTTGCTTCAAGGTTGTTGGAACCGGCCAGGTTTTTATTGTTTCAATCTTTTCTGGGTCTGTCTGAACACCGCTCTCCGATACAATGTGGCCCAGGTAGCGAACAGATTTCTGGAAAAGTCGACACTTCTCAGGTGACAACTTCAGCCCGTATTCTCGTAGTCTGTTCAGGACTCTCAAAAGCCGACGCTCGTGCTCCTCCAAAGTGTCCGAAAATATGATCAAATCATCTAAGAACACCAGCACTTCTCTCAGATGAAGATCACCCATGCAGCGTTCCATCAAGCGTTGGAATGTGCTTGGCGCATTAGTGACACCTTGAGGCATTCTGTTAAACTCCCAGAATCCAAGGGGAGTGACAAAGGCAGTCTTCGGCTTATCTTCTTCACACATCTCGATCTGATAATAACCAGACTTTAGGTCGAGGACTGAGAACCATTTGGACCCGGAAAGGGCTGAAAACGACTCTTCGAGGTTGGGTAACGGGTATGCATCCTTTATCGTTTGAAGGTTCAGCTTACGATAGTCGATGCACAATCTGACATCCCCATTCTTCTTCCTAACGACCACGACAGGCGAAGCAAAAGGAGCTGACGACTCCCGTATCACACCGACCTCCAGAAGCTCCCGTAGATGGCGACGGACAGCCTCATAGTCCTGGGGATGGATTGGTCGGGCGCGCTGCTTGAATGGTGTACTGTCGTGAAGTGGGATGTTATGCTTGACCGCAGACGTGCATCCAAAATCCAGATCGTGCTGTGAGAATACATCCGAGATCTTTTCGAGTTTCTCCGTGACCCGCTTCTTCCACTCAGATGACAGCGGCGATTCCCCAAACATTAGATTCAGGTTGGATGGTTCCGGAACTGACGGCTGGGTCACATGATGTTCAGAGAGGATGCAGTGGTACGACTCCAGATCAGCGATGACACTGAAGGGTGGAATAAATGTGTCTTGCTCTGACTCATTTGTGATGACCACTGGCACCTTGTATGGAGGGAGAGCCGGAAGAGTTACAAGGCAACTGCTGACACACAAGCCACCGGGTAAGGCGGAAGCAGGATGTTGCATGAGGACGCTGGGGCTGTACAGTGGAGTGGAGACTTTCGCAGAGCCCTCGATCACAATCGTGTGGCCGGCCGGAACACACACTGGGGTCTTGCTGAGAAGTCTTACGGCTCCGATGTTGCCCTGGTCTCTCTGCTGATGTGACAGCTGTAGAGTCTTCAGAACGGCTCTATACCCGTTGGCAGCGGGTTGGAATGTGGAGTGTTCGCCAAGATACTGTTCATAGAGTGGCTCTAAAGTGTTCATGCCGATGAGAACCGTCGCTAAAACAGCAGGGTGTGTATCTGGGACCACGAGAGCGAGTGTTGAAATGTCATAGCTTTCACCAACAAAGTCTTTGGAAAACTTCACAGATATTTTGACATATCCGAGGTAAGGGACGTTTTGACCAGCGGCACCCTCAACTTGCAACAGATCGTGAAGTGGCTGTATCGGTTGGGCATGCAAATGTTCATTATAAAAGGATACAGGTATGGTGGTTACCTGTGATCCAGTGTCGAGCAGGCAATGACAGGTATGACCTGAGATGCTAACTTCCGCGGTGCATCTCGATCCAATCAGCCCACAAGGCAGCTTTGTCGTTGGCCCGGGGCTGGTCGGCTGTAGGCCTGCACATTGGACAGCTCTCTTCCTCTTCTCTGCGGGACAGTGTGGGTCCGGCACAGCTCCTGTGTGTCCCACGACAGGAACTGAGTCTAGTTTAAATGTTCGTGAGAAGATGGATTTTGTTTCTGCCATGCCTGTTTTCTGTCATTGAATTGTTTGCGCTTTGTGTTCACAAGTGCTTGGTTGGGACTGTTCTCACATTGTGGTCTTATGTGTCCGTCTTCACCACAGCAAAAGCAAAATCCAGGCTTTGGGTGGGACGCAGTCGGAGCAGCTCGTTTGTTCTGGTACCTTGGGATTGGAGCACCGGACTGTTGTGACTGGGACTTGGCGGCAGTTAACTCAGCCAGTTGCCGTTGCATCTCAGCCACCTGTTTTGTGAGCGCGGACAGAGCAGCACCAAGTCCTCGTTCCTCTTCGACTGCAAACTGCGCTTGTGAAGAGACTTTTTGCTTTGATGTTCCCAGATGCTGTTTCATACGTTGCACTTTGCTAGCATCACGATCCTCCTCTGTTCTTAACAACAGCAGCAGTTCGGCAAACGAAGGAGGGTTAGCTTTTCGTTGTTTTAGCTGGAGCTCAGCAATGAGGGTGTTATCCCAGCATCCCCTGCAAAATTGGCTCAGCAGGTGCCGGTTTACATCACTGGGTTTAACTCCTCCCCGCTTTACCGCCAGGCCGAGGGTAACTTGCAGCCTCTGTAAATAAGCGGAAGCCTTCTCACCAGAGTCTTGCAGAGTGTCCATGAATTTGACATACAGCTCCTCTCCATCCTGTACTGTCCCATAAGCTGAGTCGAGGTGCTGGATGTAGGTTTCGGCAGGCAGGTCTGGACTGAGGTGTTTCACAACATCTGCAGCAGGCGGCAGCAGGCTGTCCAGGATTTGTCGCGACCTCTGGAATTCGGAAACAGCTGGGTCCTTGAGGATGACATCCACAGCAGAGCGCCACGTGTCGAAATCCACTTCATGTTGTGGACGGGGTGCTTTTCCAGAGAACATTCGCAATCTGTGAGATGAACGAACATTAATGTCATCACTTTTTACAATATGCTCCACAACATACCTCTGCACTTCGGGTGGATTCAAATCATTTGCAGACATGTGGACATTAGGTGCAGGCATTCGGGAAGGAGCAGTCATGGTTTGGATTGGTGGAGAAACCGCCATTTTGATTTTTGGTGGAGTGAGAGTGGCAGCCATTTTGACTTCTTGTGGTGCACCCTGTTCCTCTGTAGAGCTTTCAGTTTTAGCAGGGCGCAACTCGCCAACTTCTTCAGTGATTTGGGCCATCAGTTGCTGTAATACTTCTGTGAAATCTTGACCTGATAATTTAGCCACTTTCTTTAAGTCTGCTAAGTAGGTCTTAGTCTTTGCGCAACCAACATTTTCAGCGTAAAGTTTAGATAAGCTTTTAACGCAATACTCGTCATCTTCGGTTTCAAAAGTATGCGGCAAAATTGGCCCCAATAATTCAAAAGGCGTACCAGTCTTAAATTCAACAATAAGCATATCATGGTATTCACTTGTGGGAGAATTTATTGGAAAAGATCTCTCTATCGCTCCATACTGAAGCAAGAAAAACTCCACCTCCTCAACGTCACATTTTGGATTACTACTCACGATCACCGCGTTTGGTATTTTAATCCCCAGCGATTCGAACACGTCCATATTTGTCAACGCGTTGGTAAGACTGAACAAACAAAAAATTTGACCAAACAGTATTATTTACTACACCAAAACCTCCTGGCTAAGCTCGTCACTTTTAGTTATGTAGCATGTATGATTAAATATGCTGGTTCAATTGGGCTGGACCAGAAGCTAGATCCGCTCATGGAGGTGTAGGTGCAGAAACAACACACAGAGCCTTATTGCGTTTACGTGATAAGCCTTATTAAGTGGAAACCGGATATTTACAAAATGTACATATTTACATTCCTGCAGGAGCACATAGACAACCTATGGTATAGAAGTACAATGTGTTTTCGTTACTTAGACAGCATGGTTATTTCAACAAACAACAACCAGCATCAAACAAAACAAAACAAAAATAGGTCAATCCAAAAAACCCCAAAACGCGTCGCTCCCGCCTAACCGACACTACGTCCACAATAAGTTTGAATTCTTACGCCATTACAAAGAATGGCTTAGTGTCCATTGGGGTTATTTCCAAGTGTGAGTTAGTCCATACGCGTTAATAGTTCAGTTCGTGTGGACGCGGAAGGCGGAGAAGGAAAAGGTGGGAGAGGACTGCGCCACAACGGCTCCTACCAGACCGCAGAAGAGGTTTGGGTTGTTTCTCCGGGCTCTAGGCTCAGCTCGCCATCACAAGTGGACTCGACAGGGCAACTGGTCTGTTCGGATAAACAGGACCAAATCAGTAAACATCGTAAACGAACGCTAGCTAGACTTTTTCTCTTCTTCCAGTGTACACAAACATACAACATGGGTCTCAAAACACCTACAAAGTGTGTTGCGCACACACATAAACATTACAGGTATCCAAACATGACAGTTTCAAAACAAGGCAACGCGCTACATCAAAACATTACATTGATGCATCAACTCACCGATTTCCACTCAATAATCTGTCCCACAGCGAGAACCCCAGCATCTGCGGCGGCGGTTAGCGGACTTCTACAGGCGTGGAATGTACAACGAAGGTTTAGTTTAAATCAACGGAGAACTACAGCAAAGTAGAGCGAGCTTACGAACCTGTTGCAGCCGTCCTGTTGCTTCTCTCCCACCTTCTGCCGGAGAGAAGAAACAGGAAGCTTGTATAGGAGCCCTACTGTGATGTGATTGGCTACGGACATCTCGCGAGGGAAAAAGGTGCGCGCGGGTGTGGTCACGTGTCGCGGCCACGGCAGACTAGAAATTTCATATTTAATTTTATTCTAAAAAGGCACGATTTTATGTGGGTTACACTTGTATTTCAATTTTATTTATTGGGTAAAATTCTACACAGTGTGGTTTTAAAGTTAAGACACATGGAGTCAAATTTGCATATTCCACAAATTGGGCAAAATTGCCGGTGAAAAATAGTAAATACTGAAAAGTTCATCAAAACATGCAGTTGAATGCACTTTTTTTTTATCAATATATGGCACAATTCTTGTAATGACTCAATGACTTATCCGCTGGTGGGTAATTTGTCAGTCTCTATGTGAATCTAACTTTATTGAAAAAGTGGACGATATTGCCCTCATTTCCCGTGTCTACTTTTTCTAAAACTAGAGCTCCCGCATCACGGGACAAAAAAAATGCCTTTGTGACGCCTTGACAAAACAAAAAGAACAGAAAGTGAACATCGGATCCAGACGTTACCACCAGAGGGCGCCCTGAACTTTGCTTCTCCACAGTTCACACTGGCCCTCATATAACATTGCGTACAGAAACGGTGTACGTGTAGGTGTATTTGCGATATACGCCATAGTGCGCGTGGCATTTATGAACCCGTGCTTTACGCTCAGATCTCTCCGTACGCAAAAGCAGCTGATGGTAAATGTCACGGAGAAATCCCAGCGTCATTTGAATGAAACGCCCAAAAATATTCATAATCAGGAGGCCTCACCCACGGGTTTTATGGCACATACGAAACACGGCAAAGAAGGAACTTTTCTCCAACCAGGAAATGATAAAGAATTGTTTTTAACACAACAAATAGGATATTTTTGCGCATGAGAAAAATTAAAGAATCTATTAGAAACCCACAATAACCTTATAGCCAATCCAAGATCACATTTACTAAAAAGAAATAGGTTAATAATTAAAAAAAAAGTTTATTAAATACGCTGTAGGCCTACTGTAAATAGCCTATATAAAAAAGGGTATAAAATTAAACCACATTAAAAAAAATAATGTGTAGTAAAATAAGAAAGCGTGGATGCAGTCCGAGCAGACTCTGGACCATGATCTGAACCAGCGAAAAGCAGCTCCGTGGACTCAGTGCTGGAGCCGGGGCAGAACTGCGCATCTTTCAGCCTGATCAGAGCTTTTCTCCGGGAGGGAACAGGTGCTCGGAGCTCACAGCCAACCGGAACCTAATGAACCCGTCTGGACCGAAGACAGCCTGACGACGGGACGAGCTTCGATCCTCCCCCTGAGGAGAGGAGAGCATGTGGTCAGCAGACCCTGCGCGCACTACTCCCGGACCTTAATTTAAATACATTTGTGGTTGCTTTTTAATTAACAGACAAAAGAGAGAGTGGAAGCATCTTGCATCTTCCAAAGTAATTATCATCTTTGAATACATGTACACCAGCTATAGTGAACCTCAGCACTTGCTGCGATTTGTGATTTTTAAGGAGTCGCACGCATCTGCACATAAAACACTCAGCCCCTGATTGAATATGCATGCAGTCAATTTGCATATCAAATACCCTTAAATCTCTGTAGACGTGCTGTAAGACTATTTGTTTGTGTCAATATCGATTCATCGACCAAACTGTGCCATATACTAACTTATCAAGTAAAAGATGATGGTTCGAACGCTTTAGATCTACGAAAATAACACCAGTTTGAATTTTAAAAGGGCACTATTTTCGGCATAAAGCCCGGCTGAAAATGGGAAAGAACATTAGGATTTTTTATCTACTGTGATAATTGACTATAAATGAATGTTTCAAATACTTTAACTACACTGTAATAGAAATCGGGACAGATAGTGTTTCCAGTGGGGTGGAACGTTTTAAGGACAAGTTAAATAAATTTCAACCTGAAAAGACTCAGAGACAGAATGATGGTATGAGTTTTTATTACCGAACATGAATCATTATTGGGCTCAGACCCTGGCGGACGATTGAACGAACGAGATGGAATGATGATTGATAGCCAGGATCTTCCCCCCGATCCTGGACCCTGATGGTGGTAGAAGAGGAGACCTGGGTTGGTCAATCGACTACGGGCAGAGACGAGGAGAGGCGGGGCGGAGAAAGGGGTGGAGGAGGGTCGTAGCACGGCTGGGAAACGGCTGAGTGATTGACCAGGGAGCTTAATAAGGGGATCCTGAGCCATGAGCGGCTGCTGAGGGGATGAGCAGCTGCAGTGATTGGCTGTTGTGAAGGTGCGGCTTGAGCGGGGTCCGTGATTGGATGATCGGAGTGCGCTGCCGGTGATGAGGTGATGAATGAATGCAGCTGGTAGGTCTTCCAGGTTGAATTTGGGCATAAGCTTCATAAAACAGAGGATATGCCAAAATATGTACAATAGTTTTGAGAAACTTAATTTCCAAACCACTAGAACTTGGGGGATATGCAGTCGTGCTCAAAAGTTTACATACCCGGGCAGAATTTTGTTTTATTTTTGGGCCATTTCATTAATGAAATGTAAGAAGTGCAGATAAAATACCTTTTGTGTCACATGCACAACTAAACAAGAACAATGTTCAGCTTGAATTTGAGCAGTTGAGTTGCAGCCTCACCGTGTTTAGTCCTTACTCTGGGAACCACCAGGAGACCCCTCCCTGAAGTTCTTAGGGCCTGAGGTGGTTCATACAACATGTGAGAGTACTTTAGCAGGTTAGACGACTGTAACGCCTGCTCACTGTTAGAGCTGCAGAACATCCAGAACCAGGAAATATGACCATATTAGTCCAGTGCACTGGCTTCCTGTCACTTGGAGAATAGACTTTAAAACAGCTCTGCCTGTGTACAAGTTTTGTACACAATCTCTGACATGTTAGAGCCGTATGAACCACCTCGGGCCCTGAGAACTTCAGAGGGGTCTCCTGGTGGTTCCAAGAGTAAGGACTAAACACGGTGAGGCTGCAACTCCAACAATGTTCAAATTCAAGCTGCAAACTGTTCTTAGTTTAGTTGTGCGTATGACACTAAAGGTATTTTTTTATTTATGTTTTTATGTTCTTTCTTATCAAAGCACTTTGAATGACTTTGTGTACATATTTTACTCCATAAATAAACTTCCCTTTACCTTTCAAAGCAACTGAGGCGATCTTCTTCTCCAGAAAGTTCACACGTCACTGTAATAAATCCCTCTGTCCCTCACTCAGAGCTCGTTGAGACCGACCAACAGCAACTGAATCATGATATGACGACATCACAAAAAGGGATCAGATCATACAGTGCTCCGCCTGTTTGCCTAGAGGAACTTGTGGAGATTCTGTGACGCTGAGGGAGGGGTCGGATGCCGGACAATAGAGTTGACATACAGTTTCATCCGCTTACCATGAACCACTGCTGCTCTTCACAGGTACTTCATTGAGAAAGAGGAGGGTAGGCCCATGTTCTTCACCATCGGAGTGAACAGTGGAGTCATCAGGACCAGCCAGGCTCTGGACCGCGAGGAGACGGCCTGGCACAACATCACCGTGATGGCTGCAGAGGTTGGTAAGTTCAGAGTTAAAGAGTTTGTGTTTGATTTCTCCATCTCCCAGAATAAGATAATCGAGAAAAAACTATAACGGTTGCATTAAATATTACACCACTCAGGTCCCTTGAGCACAGTTTGTTTGTATCGTGTGAGTTTAACTAAACTGTTCCCCTGGCATAAATACATTTACATATATATAATTGTTTAGAGAAAGTTTGTGGTTTCTGTGCTCCACATTGTTTTGCTTTTGTACGTGTTTTTGTGGGATTCAGTGGATTTTTTTACTGCAGAGAGTCCATAATGGTCCTGAAGAAGCAGCTTTTTATAAGTAGCAGCGAGCTTATGAGCTGAAGACATTTGAGACCTACAAAACACTGAAAAGGCACCAAGAGCCCCCCACACCCAGTGGAGGCGTCACAAGAGGAGCTACAGGAAACAAGGAAGGCTAATAATAGTAATCATCATTTGTTCCATTTTATTTTGAATGTTTTCAGTCCTTACCCTGTAGCCGCACAACGTTAGTCTCGCCAACCAGACTCCGCTTCTTTACAGAAGAGGGTCTGGCAACACTCGCGCTTTCAAAGGAAGTGACACAGCGATATGGAGCCTACCGACCTATCAGAGCAGCTCCCTGAACGGGCGTCACGTTGTTAAGCCTTTGTTTTGTAGTTTTTCAACACAAGCAACCACTTCACGTAATGCTCCGTATGCTTGTATTCTTAAGTTTTTCTGACAGAAACGACAGAAGTCATTTACTGAACTCCGTGTGGCAGGAGCGCCATTGTTAATGTCCGAATGACGACAACTTTCTTGTCGCTGTTTCTGTCGTCACATCTGCTATGTTCTCATTGGCTGCTCTGCGCTTCGGTTGTCCCACATTAGTCCCGCCTCAAGCAGTAGCTTTTCTACGACAGGGTCGCCAGACTAGTCTCCTGTTTATTAATTAATAAACATCGGAGATTAGTCTGGATTCCAGGCTAGCACAACGTGCCGCTCAGAGCAGAATGGTAATGGGCCCCGGGCAGAGACGTTTTACGAACCGCACATTGAATATCCAATATCTGCATCGCTGTGGTGTATTTACAGATGAAGACCTTTTCAAAACACCATTTACCCCTGTGATGCTGCTCCTCCTCACAGTCCTGTCCTCTTCGATGGAGGGTGCCAAGGCTGGGGGAAAATACCACTTTGATATCGCAACAACTTCCCTCTCTTTTGGTACAGCGGCAGTTAAAGCCTTTTTCTGTGAACTGCATTTGTACTGTCTGCTTTTGTACGTCTTTGCCATGTTTTTTGTGGGGGTTCAGCTGATTTTTTTCTACTGCAGAGAATCTGTCATAGCCATGAAGGACCCAACTTTTTAACCTCTTTTCCCCCACTTTATCCAAGTCTATTTTCTCTACTTCAGCTTTGCCCAAATCAGCTGGAGAACAACAGTGTAATGCCTAATTTCAAAGCTATGGCCAACAGTTGTTTTTCCATTGCTTTTATGTCGCATTTGTCACCTTTTTGTCGCTCCTTTGTCGCTTTATTTGTTGCCTTTTGGTCACGTTTTGTGGCCTTTTTTCCGTAGCTTTTTTGTCCTATTTTTGTTGGGAGAAAATGTGCTCAGTTCAGGTGGGGGTTAAGAGGTTAAAAGTAAACAAACAGCAAACGTTAGCTTCTAGATACAGTCAGCAGTGGGTCATGCGTGGCCTCGACGAGGGGGAAGAAAGCCTCTCATGGGAACTACAATTTTTCACTCTTTTTAGTCGTTTTCTGGCGGAATATTAACTTATTTACCACACACAAATAAAGTCAAGTGGAAATCAGGCCCATATGGATGTTTTTCCACAGCATATTGTTCAGTAGAAGTGAAAAAACAGCAGTTGTAGCTAGTGTTAGCATGTAGCCTGATGCTAGCTTTCTGCATTATTTAGCCTATGTATTTATGGGCTGTTGAACCACTTTGCTCCTCTCCATATCTTTGTGTTTTTATCTAGTATAAAGTTCTATTCATAATTCAGTATTTGTTAAATTAGTATTGGAGAAATTAGATTTTTCTCCTCTTTGTTTTCCCCTCAACTGCTTCAAACAAGTTTCTCAAGTGGAGGAATTCAAGTATCTCGGGGTCTTGTTCTCAGTGAGGGACTGATGGAGCGTGAGATGGACAGACGGATCGGTGCGGCGTCAGCAGTGATGCGGTCGCTGTATCGGTCTGTCGTGGTGAAGAGGGAGCTGAGTCGGGGCAAAGCTCTCGATTTACCGATCGATCTACGTTCCCGCCCTCACCTATGGTCATGAGATTTGGGTAATGACCGAAAGGACAAGATGCAAGCGGCCGAAATGAGTTTGTTTGTTTGTATACTTGATTGTCCCCGTAGGGAAATTTGTCCTCTGCATTTAACCCATCCTTCGATGCCGCTGGGGCAACCCGTAAGGAGCAGTGGTCGACGGCCATCTCCATGATGTGGAGCCAAGCTGATGGTCAGAATCACCTGGCTGGCTACCCCTAACCCTAACCCATTCACCTATCGCAGCCTTCGAGATCGGGTGAGGAGCACAGTTACCCGGGAGGAGCTCGGAGTAGAGTCGCTGCTCCTTCACGTCGAAAGGAGCAGCTGAGGTGGCTCGGGCATCTGTTCCGGATGCCTCCTGGTCGCCTCCCGCAGGAGGTGTTCCAGGCATGTCCTATTGAGACAAGGCCTCGTGGAAGACCCAGGACACACTGGTGGGACTATGTCTCCGAGCTGGCCTGGTGTCGCCTCGGGGTCCCCCCAGAACAGCTGGAGGAGGTGTGTGTGGATCGGGAATTCTGGGCATCTCTGCTGAGACTGCTGCCCCCACGACCCGGCCCCGGATAAAGCGGAAGAAAATGGATGGATGTTTCAAACATGACCATATATGGGCTGTCTGTGTCTTGCCCAAGAACATGACTAAAGCTGGGATTCAAACCACTGAAACACTTCAACTACTGAGTACAGATTAAAGCTTCAAAACTTCTCTCCTCAATCTCCCAATCGACATTTATCAAACAGATATATTTCCGAGCAGCTGTTCGCCCAGAGAAAAACATTTGTAAGGTTAACACATGTTTCATTTGCACTTTCTAATAGCCTAGCTTCTGCAGAAAGAGGCTTAGCATTTGAAACGGCACATTGGGAAGTATAAAGCAGAAGTCTCTGAAGTTCAAAGAGGATTAGAATAAAACCGCTTTTTGCTCTTTCTCCAATTATGCAACATTTATTCACATTTCACTCATTTACCATTACAATGCTATGGTTAGCCTTTAAATCTTCCTAATAGATTACCTTGCTCTAATGTTACTTTCACTCAGATGTCCTCAGGAAATGGTTTAAAGCCTCGTATTGTTAGTAGAATCGTCATAATTCAATCGAGCACAAAGTGTGAATCAGTGCCTCTACAAGTGCTGCCTTTAGAATGGACTTTATTACAGACTACACTCCTGAAAGCAGAGCCTGTGCTGAATTTAACCAGCACTAAATGTTGTCTTTGTTTGTACGCTGGATCTGCAGTGTTTACAAGACAAAAGCACATAATGTATACCAACAATAGATAAAAGGATACAGCATGTCCATATTGAGCGACAATTAGCTGCAGCAGATGGGAGTGAACATAACCAGGTGCAATATACTTGGTATGCACATACACAAACACACTGCAAAATCAACATGAGATTATAGTCAGGCTAATGCCAAATAGGTCAGGCTAGTCATAGTATAGTAAAAAACGATGTAAATACAATTATCAAATAGATACATTCTGACAGAAACCCCCAACTAGCAAACATCTCTGGATTTCAGTTCAGGTGGGGGTTAAGAGTTTAAATAGCAAGTTAGTTACTTTACGGATTACTTGGTTTTGAAAGTAACTGAGTTAGATTACACATTACTTTATACTTATACTTATAACTTATACTTATAACTATACTTATACTTTATACTTACATTTAGCAGCTGCCAACTGTAGTGAGATTAGTCTATGGTAGTTTGGGTACATGACCACGAGAGGGCACTACATTACTGCTGTTGATGGAGTCTGGTTCACTTCAATAGATCCAGACGGCATCTCGTCATAGAAGGGGGCGTGGCCTTGCCGATGGGGAAAATAGAATCTTTTGGGAAACTCCATTCTTCACTATTTTTAACCATTTATGGTGGAATATGAACTTATTTATCACATACAAATAAAGTTCAGTATAAATCGGGTCCATATGGGTATTTTCTCACAGCAGATTGTTCTGTAGAAGTGAAAAAAACGGCAGTCATAGCAAGCGCTAGCAAGCGTTAGCATTAGCACGATGCTAACATGTAGCATCATGTTAGCATTCTCAGTTTTTTTTATGTATTTATTGGCTGGATACAGATACAGACGGCATCTCTGGAATGGCCCATATATGGCCATCTTTGAAAACAACAGGGGGAAATAATATTTAATTATTCAAAAACTACTTTAACATATGCTGAATTATAAATATAGTTTTCTACAAAACAAATATACAAAGACAAGGAGTGGGGCAAAGTGGTTCAACAGCCCATAAATACATACATAACGGAGAATGCTAACTTGATGCTTCATGTTAGCATCGGGCTAATGCTAATGGTTAGGCTACAACTGCCTTTTTTTTTTTACTTCTACTGAACAATCAGCTGTGAGAAAATATCCATATGGGCCCGATTTACACTTGACTTTATTTATGTGTAATATGAAGTAGTGGAAAATTGTTTCTCTATTTCCCCTTCGGCGAAGCCACGCCCCCTTCTATGACGAGATCTATACGCGGCTGTTCACCTCGTGCTGTCGATAAATCAATTCTATTTCCAAGAAGATTACATTTGTGCTGTGGTCCTGAAAATGTGACTTGTCACAGACGTTACGTCACTCCCAGAGCTACAAGAAGAAGGAGATGTGTCTTTTTACAAAGGATGGACAACACCTCCCACCCACTGCAATGGACTGTAGAGGAGCTGAGCAGCTCTTTCAGTGGAAGACTGAGGAGCAGGTCCTTCATCCCCACTGCTGTCAGACTGTGCAACAAGACTGTAAAGTAACATGTGCAATAACCCCTTTGCAAAACTACGTGCAATAATCTCTGTATCAGCGTCACTTACTGGGACTGTAAACTTTGCACTGCCAATGCTGACTTTGATATTCTACTTTTATAGTCTGTTCTAATGTGCATTTTATTATTCTATTTTCATTTTCTTATTCATATTTCTTATTCTTTAAACTATTTGCACTCTTATTGAGAGCCGAATGTAACGAGGGAATTTCTCCATTGTGAGATCAATAAAGGATTATCTTATCTGAAAATATCAAAATAGTAACGCACAGTGACTTGGAAAAGTAACTTAAACCTGATTACTGGTTTGGAAATACTAATGTGGCATCACTGAAGATGAACGGTTCAGAACTGATCCCGATTCTGAAAAGAGCCTGGAGTTTTTCATTCAGTTTGAAACAGATTCACCCGAAACATATTCGAGAATCGGCACAGCAGCAGCACATCAGGCGACACAAGACATTTGACTCGTTTATTATAAAAAATTGGTCCCGTTGTAGTTTTGGATGATTTGAATGAGTGATATGATGTTGCTAAATTAATCAACATAAAAATGATCAGCTCTTTGAAATGAATGGATCCCAAAGATTCGGCTCCCCGTAAAGAGACATGAATCCCATCAGTACCATTAGAAAGGGAAATGACAAGGATCAAAACAGGGTGCATTTTCAAAATCATCACCTGGAACTCCCTCATGGTCTCCCATTTAGCATATGCAAAGTATTAGCTTTAGAAAACTTAAATAATCCAAGGAGAAAGTACAAACTGATTTCAATAGACTTATGGAACTGTAATGTAGGGTCTTAAAATAACGTGAACAGTGCGTCAGAGAGGGGACAGACCTTCATCTATTCAAAGGGTTTTAAACCACCTAATGATCTGGAGAGTTCAGAGTCAGGCTTTTAAACAAGACAGAGCCTGCAATCAAATGCAACTTCTTATTTTGGAGCCTTTTAGACATATGGTGAAGTAAAGTATTTTTCTTTTAACTGCAGTGGAGCAAATTACACGTTGGTTTAATGTGTTGACAACATGCATAAGACACGCTCTTATTACCGTTTCTGTTTTATAAATAGACCTGTAAATTTGTGCCGCGCCATGACAAAAGGCAGTCTATTTCCGGCTGTAATTACAGAATGTTCATCTGCCGTATCCTCATGTGATGTTTGCAGATAATCCGCGCATGATGAGCCACGTGCAGGTCACCATCCAGGTCCTGGACATCAATGATAACATCCCCTCTGTTGCCGGGGGCAACAGCGCTATCATCGCTTGCGACAACACCAAGATCGGGCAGGTCAGTCCCACACGAGTGAAGATCTTAAAGGAATAGGCCACCGTTTAAACACACTGAGATATGTTCTTACCTGAGCTTAGACGAGTTCATCTGTACCTGTCTGGTCTTCACACGTGCCCTCAGTCACGTAAACACAGCACAGACGCCGTTGGCATTTACATTATAAAGTATAGCTACACAAAATTAAACCATGTGGATTTTTTAAGTGGATGAAAAGGGGAACTATATTATAAGGCTTAATAATACCAGGAGTACTTTGATATCCGCAAAGTTATATCTTCACTTTACTGTGCGAACGCGGCAACAATGCAAGGAAAAAGATTAGTTTAGATGAGTTTTGTAGGTCTTACAAATGAGGCAGCTTTAAGGCAGCTTTAAAGTTTAAATTTGAATCAAAAACTTGTTGAACCGCATCCCTCTCCTTTAACTTTAACGCAGATGGTTGCTCTACTGGCTGCTGACAGAATAAAAATGCAGAGTCTTGCAGCGTCTTCACATTTCACTGCCCTCTGTGCCCCTGCAGGTGATCCAGACTATTCGTGCGGCAGACAGGGACAACTTTGCCAACGGGAAGTTCTCCTTTCGAATCCCTCCGGAGCAACAGGTCAACCCGAACTTCACCATCAAGGACAACGGAGGTGAGCCACCAGCAGATGACTAAAGGTCTCTTAACTTAAAGAGTAGGCTTGAGTCTTAAAAAAGGCTTTCGCTTCAGTTTTGTCTGCAGCCTGTCTTTTTACCCTTCTCTCATAAAAAAACGACCTGGAGCTGTGTTTCGCTCCACTCGCGCACCTTTGAGTAATCATTTAACCTTCTCCATCACCGCAGTAGCAGCTTCCTGAGGTCTATGTATTCAGGGGAATGCTTTCCTCACCTCTCCATCTCTTGCTAAGCTTAACATTTAACACCTGTAGAGAGAAAGTGGCACAGTAATGTTCCCAACCACAGGCCTGGATGGGATTCAATCACTAAAAGCTGTTTATAATGCATTGGAGATGCTGCACAGCTGTCCACAAGTCTGTAAAAACTGGTACATCCCCTTTAAACCTATCAAGATGAAATATAAGGAGCACTCACGTATTGTAAGTCTTGAGTAGAATACACCAGCCGTTGTTGTGAACGTGAACTCAGCAACTGCATCGCTTTTAATTAATTGAGTTTGTTGCAAATGGGACTATTATCTTTATAGGTCAAGCAGATGCTGCGCTGGAGAAGAGCGTTCTTTTGGTGCACAGACAAATGTAAATAGAGTGGGGAATTGAATCCGTGTGAAACGCAGGGAGGATGATTAGTTGAGTTAATGGGGAGCACATCAATGGCAGCTGGTGATGTAAACTCTAGGTGGGGCTGTTGCACAAGGTGTTTGTGCTGCATTTACGACCACTCGTCAGCGTTACAAACAACTCTTATTCCCTGAGCATCAGACCAACAACAAGGCAAAGGTTTACTCTCTAAACTGCAGTCAAACAGCTGCGTAACGTCATTTAAACAGCAGACTATTACCTAACAATACATTTACCCAAAGCACAATGAGAGAATAAAGGAGTCGTTTATGTCCTGCTTAAGTTAACAACAGCTGAACCCGGACAGATGTGAACCATGGTGTAAACATGGGCTCACCCATAGCATTGAGGAGCATCGCGTCCTAGCGTCTGTTTAGCCTCATTAAAACTCCATAAACACACGGCAGCTTCCTCACTTCATCTTGTGTCGTCCAAAAAAAACGAAGATTATCCGTATAATCCACTGGTGTTTGCTAGGTCCCCTCAGAACAGCTGGAGGAGGTGTGCGTGGATCGGGAAGTCTGGGCATCTCTGCTGAGACTGCTGCCTCCGTGACCCGGCCCCGGATAAAGCGGAAGAAAATGGATGGATGGATAGTTTCCCATAGTGTTTACAGAGACCGCATGCGAGTGAAAGTAACCAATGAGGAGTCTTCAGCGTGGTGTGCTGCTCTGTGATAGGCCCATGTGCTGGAGGTGGGACCTGCAGCTCTGCCATCTATGGATCACTGTCATATATATGGCCATACCGCCTTTGCTCTGCCCGATCCCATCAGATCTCAGACTCTAAGCAGGAAGGGCCTGGTCGGTATTTGGATGGAAGACCGTTTTGGAACACCAGGAAGCCTGGTGAGTGTATTTGTGTGAGTGAGGGCTCTTCTTCACGCTGGGAGGCTTACCTTTCGAAAAAAACTGTAATTTAAATGTTACACTCCAAACATTGACTACTTCTACATGCAGTCAAGAAAGCCTTTCATCCATCCATCCATTTTCTTCCGCTTTATCCGGGGCCGGGTCACGGAGGCAGCAGTCTCAGCAGACTTCCCGATCCACGCACACCTCCTCCAGTTGTTCTGGGGGGACCCCGAGGCGACACCAGGACAGCTCAGAGACATAGGGCCAGATCTTGTGGTTCATAGCGCAGGCTGTAGAGAAGACGAATACGCAGACGGTGGCGCTCCTTGCAATCTTCAGTCTCATACCTGGCGCAAAAAACTGTGCAGGACAGGAGGCGGGGACAGACTCGCATTGCGATGTTGTGATGCCGCCCCCTCCCCATGCTTTCCCCAGACCTGCGGAAGGCGGCAGGTTGCGAGGGGGCGTTCTCCTGTTAACGTGTAACATGCATGATGCAGCGCGCAATGTTTAATAAAGATTAAAGAAATAAAAGTGTCCCTACGCTGCTGCAGATCCAAGAAGAGCGGGCGGGACAGAGAAGAGCAGCCTCGCCTTGGACACCGTTCGAATGCGCAAAGTTACGAAATGTACAGGATTTAATTGATCAGAAACTGTCATATCGGCTGCGGAGGAGTTGCAGAGTTTTGCAGTAGTTGCAAGAAAACTGTAGCGTGTTTGGAACATTTGAGCTACAGCTGCAGGATTCTTGGAGTGGCTGAATTGGAAAAAAAAAAAAAGTTGCTATGCGCCCTGAGCTGTGGCTACACAAGGAGCATCATCAGGAGGTAAAGACTGACACACGATGGAAAAGTCTCCTTAAAACTCAGATCAGACCTGGTGTTGTGGCACTTGAAGGCATGTGTGGTTTATTTATGGAAAACTGTTGTTGTTTTGTTGTTAGGGGTGTGCGCGTTGATCTATCAAAGTAAGCCCGTGCATAACCTCAAACAGACTTTTCAAGGCAATTTCGCTTTTGTTTTCAATTGTGCTGCTTGTAATGAACCACGCCTCAGTCGGCCTCTTTTTCTTAAATAACGCCCTCTCCCTAGTGGCGCAGCCTTTAGCGCAAAACCTGCGCCACATGCAAGATCGCACGTGCACCACGTTGCGTTTAGAGTTGTGCACGGACTGCGCCAGTGACAAGATCTGGCCCATAGTCCCTCCAGCGTGTCCTGGGTCTTCCATGAGACCCAAGGAACAGCGAGGAGGCCTTGGAAAAAACCCTTTCATAACTAGAATATTAGAAATACAGTCATATAGATATTAATGAAGAAAGCAGCAATGAGACCAAATATCATTTTATTGGCAAGTTTGAAGAAGGTAAAATATATGACGTAAAGATGACAACTCTGAATCTGATTACTTAGTTGACTCTAAGGGAAAATATATTTTCAGTTAAAAGTATTATCAGTTGAACTTGATATTCTTGCAACATTATTTGGCAGTGCTGTCACGGTAAAAGGTAAAGTCTGTTCCTTGGGGTGTGGGAGAGTCGTCTGAAAGCCACAGCTCCAAGTCTATACTGAAGCACCTTCTGGGGGTGCCCTCACTGAGGAGTTAGTGGAAGTGGGTCAGAAAAGGAAGGAGGAAGCGGTTTTGCAAAGGGCCCCAGATGCAGCACAGCCCTGCACTTTTGGAGCGAGAAGGAAACCCATTACTTTACTCGTGTGGTGAATACTGATGTTAGGGCATATTTGCATCATGATATTTTCCGTGTGTCATGGTTTTCAGTTCTGGAGCCATGCAGTGTTTTTTTTAAATATATAATATATTATAATATATTATATTAAATATACATAAATTGAGTGATGGTACACGCGATGGTGGACTGATGAGACCAGAGTGACTGGATGGACTTGTCCTGTACCCCCACTTGAGGAAGTCTTGTGTAAAAATAGCAGGAGGTTCGGGAATCCAGTGTCAATTCCACTTTCAACTAAAATGGAACAAACACATCTTTAATGTTACCTGCCTATCCAGTGCCCCTCCTCCATCTTCCTATTAGCAGACGATGGTTCTGTGTCCCATGGCAATATTTTGGGATATTTCAAGAGGGCTGTATCCCCCTGACCAGCTATTAACAATTTGTTTGTTTTCCAGGTGTTTTTTTCCTTCCCATTTTGTGTGAGGGGAAAAATAGCTGCATAATAATAATCCTGGACTTGATTCAGAGTGTGGACCAGCTTTGGGCACCCTTCATCTCATTACACTGGGACACTTCAATCTGACAGCCTTTGTTTTACACCGTTTCAAGTTTGAAAAAGTAAAGCAAAAATGATATGGTCAAAAAACTCACCAAAAATGTGTATTAATTTTGGCCGCAGTGTCCAAATACAATGCTGGAAATGACCTGAAAGAGTCCAGTGTGTACGGACTGTGTACAGATTTCTTAAAGACGGGTTAAAGCTGTGCACAGAGCCTGTCTCTGAAGTCAGTGTTGGTGCAGGAAGCAGCCTCACTCCTCTCTCAGCAACAGGCTCTGATTATGTGACCGGGCTGTTGCCTTGGCAACCAGCAGGAGGCTGCCTTATTTCCTTTCATCACTTATCCAATCAACCCATGTCAGAGTCATAGACTGTAAGACTATTTTCCCCAAGTGTTAACCATTTGACCAACTGGGGGGGCAGTCGTTTTAAAGTTTGCTACAAGTGCAACGCTGATTTATTCAGTTACAAAACTATTTCACATCACATAAAAGTTGTTAATATTCACATGTGTTTTGGTTCTTGAGCGCCACACATTAGGTCAGTTGTGGTGAACAGGTCTGGGCTCATTCTACACCTTAGGACATTGTTGGCACATTTAGGAGGAGGACATTTCTAAACTCCATATAGCCCCTTTAACTTTGGAGTATGTTTAAGAGATTTAGTTGAGCCAAGTAGTATGCTTTTTGTTTTTGAAATGTTTAATATCAATCTATTATTTAAAACCCAACGCTCAACAATTTTCAGTTCATCTTCTAAGATTGATGACAATTCAGATAATGATTTTGCAGATGTATAAACTGTTGTATCATTTGCATACATGGTTAATTTAGCTTCATAGTTTCAGTACTAATGGTAGATCGTTTGTGAATATGGCATAAAGCAGTGGACCAAGGCAGCTCCCTTGAGGAATACCGCTAATGCTAAAAAAATCTTTGGTCTTTTTGCGTGACTGAGGGCAAACAGTTTTTCCAAACTGTGATATGTTCTTACCTGAGCTTAGACGAGTTGATCCGTACCTGTCTGGTCTTGGAGAAGTGTGGTCGCTTCCAACTTCACCCCGTTTGGAGCTATAGTAATGCATTGGGAGAGGCAAAATGCTAACTACATCTTTGCTCTTTTTGCGTGACTGAGGGCGCGCACAATGACCAGACAGGTACGCATCAACTCGTAAGAAGATATCTCAGTATGGAAAAACCTGTTCCTTTAAAAGACGACATGTTGGCGCTGCAAAGATAAGTCTTTCCTAACAATGATGTTTCAGCAGTGAGAAGATATATAAGCTGCTGTGGACGTTAGCGAATGTGTTGCGATTAGCCTATTTAGTTATAAGCCGAATGCCCATCTCGGGTCGCCAGTTGCCATCCATCCATTTTCTTCCGCTTTATCCGGGGCCGGGTCGCGGGGGCAGCAGTCTCAGCAGAGATGCCCAAACTTCCCGATCCACACACACCTCCTCCAGCTGTTCTGGGGGGACCCTGAGGCGACACCAGGCCAGCTCGGAGACATAGTCCCACCAGGGTGTCCTGGGCCTTCCACGAGGCCTTGTCCCACTAGGACATGCCTGGAACCCGTTGCATTTTGGGTAATGGAATTTCTTTCGGCTACCAAACAGTATTGATAGTTAGCGTAAAGCAACGTAGAAAGCTCTGATTTGGACCGTTTTAACCACTGGAAAGTTGATGATATAAAGTGCTTTTGTCGTCGCCGTGGAGCTTGTTACAATATTAGCATAAAGTCTATTTTTACAACCTCGGCTGCGTACGGAGACAGACAGAAACTGAAAGAACTGAACGACCGTTCATACACAGCAAATTCACAAGTGTTAATTCAACTCTCATATTGTTAATTTTAACACTTTAATGTTGTCATATATGCTCCACACCAGATATTGTTAAAACTACACTTTTGAGGATGTTGAACACTTAACACTAGAAAAGTGACATGATAACACTATAGATTGTAGAATTTGACAATATTCAGGGGTTGATTATTTTACACTAGTGTACAGTGAAAATCTAACGACACTATATAGACGTTTTAACACCATATGAAGTTTCAATAGTGTTCAGTGCTCTTTATATTACACTATGCAAGTGTATTCCTTTTAACAATTCAAATTAGTTAGTTGATGCCATTCCAATTTATGCTCCCATTAAACAGAAAAAATTGTATAAATACAAACTTTATTTCAAGTGAAACTGTACAAGAACACCATACAACAGCATTGTGACAATTCGAACACTGACAATGGGGTACATGGTATGCATTATCTAGTGCATTTGAAAATTGCATATCAAAAAGGTTTGTAATAATACAATTCTCCCAGAGCAATAACAGAAAAGGAGTCCTCTGTATCCTCACAGTATGCATTCAAGTGTTCATCAAAATAAACACGTACTTGACAAGTCATAAGAATTCAGCAAAAAAATCTTAACATTGGAAATATTGTCACAAATAATTTTAAGTTTCAACTATGGATACAATGAGAGGAAAAATAGGCCAAGCAGTCTAAAAATGGATGAAGTAATGATCTTGGAATAAATGCCATTCAGGCATGGTGTCTAGTGAGAAATACTAATTTTTGGAGATTTGGTGGATAAAAATGACTTCTTCTGTTATTGATTCAGATTGTGAACATTGTTTTTTCTCCAGTATTGACTCATTGTTTGACATTTTATTTGAAACACTTGATAGATGAACACCATCAGTTGTTTAAGTCATTGTTTCCACACAAAAGATTGAAACCAAAACATCATTTTGATACATTATCCTCGGTGCATTCGCAAAATAGGTCCACTGCTTCACGTGTGGTGTATGAGATTTGAATTTTAAAAGAGCTCTAAAAAACTGTCTCAAATGTCTCAAAACCATTAGTCAAATTACATAAAACAGTTGGGAAAATTTCAACTTTGAAAGATTTGACCTCTGAAATCTTTTGAAATTAGCTTGATTGGAGGCGAAGCTTTGAGTTCTCTTTTAAATGTTGATGAGGTGTCAACCACAAACTGGGCAAAATACTATGGAACTGAATATCAGATTGGTATGGTTGTTTGCACTGACATGGTTTAAGATACTCCAACGTTTAAAAAGATTAACGCCATAATTGTGAATGATGGTTTTGAGACTAATTCATTTGATTGAAAGTCCGACCCATCACATATATCCCTATAGACACCATGGTCTTGTCGTTTAGCCTGCATAAAAGTGTTACAAAGCTCCTCGTTCTTAAATATTGAATTTAAAGGTCCCAAAATTGGTACATAAACAAATTTATCTGTGACATGAATTTGAGAATAAATTCCAGTTGTTCGGTTTCTTTGGACATCTAGTCGCACCCCTAGTACATATTCAACGGGTTGCACTATTTCCCACTTCTGCTCAAAAAATACCTGCCTTTTTTTTACTGTGTTCAGATTTCAAAATGGATTCTCAAGTGCATTAAAACAGGTTTCTACAGTTTCCTTCAAACCACCACCTTGATATTTTGGATCTGACGCACAATTTTGAAATGCCTCTTTTGCTTGTGTTAGTATGTATTTAACAGCATAGATTAACCTCCATAAATTGTACCATTGCTCTAACTGTGCATTCAGCAACACCAGAGGCTTGCAGCTGTGCAACAACAGAACCACACATGTTTAGGAGATGATCATTGCTCAGTAAGGACCTTTCTGATCTGTGCAAACTCTCTGAACGCGAGTTTGATGGCTCATCAGGAACATTGTCTACAGAGTCTAAATTGTCCATATAGCCCACATCATCTCCAGTATCAGTCAAAACAGAACTTATGACGATTGGCAAGGTGCTTTTTAAAACCTGCAAATGTACAGAAAATAGAACTACACGCTGGCTGTCCACAATTTAGACGCAAATGTTTGTGGGGATATAGGCTATGAATGTGCCTTAGGTGTTGGCACAGCGCTGCAGAACTTTCATGTTGTGCTTTACAGATGAAACATTGTCCATACTTTTTAGATGGTACCTGGGGGCTCAGCATTTAAGATTCTGGCTCTAAGCTCTTTGACTCTGGGGTTTTCCTTCACTTTTCCAATGTCGATGTTGTAGACCGTTGTTTGTATGAAGGTGTAGAAGTTGTTGAGCGACTCTGCATAGTTCAAACTGAAGAGTTCATCAAGCGCTGCGAGGGATGTCTCTGCCTGGCATGGCAGGGCCTTGTGGTCAACGATGACGTAGAACCTCTGGATGTTGTGCTTCCCATTACCAACACACAGGAGAAACGGTTGTCCAGGCTCCACCCCAGCAAGAAAGGTGTCAAGGCTCACTCCAATCTGTAAAATATAGTATTGACATTAACAACATTAAGGACAGGATATTCAAGTAATCAGCCTGCTACAGCCTTCTTGACAAAGGCTTGTTTGGAGCAATATGTTTAAGATTTTAAGATTCATCAGCCCAGCACAATAAAGGCTTTACCAATATAGAGAATTATGATTTGGGAGGAGTGCGATTTATTATTATTATTTTTTTTTAGTCTTAGTTCCCCAAACACCAAAGAGCAACTTCCATCCAATAACTAATTCTATCATTGATGTCCTGAGCACTTAAGTCTAGTTCCCCCCACAAAAACCTACCTGCAGATATTTTACAAGGTTGTCCATAGCTTGAGTTGAGCTCAACTTGCCACTTCTTTTATATCCTTTTGGAGTTGGTGGAAGCAAGTGGACCAACAGCAAAGCACTGGACATGTCGCTATCCCATCCTAGAGAAAAAAAAAAAAAAGTACATTATCAAAAAGATGCAAGAGTAAAGCATAAATAAGAGTAACTGGCTACAACAGATGTTGATAACATGTTAAATATAAAAACATACTGAATCAATGCAGACATTGTTTTGATCAGTGTACTGACACAATATTTTTAACAAGACACAATTATTCAGTTTGTGGTTCTGCCTCCAGCAGGGGATGCTGAAGCTGAAGCATGATTAATTAAAACTACTCAAAAGCACAGTACAAAGAATGTTTTAGTTAAGATTACCAAGTCCATCCTCCAAGAGCTCTCCAAAGTGGCTACTACCGTTGAGGATTTTACTTTCAGCGAGGATCCTTGGTTTGAAATAAGTGGGCCATTTGGAGACAAATCTACTGGACACTTCTTTGCCAAACATAGTCTCAAAGTCTTGGTCAATCTATAAAAAAAAAAATAATAATAATAATAATGACAGTGATGTGGACATTTTAAAATACAATACAACTACTTTTACACTTACTAAACCTGGTGTGTCCAGAAATCTTGGAAAGACCTCCAAAATGGAGAACGAACCTTGTTGGTCATGTACCAGAGATTGGCGATGTTGAAAAGTAGCCCTCATCTTGTCTTTTATGATGGTTGGATTGGTTGAATGTGTCATCATCGCTATGGGTTCTTGGCAGTCGTCTCCAAATAGCTGGTCTTCAGGTTGAAGCTGCCTCTTTCTCTTTGGACTAACTTCCTGGTCAAAGTTTGAAGTGGGCCTCTTTGATGGAACAGAGTTTCGCTGGCATGTTTTCAAACACCAGGACAGGTAACCAGACCCACCCAGAGGATCACAAAAATGCTCCTTAAAAAGGAAATAGAATTATATTTAGCAAGACAAGTATTATAGTACAAAAGTACTTACAAATCCACTCTCCGAGTAGGGATCTCTTAGGCAAGGGAACAGGTTGATTATGCCAAGTGCATATTTCACCCGCACAGATACTGGTGGAGTCCGTCTAAGTGCAAAGACATTAAAGCATGAATGAATGATGATTTACAAGTACAATTGAATAGTTAATTACCCATGTTTTGTTTACCCATGATCTACCATTTTTGCTACAAGGAGATTCACAATGTTTCTTCTGGTTTTGTCATTTATTATCTTTGTGTCCATGTACAGGTGGAATATACTTTGGCCCCCAACTTTTGACTGGAGTGCATCTCTCACCATCTAAAACAAAATTGATTTGTCATTGAAATGGCATTAAGACGTTAATTGTTGTAAAAGTGATACCTTTCTAGCTGACTCCCTTTCATGGTCTGTTATTTTGCCTCCATTGCTCCTGATGATAATCGTTGAAACTGAATCGGATGATAAGGCGCTGGACGACAGTTCAGATGATCCAGATACCTTGGAAGTGTCCGATCCCGGCGAGTCCAGTGGATTTGACAAATCCAGTTAAAAAAAAAAAAACATTTTTACTATATTTCTGACAAAATGTATATGTAATGGGCCCTGGCTCACCTGTGGATCTTTCAGACACATTTACAATGAGGCTTCCCCTTCCTAAAAGCTCTTCAAACACATCAGCCTCTACTTCTGTCCCAGTTTCATCCGTCATGTGCAGCTGAGTGCCAAGCGGAAGGCCCAGTTTTAAGATTACTGAAATCATAAACATGGGTTTGGTTAACATTAATTGGTTTACAAGATGACGGCCAGCACACACTACTGGGAAGAACATTTTTAAACACCAAAACAAGGAAAAACGGCCAGCAGTTTGAAAATATTTGTTTGGGGAGGATCTGCGGTCTGAAATCAATTAAGTAATAGCCAGACATTTATGTTCTGTGTTGTCTAGCTTTCTGCTACTGTAAATTAGCAGGAAACAGAAGCCAAAGCGTACTGATACTCTAACTTTGCACTGCCATCAAGTGGAGGCAAATCTTATGTCTTTCAAAAGTCTTTCAATATGTTAAATGATTTGAGATTGTAAAGATGTTTTTACATATTTAACATGTTGTGTGATTATGTGATTACCAACCCTTTGATTGAAATGTGTTGAAGTCTTCAAGGCCATCTCCTGTTGAAGACATGAGAACGTACTTCTGAATTTCTCCATACTTGACAACCACCAACATTTTGCACCTGTACAAACATAAGGTGGTGTTATTTGGACAATCAACATAGCAATACACGACATTTCAAATTAGCAGCTTGGTGCAGTCTGCTCTGCACTAAGGAGCACGCTTCAATAACTAAACCTTTCCACCAGTTAAATTGAGTTAAAAATACAGACAAGCTTCTTCTTCTTTATTTATTTATTTACTTTAAATCTCGGCTCTTGATTTATTCAGTTGACATGAGTAACAAGTGCAGAAAAGCTAACATGCACAAGCAAACACATACGAAAGCTAAATAGCAACAGTATGAACAACATGTGCGCAGAGGCTACCCGACTACGATATTAGCAACAAGAGCCTTGAGAGTAGCTACATACAGCATTAACATGTGCGAAGAGGCTACGATATTAGCAACAAAAGTCCTGAGACGACCTACTTACAGCATCATGTGCGCAGAGGCTACGATATTAGCAACAAGAGCCCTGAGAGTTGCTACGTACAGCCTTAAAGGTCCTATATCATGCAAAATCGACTTTTTGGTGCTTTTAGCCATGTTGTTATGCTATTTCCTTATCAAAAACACCCCCAGAGTGGTTTGTGGCTTCATTCACGCAGCTCTCAGCAATCCTCCTGAATCCTGCTCTCTGAGCAGCTGCGCCTCCCTCTCCTGGTGAACGACTGAGCGTTCAGTTGTGTCGTAACAGCGGAACGGAAGTGCTCGACATTTGTAATGTAATGTCTTAATTCTATGCTTACGGCCTGATTTTAATTTGTAAAACAGCGTTTTCATTATTTCTGTCATAAGAAAGAAACAAAGAGTAAAAAAAAAAAAAAAAAAAAAAAATGATGTGCCCGAGGTGCTTCCAGGTCAGCTGTGGCCAAAACAAACACATCGTGTCTGAACAGATCAGTCATGTTTGCGCTGCAGCTGAAGATGGAGCTCGTTACCTACTCTGGACACCTGTTTTTTATTCTTAACTAACGATAATGTCACGGAGAAAAAGAAGCGCGTTTGGCTACAGAGTTTATTCAACCTTTTTCAAGAAGAGGCCACTCAGCTGTTTTTTTCTCCGGGATTCAGCGACTATCACCAAAATATTGTTTTTCTGTGACTGTCACTGATGGATGTTCGGTGAACCTTCGCCAGAATCAAAGTGGATTAACTTTTATAACCAACGCGAGTCCCATAATGTAAACAGCGATGGACCAGAGCGGTGAGTCAATCCAAACGCGGGTTAGCTTGTGTGTTAGCATATTAGCATGTGTGTTAGCCATTTATGAAGCTGTGTTGCAGATGTCAACTCCTTATAACTGCATCGTGAAGTAACTTCACTTATTGTTTTTTATTTTGGGGTGACGGTGGCGCAGATGGTAGAGCAGGTCGTCTCATGATCGGAAGATCAGGGGTTCGATTCCCACCTCCTGAAAGTGTACACTGTCGTTGTGTCCTTGGGCAAGACACTTCACCTACATTGCCCCCAGTGTCTGCGTACATTGGTGTATGAATGAGAGTATGAATGGGTGAGTGGATCCTTGCTGTAAAGCGCTTTGAGTGCCTAATGTAGGTGGAAAAGCGCTATATAAGTTGAGACCATTTACCATTTACCATTTACCATTTATATTACGGTAAAGTTGTATGCGCGGAGAGAGGGGGCGGAGTTAACTGAATTGAAGCGTTGTGTCTTCCGGGTTCGAAAAATACCTCCAGAAAACACTTATATTTATCACAAAAATTAGTTCTCCATAGTGGTAGAGGTACAATATATCATATAAATGCCTATACTTAACTTTGGAATGGCTAAAATAGCATGATATAGCTCCTTTAACATGTGCGCTGAGGCTACGATATTAGCAACAAGAGCCCTGAGAGTAGCTACGTACAGCCTTAACATGTGCGCAGAGGCTACGATATTAGCAACAAGAGCCCCGAGAGTAGCTACGTACAGCATAAACATGTGCGCAGAGGCTACGATATTAGCAACAAGAGCCCTGAGAGTAGCTACGTACAGCATAAACATGTGCGCAGAGGCTAACCAACTACTACATTAGCATTAACAACATGTGCACCGAGGCTAGTTTGCTACAGTGTTAGCAACATGTGCGCCGAGGCTAGTTTCCTAACGTTACAGTAGTTTATTAACGTTTGCGAAAAGGCTAGTCCAGTTGCAATACTCGTTACTTCTTAATTCGGTTTACACACAACATTACTAACCGGGGAACAACCACAAAAAAGCTAAGCTGTATGAAGGCACATTGTTACGGTCAAGTACAAGTTAAAGCTTCATTCATCCACCCACATGCCGCTTTGAAAAAATACATTATGAACATGTACCAACAGATAACGCGATATCATGTTAAAACAAAGTTACTGTTGCTGAAATTGATCAAAAGTTACACATTTCTTACTTGCATCGCCAGAGCTCCCAACGCTGGCTGCTCTGGTAGAGTGGGCTGCATACGTCACAGACGCGGGCAGTGTAAAGTGTTGCAGTGTTGATCAAAGCTTTCACTGTGTAGTGTTTTTTATTTTATCACTGTGTAATCAACTCTAGAACACTGCAATAGTTAAAATAACAATAACATGTGTGAAAACATATCTGGATTTCCTTCACTCTACTCGCAACTGCATCATCACTGTAAATTCAACACTATTGAATTTGCTGTGTATGTAGAGATGCTTCAAAAGTGACGACCAGTTCTTGTTCACATAGTTGGAATAGCTATGTGAGAAAAACATTTCTGACCCTCGAAAGCGACTGTTGGACAAAGTGCAGGGTCTGAAACTGTGGCCTTATGTTGCTGATATTAAGTGAGAAATAAACATAACATAAACATAAACATTTTTTTTGTCAATAAGGAGGTGGACAGTAAACGAAATCTTTGTTTATTATTATTGTGACCAGAGGGATCCATGTACACATATAGGCTAGTCCATCTAAATTGACTTTATTTGTATTTTTTACGAGTGATCTGATGGTACAACATAGCTAATCGATCGCTAATTTGACATACGGAAATGTACCAAATGCTGATTGACCCACGCATGCGCAGTCGAGATGGGCATTCGGCTTATTATGAATCATGACTGTTCTACAGAGATGGTTTGGCCTCACAGCTTGATCCAATAGGATAAACTGAGATGCTTTTAGACTGTGATTTCTACAGTTCTGGCTCATGTACCAGAACATGTCCCAACGTCCAGCCGTTCACACTGGTTTGAGGCTAGCTGTGTTAGGTTATTTGTTCTGACAGTTGTATCCAAAGAGTATCCAAAAGAGTCACCTATTCCTTCTGTAGAGTCTCCACATTTACTGCCGGCTCACTTTTTCTCATTTCTTCATCCGTCAACCGTTTCTCTCCCAGTCTTGTTTTTCCCCTCCTCTGTCCGGCTGCCTGATCCGTCCCCACTGGCGATACTTGCGTTTGACCTCAGATACGGATCAGGCAGACAGGTTTCCGTAACGAGCCGCTTTGACAAACTCCTGCACAGATGGATCTGGACAACCAAACACTGCAGTTGTTTTTTTCTCTGGACACCGCTGAAAAACAAGGAGGGGAAAAAACTTAAAGAAAGAAAAATAAAAAAAACACAGCCCGTCTCATTAATGTTTGTGCGCGTTCCCGGATCAAAAACAGGCTCCAAAGCGCTGTTTCTTATTCATGAGGAAGGCTCTGTTTACTGGGTGGTGAGGTTTTTTTTTAATGCAAGTCTGCAAAGGCTCCGCCAAAGAAAGCCCTGCAGACTTGTAAAAGAAGAATGGCTCTCACTTTTATGTGGCTTAAAAGCATATTTACGCTTATAATGTGTAAAAACAACAACAAGAAGGGAGAGCAGGCAATTTCACCAAAGTTGTGTAGTGAACTTTGAGGAGCGTGGAAAGCTTTTATCAGGTCCTCCAGGATTTCATGGGCAATTTTAGTGATTGTCGCGAGCGAAAATGCCTGATTTTGTGGAACATTTTTCCTAAAGTTGTGATGAAATTTTTTGTTTTTTTGCGTCATACTTTTCTTTGCATTTGACAGTTTTAACCAAAGACACTCTGCAGAAAAAAAATGTGACTTAAAATAGACAATTCTTTTTTTTTCTTTATAGAGTTTCCATGTTCTTCCCGCGTCGGTGTAGGTTTCCCCTCCCAGTAAAAACATGTACAATAGGCCAGTGTGAGTGAGTGTGTGTCTGAGAGTGCGACTGGAGGACAAAGAATGCAAATGTTTACGTGCATGAGTCCCATGTATATTGATGAACATGCGCCGTCCCAACCAAATAAACCAATAAATACATTTGTAGATGTGATAGTTTTAGTCTAGTTTTTGTCGACGAAAAATCAAAAGATTTTAGTCAAGTTTTAGACACTTTTTTTTAAATTTTACTTTAAGGAATTAAGTAATAGTGGCCTGTTTCAACAAATGAATTTAGGTGGAGTATCTGAAAGTATTGGAAATGTAGATGGTCGGCAGGCTAGTTATTTTCTGTGTTCATACGCTGTGGTGGCAGCATGTATTAAATACATGCTGTGTTGAATATCTGGTTGATCCTTCTTTTGCAGCAATAACTGCTTTTCTGTAGTTGCAGATTAGACGCTCACAACGATCATGATGTATCTTGAACCATTCCTCTTTACAAAACTGCTGCAGTTTAGTGAGATTTCAGGGCGTTACTTTTTCCACCCTCTCCTGTGAATGTTGACATGTAATGGCCAATATAAATATGATCAAATGTAAATCTTTGGGTGGTATTAGTTTAAGCAGACACTGTTTACTCATTGTTATGTATTCTTATATCAGACCACATTTAGTGACCAATTTAGGCAGAAATGTGAGAAATTCCAAAGCGCTCACTTTTTCCTCCCACTGTAGGTACAGCAGCAGTGGACGTCTCCACTCGTTTAGTTCTATGGGAGAATTTGATCGATTCTGACCCTCCTCCTTTTTTTTCTCTCTTTTTTTGACTGATTGACTTGAGTTTGATTGATTTTCTGTTAATAGTTGCACTTGTAATGTCGAGAAATCCTGGAGGGACTGTTTTATATAGACTGCTTAATATATGTTATATATTTTATAAGTAAGACAATGCATTACCATGTCACAAAAGTGGGTAAAAGTTTGTCTGCACTGGCCATTGTTCAGTTGTTCGACACAAATGATCGTTCTGTTCACATGTTCCTGGCGGGTCACCTTCAAACCCGCGCTGAGAGGCTGCTCTAACTGGCTTTGTGTCTTTTCACTCGGCCCTGGGCTGCTGCCAAAGATGCCACCTCGGTCCAGGGAAGCACAATGACCAACTCTGCACACTGGGGGTCAGATAGGACACGTGTGGTCAGTCATTTGATTGTAAAAGCTACGGCAGGGGTTCACACTTTAGGAAAGAGCCTCATGTGAGACACCAAACACGTATTTATTTTTTTACGTCTGTAAAGGCGTCCTGCAGAGTTTGATGGGAGCTTTTGTCTTTGTCACCCCCAGACAACTCAGCCAGCCTGGTGTCCCGCCGGAGGGAGGGCTTCTCTGGGCAGCAGGACACCTCCTTCAGCCTGGTCCTCGTGGTGTCGGACGGTGGGGAGCCTCCGCTGAGCAGCACAGCCACGCTGCACATCCGCACGTGTGTGTGCGAGAAGAACAGCAGGGGGCGCTATGGGGCCAACGTGTGCCAGGCTCAGGCCTTCCTCTCCTCGGCCGGCATCAGCACCGGGGCCTTCGTGGCCATTCTGCTCTGCGTCGTCATTCTCCTGGGTAGGTGTGGGGTAAAGACTGATGTCAGGGCTGTTATAGGATCCACTATACTGTACAAGCATTGCAGAAATCACAGAACAGGATAATGTCAATAAACAATGAATAAAAAAAAGTTTTAAAAGTGGCATGAAATATATAAATTATACAAATTAGAGCGGAATATGAAGAATTTCAAAAAGTCAACATGGAGTCTCCAAAGCAGTAGCCTGGCTAACGCCAGACTAAAATCACAAGTGATATTTAGTCTGGGGACCACCAATTCATTTTCTCGTAGGAGAGGTGTGGTTTACGATCGTCCATAGTCATTTATTGGGCTGAATGTCTATCACGCGTCTGCATGAGGCCACAGCCAACTATATCATCGTATCCGATGACGTATGACGTACCCGCTGTAAACTTTCGAGCGAAACTATTTAGAACATGGCCTGAAGCTCGATCGAAAAATAGCGTTGCGTCTGCTGCTGTCATGTTTGATCCGTAAATAAACTTTTTTTTTTAAATCCGTAAATAAACTATAAGCTTCCGTAGATGGAATAGCTCGTCATCGTCTTGCCGTCCCTCCTCGTTCTGTGATTGGTTCCCAAATCCATGCGAAAATTTCGGCCATGGTCCCCAGGCTGCTGTGCAGTTCGAAATGATTCGAGCGCACACAGTAGTCTGGCGTTAGCCAGGTTACCAAAGCAGGCAACTGAAGACAAAAATCCTCTATGCGCCTATTCAGTGTAATATGTGACCGATCATGGAAATTAAGGACACAAGTCGGTTTTGGGCATTTTGAGTTATTCACAGATTATGAAATGTAGTGCAGTCTCCAAGTTTTCCAATGAAATCTGATAATATTTGGAGAACCTGTGAACATTTTGAAGCTAAACTCTCAGGATATTTCGAAGCAGAGAAATCGGCCTCTAAACATTTGGGCTGTTCTCACCTCTCTCTGCTGCTGCTCAGAGTGACAATGAGGCTCATTTACATCTCATTTAGATAAGTCATACCTGCTTCCTCGTAAAGCTGTCAAGCACAAAGATGAGAGAAGGCAAAAAGCAAGAAAAATGTTCTATCAAAGAAAAAACAAAGTTTGCAAACAGGTAATATGTAAATACATATCTTTTATAAATCCACTTCCCATAGAGCCTACCTCTACAGCAACTAGCAACACAAGGACAACTAGCAACATTATCCCAACACACAGGGAAAGAAGAACACACACGGTCATTAGTGCCACAGACAATGGTAAAAACAAAACGCAAACCAATCTAACCCACTGGACACACCACGTTAGCTTATAGCACAACAATGGCCTCATCCAAAAGCAAACACACACGATGGCACAACTTTCACTCACCCGTCTGAAGTAACCTTCGCATATCAGCTGCAGAAAGATGCGACGAAACCTCAATTTTTAAGTCCGATTTTGGTGCACAGGAGAAGCGTGGGAGATTTTACCATCCCAAAAGTGACACACGGGAAGCAGCGGCCAATTTGACAGAACAATAAACAAGTTCAGGACTCAAACCTGCAGCATGAACGGTGTTGTTGTGACAGCGATCACATGACACTGTTGACCAATCAGGACACACAGAGACCTGTCTTTGCTGATCTGGGTTCAGTTATTGAAGCCATAGAAGACACAGACGCGTTGTTATAATACGTAAAGATTCTCATTCATTATGTGTGAACCCCAGTCGGTCTATAATCATGCTAAATTCAGTCGTGTAGTCAGGACGCCCCATTCTATATAAAAAAGACAGAAAAATGGTGTAGTCTGTCCTGAGCTTTATATTTCAGTGATACAACATGAGGACTGTATCCACAGATAAGAATTCAGAAGAAAATATTGTATTCTGAGATGAAAAGTGTCCTGAAATCATCAAAGAGATGGCGTGACTGAATCGCATGTTTACAGCTGCATTCGTGCCCCAAAGGTAGTACGCCTAATTTCAGTATTAACAGAATCTCATATGCATTTACATGCACTTGAGTATTCGGTTATTAGCTATAATCCGGTTATGGCAGTTTTTGGGATGTGGTGTTTATGTTTATATGTTACTGTTAGCACGATCAAATAAGGAATCCCGGCTTCTCGTATTGAGGCTACACCAGGTATATTTTTGAGCACAATACAACAAAAATATTGAAAGCATAAAAATGCTTCTTGGTTTGTTTTTTCAAGGTTTTCCATTGCGAACGAAGCTGTTTGACAGTGCGGAGGAAAACCAGCCGTGATCACTGACAGTTTAACATGAATCCACATTACGACACTTCTTTCATTCTAAAATATTCACTACTTTTAGTTTCATGGTTAAAATAAAAAACTCCTCTTGACTTCAGAAATAGAAGCTCTTCGGACTCACCGTCGCCATGTTTGTTTACAACACATGCACAAGAAATGGGGAGTTGCGTAAACTGGGAAATAGCGTTTACATGCTGCTATAACCAGGTGACTGTTGGAGGATCCAGGTTTCTCATTACCAGGAAACTGTGTTTATATGATCAAAAACAAAACCGTAATACCGGGAACCTCGAGTGCATGTTAACACACTCATTCATACAGTCTGACATTAGATGTAAATATTACATTATTCCTTCCTGAGTTTTCCCGTGAGTAGAAAAACTCTTTGCAACCACTTTCTATGTGGCGGCTTTTCTTTGTTTTCAACGCTATTTCCATTGTGTGAGTCTCATTGAAGACATTAAACTATAAATGAACACATGGGGTTATGGAGGGTGAAACAACTAACTAAGATTTTAGATTCTTCAAAATGGCCACCCTTTTTTCTTGGCGTTTTCTCACTGAGCTTCATCAGGTCCTTGTCCCTGACATTAACAGTTGGTGAAGTCCAAACCTTTTCTGTAACGACGTCGTGAAGCTCAATAAAAAAAACGTTTGCAGAGCAGTAATCCAAGCAGTCTCTTTTGACTTTACTGTTTACTGTGGTTTTACTGTTCTAAGTGAGAATCTACAATAGAAATAGTCTTATAAAAAAATAAAATTAAAATAAAATAAAAGCTGATGAAAAGGTGATTGCAAACTTTTGACAGGACAAGTGTTCGTCTTTAATCAAATACATAGTAATATCTGTAAACAGGACCAGCACAGCCAGAGCCTGTTTACGCAGTGGTAACAGAATAAGAAATTCATGTTCAATTTCCCATTCTCAGGCACACACACAGAGCTGCATGTTTGTAAATTAAATTTGATCTTATTGCAATGATGTTATCAACCATACAA
The DNA here is from genome assembly GCF_951799975.1 of Gobius niger. Taxonomy (NCBI): domain Eukaryota; kingdom Metazoa; phylum Chordata; class Actinopteri; order Gobiiformes; family Gobiidae; genus Gobius; species Gobius niger. The sequence goes on from NC_136864.1 coordinate 33,730,976, forward strand.
TGAGCAGCATGAATCTTCCGGTTAGCAGCATTGACAAGGGAATGTATTATTCATACAGGCTGATGTAACTTATCAGACATCGTTTGAACTGTTCATCAAATGTAAATAAACAATGCTGTTGTTATATTATGTTCGGATGAATACACAAAGCTCAAAGCTTTCACATTGAACATTGTGCTGAGAAAATCATCTGATGTTGCTTAACTTCATCAACTAAAATATTTTGTCACATTTTGACACTCCCTCTCAGTGCCAGTAGTTACCAATAAAGAATGTATAGGGATACTGTGATTTACAATGTTATTGGTGCTAAATTAGGACTTTTTCAGGCAAAATATGAACAAAAATAGGACATAGACAGTTTTTTTTCGTTGAAGAAATCATATAGGTTTAATTTGAAACCAAAAACAAGGCCCTGGCAAAAGTCAGATACTTCCCCTTTAATGTTCATCGAGAGTTCATTGATCTGTGCCGCACACTTTTTGAGGCTTTTTGTACCTCCCGACATCACAATTGAAATCTTGTTTTCATCACGGGGAATATCCCAACGTAACAAGTCTCTTGGTCCAAAAAGCCCAAGCCCAGTCCTGTTGAGCAGTGTCCAGACGCTCAAAGTGTCCAGTGTCCAGACGCTCAAAGTGTCCAGTGTCCAGACGCTCCAAACCCGGGCGTTAGTCCGCGAGGTGAGGCCTGATCCCTTCAATAGTCCATTTGGTAAGAACTGGTCACTGTGCCATGTGACTGGGAGCGAGGGCATGCAGCTGGGCAGGTAAATAACAACATGGAATACACACAGGACTGCGTTTACTATCAAATTCATACGTTGCCAGTGCTACATATCTATTTGTCTGTGTTTTTTTGCTCCGTACAGTGCATGTTAAAGGGATATTTCAGGATTTTTGACATAGGGCCTCATTTACTAGTTATCCAGAGTGTTGTTGATTTCTGGAGATATTTTTTTTTTTTGTAATTCATGCAGTTCTTATATTTGAAGAGTTTTGTGACGCTAGGCTTGTGCTAGGCTAGCACATTTCTATGGTATCAGCTAGCCTGCATTAAAAACAGTGTGACCCGCTCCACAGAGCACCTGAGGCAAATCACTTATTGATAGAATATTTTTTGGAATATAACTGACCTGCATCACATGAATGATCGCATTTTGAGGGACTATTTTCTCCCAGATCACTCCGCCGCTGCGTAGCTTATACAACCACGAAGCTGATGCTGCTCAAATATAAGTTATGTTAAATGCAAAATGGTTCAAATGATTCCATCGACACAGACATGTATATGGTTAGTCTGGCGTTATAAGTGATTTGCCTCAGGTGCTCTGTGGAGCGGGTCAGACTGTTTTTAATGCAGGCTAGCTGATATTGTAGAAATGCGCTAGCCTTGCATTAGCCTAGCGCCACGAAACTCTTCAAATATAAGAACTGCATGAATTACAAAAAATATCTCCAGAAATCAACAACACTCTGGATAAGTAGAACATGTCAAAAATTCTGAAATATCCCTTTAACGAACACGCAGGGGACTCATGTAACCACTGGAGGGGAAACTGGAGCACTACCAGAGCAGACAAGCTGAGCCCACACAAACTCAAAACAGGAAGTCTTCCTTCTAGCGCTCCTAAAGCGTGTTCTGTTTCTCTGTCTTCACCACAGCCATAGTGATGCTCTTCGCCCAACTTCGCAACAAGAAAACCAGCAAAGACCAGCTCATCTTAACCGAGGAGGACATCCGGGAGAACGTGGTGACTTACGACGACGAAGGCGGCGGCGAGGAGGACACGGAGGCTTTCGACATCACCGCGCTCCGAAACCCCAAAGTGTCCGAGCGTTACCCCAAACTCCACGGATACTACGACCACAGCCCGTACGAGGACGCAGGTGACGACACGGACGAGGACAGCGAGGACGGGATAGTGATCGTCCAACGGGGGAAGCTGCCAGAGTTCGACCTCCGCAGCTACAGCCCCGAGTCGGAGCCCTCCTCGTGGTTCGTGGTAGACTGCGCCCCGAGAGACGTCAGCCAATCGGAGCCGTCGCTCATCTTGGACGGGCACGACATCATCCAGCAAATCCTCCATCGGAAAGTAGCGCAGGCGGACTGCGACATGCGCGGCCCGCCGTACGACTCGCTGCAGACGTATGCTTACGAGGGGAGGGGATCTTTAGCGGGCTCGGTGAGCTCGCTGGCCCTGACCGCGGCGTACACGGAACTTAGCTACGCCGATTTGGAAGACTGGGAGCCGGACCAGCACGTCTTAGAGAGAATTATCGGGGAAGAGGACATCCCAGACTTTTAAAACAGCACAAATGTCTTTTTTTTACATGTTTGGAGAACTTTGCTGCAGATTTTTGTGGAAGCCGGGGTCAAAGGTTTACGAGAACAAGCAGGAAGTGATTATGGCTTGAATGGAGAATGCTTATCTTGTTTTGCGTAACAGTTTGTGGGCCCCTAATGCCAAATGGTTCCTAATCTTTGGGGGGGAAGACACAGTGGACAGAGAGTTGCTGATATTTACTGACTACATTTTAAAAACTCTATCTAGGATGATGACACGTCTGTGTTCATAAAGGCCAGCTTTTTCTGTCTTGAAGCTGAAGGCTAATCGCGATTAAACCTTTAATGTTAATGTTAGTGGCAGTCAGTGTTTCATCCAGGACTAGGATACAGTTTGGGATAGATTTGAGATATGGGACAAAAGCCTTGATTTTAGAGGGACGTATGGTCACTCGACACTCATGCCCATCACAGACTTTATTGTTGACTTTTAAGAGGAGTATAGGCTATACCAGGGGTAGGCAAGTTTGTGTCGTGGAGGGCCGCTTTTCATCATTGCCAAATCACCGAGGGCCGAATCATTAAAGCCCAAAGTAAAGAACAGTTTTCTGCAAATGCCAATGTTTTACATTATATTTGATGTAGTGGGATGATCTGCCAGGATTTCTTTTTATAAACCTCTTACCCCAGAATGCATTTTCCAGTTCGGCTTTACGCAAATCTAAAAACTCTCCAACCTACAAAACTGTATTGTCACTTTTTTTTTTTTTGCAGGTTCTTTTGTCCTGTTTTCTCATCACTTTATTCTCGCTCTTTAGTCACTTTTTTGTTGTATTATTGTTGCTTTTCTTCCATGTTTTTGTCGCTCTTTTGTTAATTTTTTTGTAGCTTTTTCGTCACAGTGTTGACACCATTCAGATGCTTTTTTTCAAGATTTTAGATTAGGGTAAAGCCAAATTGGAGAAAATGTGCTCCGTTCAGGCAGGGGTTAAGAGGTTAAAAAACATACTCAAGGCGATTTTTGAGTCGAAAATGTATATGAATAGTAACATTTTGTATTTATATTATACTGTTTTTACACACTAACCTCCAAAGCAAAAACAGGCTCATCTTCCCCCACTCCCCCCGACTTTAACAGGTATTTGATCACTTATTTGCTTAATAATATTTATCAAATTCTCTTGGGGCCAAAGGTTCTATGCTGGAGGGCCGGATTTGGCCCCCGGGCCTGACGTTGCCTACCCCTGGGCTATACTATGTATGAAGCTGGATTAGAGGGTTAGCGGGGTAAGTATAAGGTTAACACTGGTTTGGCAGTACTACAAAGCTGGATAGCTTATTACTAATAATAATAATGACTTACACTTGTATTGCGCTCTTACACACGGCTTAATATTACCATGTTTCTCAAGGTTTTTACTGTAGTCATTATTCATTCATGCAACACTTGGTGGTTCTAGGGTAGATCTCCATGGAAACACACCCTGAGTGCAAAACCTGCTCTGGACCAGGTTAGATAAGAAGACGGCTCTTCGACCACTCAGAGGAGAGAATCCTCCGCGGTCACGGAGGGAGTGAGGAGCAGAGATAGAGAAGTGGAGGAAGCACCGTGAGCAGCGGAGAGAAAAGTCCTTTATATCAAAGCGCGCATGGGTTTGAAAAAGCAGCAACATCGTTTTGTAACTTTTTCTACCTGTGGCTGACGCAGATTTTAGATTTCGACATGAAAAAGGCTTATTTCTCGTAAACATAGCCTAATACTATGAGTTTAAAGATTGTTAAAGGGGGGGGTTATGCAAAATCGACTTTTTTAAGCTTTCCATCATGTTATTATGTCATTCCCTCATTAAAAACATGCCTGAAGTGTTGCCTTGGCACATTCACGTATTTTTGAGTAATCTGTAAAAAGTCTGATGGCGGTCATTTTAGGGATAGGTTTGCCTGAGTCCTCCTAGTAACGCCCCCACCTCCTGGAGACGCCTCCGAGCTTTCGTCACCAGCCGAGCTTTCGTCACCAGCCGAGCTTTCGTCACCAGCCGAGTAACCAACCACTGCTCCTCAGCAGAACCCCCTCCCCACTGATGCCAAAGACAGCGTGTGGAGGGGGGCGTGTCGGAAAGGGTCAGAGGTTCTTAAAGAGACAGAGGCCTATTTCAAGACATTCACTACAGCCATTTTGAGAGAGCAATTTTATACAAGGCAGTTATTCTAATTTACTGCATTTACAGACCAACAGAAGGTTTCGTCATCATTGTAGTGTGATATAGACTGGTGCTATGTGATTGAAAAAAGCATAATACCCCCTCTTTAACAATGTGAACATTCTCCTTTTGCGCTGCTCGGTTCAGACTTGTGCCATTCATGGCGCTGTATAATGTATTCATCATGAGTGTGACGATAGATTCTGATATTCAGATGAACTGTGTCTGTGTCTCTTCCGTGAGTGGCCGGTTGGCGCTGACTCCATTTCTCCCGGGTCAGAGGAACTAATCGGACATGTTTTACCAGCTTTACAGTATAGCCCACATGTCGGCCTTAGTAACCCACCTGCCTGGGTGGGGCCTTTCTGTGTAGAGGTTGCATGTCCTCCCTGTGTCTGCGTAGGTTTCCTCGGGCTGTGGTGGGGGAAAGTGGGAGGGGCCGATGGCGAAGTTGCAGCCACGTTTCCTTCAGTCCACCCCAGGGCAGTTGTGGCAACAATAGTTACCACCACAGAGTATGGTGTGAATGAATAATGATGACAGTGTACCGCTTTGAGAAACTTCACACAGGCTTGTAAAGCGCAATACAAGTGTTAACAGAATCAAACTTTTCTGATTTTGTTTTTTAAAATAATTTAGTTTAAACATATTTACAAATAAAAACATAAATATTGAAGTATACACAGACCACGTAGCCATGAGCTTCAAGACTGAAACAACCAAGATGAATGAAACAAGACATTATCCATCCATTCCCCATAGGAATGCACTACAACTGACCTGGAAATGGATCATCCCCAACTCCAAAAAAATGTGTGAGAATTAGAAAACACATTCCAATCAGAGATACTTAGAAACAAGCTGAAGAAATGAAATATGATAAAAGACTCGCCTCAGACTTACTCAAATCAAGATAACATTGTGAAAAGGAGGCTTCTGGGTAATCCTGTCTGGGTTTAAGAAGTGGGTACAGTGACAGTAGAAAAGCCATTTTTGAATCCCTCGGAGCGACCGTGTGTTTCCTGAAGTGTTCTGTGAAGAGTCTTTTTAAAGTGCATTTGAATACTGTCCTTTCCTCTGTGCTCGTTTGGTATGTTTATTAAAAAAAAAAAAAAAACTGTTCGAACCTCCTGTGTGGGATCGTGTCCAGTGTTATGATATGCAAACCAAGCTCAGAGGGAAAATCCTCCAGAAACATGGGTGTGTGTCGACCCCATGTGGTAAGAAACGGTACTACTGCCAGTGACATGAGACGAGCGAGTTCTTTCTTTGACTAAAATATGAAATGTTTTGTTAGTAATAATGGAATACTTCTGTTCTTGAATATATTTCTTTAAGAAAACACTTCATGGAGTGGTTTTGTCACAGTTATTTTCACTTCTACTTGACGGATATTTATTTGAGATTATTGAGAATACAGTTACTTTCCTTAAAGGAACAGGCCACCGTTTTTCCATACTGAGATATGTTCTTACCTGAGCTTAGACGAGTTGATACGTACATGTCTGGTGTTTGTGCGTGCCCTCAGTCATGCAAAACAACAAGATGTTGTTAGCATCTGGCCTCTCCCAATGTATTCCTCTGGCTCCAAACGGGGGTGAAGTTGGAAGCGACCACGCTCCATGCACAAAGATCTCGGCTCTCATCTAAACTCAGGTAAGAACATATCACAGTATGGAAAAACAGTGGCCTGTTCCTTTAAAGTTACTCTACCTGATTTTTGTGGAACACATTTAGTTTTGTCCTCCTTTAGTTATATTGGTTTATTTGAGCAACATTATGCATACAGCAAGGTTTGCGCAAAATTGTGACGAGAATGCAACAAAAAAAGCTACAAAACATGACAAAAATGCGATGAAAAATGTGATGAAAACACAACAAAAAGTGACAGAAGAGTGATAATTGAAAAAAAGTGATTGCAACACAACAATGCGAGGAAAATGATCAGTTTAGATCAGGGGTGTCCGAACTTTTTTCACTGAGGGCCACATACAGAAAATGATACAAACAACTCGGCCACACTCAGTAGAGGTCAGATATATAACTTCACCTTTTGTATTAAATTTAGCAAATAAAATAAAATGTTAGGGAGATATTTTTTTTCAAATTTAGATGCGTTTTCCTGCATTCTGGTGCATTTTAAGCATTAAATAATAACTATGTTTGGCTATTATGCTGCTGTGAAAAGAATCATTTCTGGTCTGGTTAATATACACAGGGTACAGCTTTTTTTTTAGTACAAACAAATGTATTAGTGGGAAACCCTGATGCTTTTTAATTGAATCAAATCAAATTTATTTGTATAGCACATTTAAAACAACTGCTGTTGACCAAAGTGCTTCACAAAAGGTCTACAGTACAAGTACAGTACAGTACAATTTATTTCATATATATTCAATTAAAGCAAAAAATATATATATATATATATATACTGTATATATTATACATATATATATTTTCTTCATATTTCTAGAATTTGCCACGGCCCAATTACGAGTGGGCCACGGGCAACTAGTTTGGGCACCCCTGGTTTAGATCAATTTTGTGGCTTTCAATTGAGGCGTTATCTGGCCTATAGACTGTTACCTTTTAGATTTGGGTCAAGCTGAACTGGAGAAAATGTCTGTTTATTTAGGAATGTTCATTTTAACAACTTAACCGTCATATAGACATTTATTAATGAAAACGAAAGCGGCGATTAGACCTGATATGATTTTACTGTGAGAGGAAAAGTTGTCCTTGTGATTTGGAAGAAGCTGAAATATATAATCTAAATGTATGTATGTATGATCAGTCGAACCTGTGATTTTTGCAACATTATGGGCTGTACGGCCCGTGGTTAAAGCGAGGTTTAAGAGGCTAAAGGCTGCAATATAAAACAGTTAAATCAAAACGGCATTATGCTACAAACCCTTTTTATGCAGTTGCAGCAGGTCCATGATGGTGAAACGGATTCCTCGTGATAGTGCGCCCTCTGCTGGTACAGCGGATCCAATTCGTATGCTGTTCGCAGTTATATTATCTTTATCAGTCAGCAGACACATCTATGTTATAAAAATTTGATCATAAACAACTGAGTTACTGATTACTCACATGCATTGATCAACGTCAATCTTCCTAAAAGCTGACCGACCGATCCCACTAGGCTCCCTCCTCGTGACAGCGTATAAAAAAGTCCCGAATGGGCATGTATATTCCCACGCTACTTTGTACCACAATGACAATGGAAGGAGGAAACTACAGCACTAAAACTAGTGGTCGGACCTCAAGGTAAGTGTATCATTTGTGTCTAATCTCTAGAGTGCAGTCAGTGGCATTCACAGTGGCAAAACTTGGGTAACTGAAGCTGGATGAAAAGAGGAGACTCAGCTGGAGGAGGAACAACAGACATTCAGTTCATGCCAATAAACCAAAAAATCACCTCAATCACAGGAGAAGACGGCAGCTGGGAGCGGACGACAGTCGTAGTCCAATTAAAAAAATATGAAGTGAATATGAACTCACGCGGAGAACGTGAGGCAAAATCCTAGACTACTTCATCCATGATTAGTTTTGGCTAATGTTAATGTTAATTGAACTAACAACATTGTGGTGCAGCAAGTGACGTAACCTTGTCATTTCTCTGTGACGGTCGTGATTGGTTCGGCCTTAGCCGCCAATCAGCAACTTGTTTTTCCATGTGTGGCCACACCCACCTTCTTTCGCGCAGAAGGAGGTGAGTGTGGTTTATCAGGCTATCATTGACAGCCCTAGTTACTAAAAGTAACCAGTCCACGGTAGTCACATCAGCCTCATAACGGGACAAGACAGTGATTTGACTGAGAAATGGGGCCCGCCTTGTTTGTTTGTTTGTTTGTTTGTACACTTTATTGTCCCCGTAGGGAAACCACTGGGGCAACCCATAAGGAGCAGTGGTCGACGGCAGTGCTGCGCCAAGGGACCCATCTCCATGATGTGGAGCCAAGCTGATGGTCAGAATCACCTGGATGGAGGATTCACCTATTGCACATGTTTTTAGTGCTAGGGGAAACCGGAGTACCCGGAGGAAACCTACGCAGACACGGGGAGAACATGCAAACTCCACACAGAAAGGCCCCGTGGGAATCGAACCCGGGACCTTCTAGCTGTGAAGCGGAGGCGCTAACCGCTGCGCTACCATGCCGCCCATGTTGCCCGACACCAAGTTTTCCCTGCTCAGACTGAAGCCGGAGACAATTTTATAACAATTTGGACTTTTATTACATAATGCATTGTTATTACATAATACAATGTTATTACATAATAGTGCTTCACAGGGGCTGAAAACCTCAGGGGCTTTTTTTTTATTTTTCACAGATGCAGTCAAATTTATCAGAGCAATCGTAGTCATTCCAGTTGCCCGGCTTGTCATTAAATGACAGTTCACCATGATGTTCAGTAGATCCCTTGTTGTTCAGCTCGCCGGGATACCAAAAGCTGAAAGAATAACAGTTATTGAGAAATGAGTGAGTGAATATATGTAGCATGAGTGAATATTTATAGAACCTTGTGTTAAACAATGATCCGTCCACCCATCTCCAAACGCCCTCCTGCTCCAAGTCACTCAGTCCAATCCATCTTTCTCCACAGAACATACGAGCAAATTCCTGAGAAGGAGAGAAGCTGTTAAACCATATGTCCAGTTGTTACATGTGGGTCCATGTCTGCAGACCAGCTCCTGAATGCTGTTGATGATTATGAGGTCCGCTCCTTTCTCCTGACAGAACTTCCTGCTCTCGTTCCAGCTCCGCTTTGTGTTGGAGCTCAGATACCAACTACCTTTAAAATACTGCCAGCCCTCAGAGGTGAGATACTCTGAAAATACAGATTACAATATTCAAAATGTATATTAGACTTTTTAAGTGGATAAATAAAGTGTCTAGAATAAATAAAGTATACTTGCAAATGTAATGTACAACATGATGAAACTCAGCATGTGTTGTTTTTACATAAATGCAGTATTGGGGGGTTATACAATCTTCTTTCTTTGTGCTGTAATCTGTGGTTCTCAACTGGTATGGCATTGAGACATTGAGTACAAACTGTGGGTATGTGAGAAGTGCCGGCTCTGGTTGTTCCCAGTGGGGGGGTCCGCCCCTTTACACCTGTCTCCAGTACGTGCTAGTGGCAGGCCGTGGTATTGCAGCCAGCAGCCCAAAAAGCCCTTTTGGCCATAGACAATCATGTAAAAGGAACACCCTGTAAAAATCCACAGGGCATCTGGAGTTTCAGACTGAGGCAAATATATTTCTTTAAAATTACTATTTTTAGGACATGGACTTTTTTTCTTCGTAAAAAAAGTTGTAAAGCATCAAAAATACATTTTTAAAAGTTTTCTAATGATGTGACGTCACCAGGGCCGTAGACGTGCGCAAGCGTGTGCGTAATGACTCATGAACGAGCAGAGTTCTCCCTCGTGTGATTTAGCGGCTGAAGTCTGAGCAAAACAAATGAACGGACTGGACTAAAAACAAGGATAAACGACAACTAACAAACATCTCAAGTAAATTTATGTTTCTCTCAGTCTTTAGCCCAAAACTAAATACGAAATGTATGATGAATATAGCATGTGTTTATAGCATTGGATTAGGGTTAATAAGAAACAACTAGCCTACATGTTATTGGAAACTCATTTCTGAAAATTAAATAATGGCACTAATAACCTGCAACTGTTTGATTAATTTAAAAAATACTAGCAGCATTTAATGTACTTGGTAAGTTTACTACTTATATTATTTGTGTAAGTAAGTAGGCTCAGTAATCTTTATAGCACCTTTCAAAGACAAGATCCACAAAGTGCTTCACAAAACAGTTTAAAATCTGAAAAATACACACAATAAAAGGCCAATGACAACACAAAAATCACAACAGCCCAAGAATAACTAATTAAATGCCTGAAAAAATAAGTTTGTCTAAAGTTCGCTCTTAAAGACGGTTGTAAATCAAAGTGTAAATCACTCATTTGTTTGGCTCCTAATGTCAAATCCTGTTGTCTCTCTCTCTCTCTCTCTGCCGGATGGACAGTTTATGGACAACTGCAAGCGTCTGGAGGATCCTACACCTTGATGTTCGGGAGACTCCAGAGGCACCAGCAGCTGCAAATATTTGTTTGCTGCTTTGTAATGGCCCTTTACTAGCTGTTCTCTTAATCCGATGTATTTGTTTGGCAGAAACCACCCTTATTGTGCCTTTATCTGCACGAACCCGTGTGTGCTCTGAATCAGCCACAAATCTCTTAATAATACGTTGATCACGCTTAATTTTTCGTGAAATATCGATGGTTTTCACACCTAGACTAAGGTATTCAACTATTTTTTGCTTTTCATCAGCAGAGAGATCCTTTTTCTTCCCCATATTGCTTCAAAATGGTGATTTGCTTAATAAAGTGAAACATCCTTTTAAGGTGTTTTTTCACTTAATTGGGCTCACCTGACAAAATAATTATCACAGGTGTCTGAAATTGATGTCAGTGATTTAAAGAGCCCAGACACACAATAACATCCATGAGTTTCATAAAAATAAAAAAAAGTATACCTTTTTGACGCAAAAAATACAATTTGCATAATAATTTGGAACGCAGTGTATATAAGAAGAATACATTATGTGTATTTTTCTCTAAAGAATAAATAGTGTCATTGTTTTACGTAAGTTAAATCACAATAAACAAATTATAATGTGCAGAAGTGTTTTTTAACTGGTGTAGTTTCGGGACCGACCATTAACTTATCAAACACTGTTCAATTTGAACTGGTTAAAAAAAACATGTTTATTTTTTTTTTAAGATTACTGTTCAAACCTGAAATCATCATAACAAAAATGATAATTCTGTGAAACTCCTGTTGAGAAGTACTGTATATTTACTGTATACTGTATATTTGCTGTATATTTAGTTAAGAGCAAACTTTGACTCACCCATGTCCTGCAGTTTCTGCTTCAGTGCATCTCTTTGCTGAAGAATTTGTTGGTTTTTGGCCTCCATTACTGAAAAAAGTCAATGCTTCGGTTTATTTTCACTGTTACTTCTATGACTCTTACTGTTTTAAAACTCACCGATGCGGAGGTAAAGGTTGAGAGCTTGTATAACACAAAACAGACCAAATCCGAAGAGGATCAGAGGAATCAATTTCCCTTTAAAAGATATAACTATGAACGATTGAACCTATGGCAGTGGCATTATACAAATTCTCTTACTTGAGCGTGTGCCAGTGTGTTCCTCTTTTGTGCGGTGGATGGATCTCCTTCTCCTGACCTGAGGCTCCTCCATCCTTGACTCACTGAAGCCCCACAATCCAGCACTGAGCTGAGCAGTAAGAGTGCAGTAGATTACATGTCACGCAGCCTGATCACAATCTGTGTCGCTTTATCTCATGGAAACTATCAGCAAAGGAAATGTAAAAAAAAAAACACATCTTTATCTATTTGACATGATGGCATGCAAATACATGCAGGAAGTAAAGTCACCGGCTGAAATAACTGACCATTGCAAAGGGTAGAACGAATTCCGAAGGTAAACGCGACGCCATCTGTAGAAAAAGCGAGAAAGCGCAAGTTGAAAAGCAAACGGCTGGAGAATGATCTTAAACCAGAAAACCGGGATATTACCAATGTGTTTGAAAAATTAGGAATGAGTTTGGACCACAAGTAACATCAATTTAGTGGCTTCCTCTTTCATCGTTTGTAATAATAAAAATCAGGTATAGGGCCTTTAAGTTGCATTTTGCTGCTTGCAAGTAAAGGAGAAAAGAAACAGCAGCCGCATTGATCTTCACGGTTGGTTGTACATTCATCAGGTTTGCACAGCGGTGTCTAAGTTTTCCATGTGTAACCGAAGGGTGAGGACTGATGGTAACACAGGTACAAAGGATGCAGTAGATGGTCAAAAAAGAGACGCAGTCGATTTAGGATTTTAGAAATATTTCATTTATTTATGTAATTCCTACTTCATGATTTATCAGATAAAGTGACTTCAGATAAAGTGTTAAAAAGGATAGCTAGTAAAAATAACTAGTTCATTAGCTTAAAATGCCCTGGACTGGCCGACCGCAGATGCACCTAGTGGGGGCGCAATAAGTTGGGGACACGCTCCGTGTACCACACACACGCACACATACACACAAAAGCAGATCAAAACTAGGGGAAACTAAACGTGCAAATATGTGAGGGACGTGCAAAAATACCACAACACACGCAAAGTGATGGAGCAGGAGTGAGGGATTATCACCAGACCCCCCACCGTCTGGGGCAACCACACCCGAACCAGATCCTGGAGCAGAGGGTTAGGGTTAGGGTTAGGGTTAGGCTTTGGTGTTCTTATTCTTAAAAAAAAAACAGTCGGTTTTCGGTGCACTGGCAACAGGCCTGCCCAAAAGCTCCTTAATTTCCCTAACGCCAGACTAAAATCACAAGTGATATTTAGTCTGGGGACCACCAATTCATTTTCTCGTAGGAGAGGTGTGGTTTACCATCGTCCATAGTCATTTATTGGGCTGAATGTCTATCACGCGTCTGCATGAGGCCACAGCCAATCATATCATCGTATCCGATGACGTATGACGTACCCGCTGTAAACTTTCGAGCGAAACTATTTAGAACACGGGCTGAAGCCTGATCAAAAAAAGCGTCGCGTCTGCTGCTGTCATGTTTGATCCGCAAATAAACTTTTTTTTAAATCCGTTAATAAACTACAAGCTTCCGTAGATCAAATAGCTCGTCATTATCTTGCTGTCCCTCCTCGTTCTGTGATTGATTCCCAAATCCATGCGAAAATTTCGGCCATGGTCCCCAGGCTGCTGTGCAGTTCAAAATGATTCGAGCGCACACAGTAGTCTGGCGTTAGCCAGGTTACTATGGGTCTACAATTCCCCAAAAGTGAGTCCGCCGAGTAGGCCTGTAAGTAGTTGTGTTTAATTTGGTGCTGAAAATGTAAATAAGGAGTCGAATAGGTGGAGACAAAAGGGATGATTCTGTTTGAAGTGTTTGAAAGATGCAGTGGCTCATCTCCAGTCATCGAAGGGTTAACCCCCAGGACACTCGTTGATTGGCGGAGCGCAGGAACCTGTGTAGCCAGTGATCTAAGCGTGCTACTTTTAATCGATCTAAGAAAGCGTTTGGAGTAGCCCCGCTGGCAGAGACTGCAAAAAAGGATCCGGATGGCATGATCGAGGTGAGTCTGGGTGGAGGAGATTCGATGAAAGCGAATAATTTGAGATTTGATGATTCCCCTGAATGTGTGTTTTGGGTGGTAGCTGGTTTTATGTAACAGTGCGTGAGTGTCAGTGGCTTTAAAGTACACCCGAGTTTCAACTTTTTTGTGTTTGCCAACTCGGGGAATGAAATAAAGCGTAACGTCCATGAAATTAACCTCCTCTGCATCCAATTCATACTTGATCTTGATGGTCGTGTGATGGCTATTCAATATTGAAATAAACGCTTGGAATTCCTCCTCCGTGCCTGTCCACGCGCCCACAATGTCGTCTAAGAATCTATAATAAAACAAAGGTTGAATGGGGCATTTTTTCAAAGCGTCACGCTCCCACTCAGCCATGTAGATATTGGCGTACCGGCGACTATATCTAGCCGGTATCTCTCAACCTCCCGCACAAGCTCAGGCTCCTTCCCCCCCAGCGAAGTGACGTTCCATGTCCCGAACGCCAGAAGCTGCGCATGCGGACCAGGTCGTCGAGGCACCCGGCCTCGACTGCCACCCAGTCCTCTTAGCACCCGACCCCTATGGATCCCTCTGCGGGTGGTGAGCCCACAGGAGGGCGGGCCCACGTCATCCCTTCGGGCAGTGCCCGGCCGGGCCCCGTGGGCAGAGGCCCGGCCACCAGACGCTCGCGTTCGGGCCCCAACCCCAGGTCTGGCTCCAGGGTGGGGCCCCGGCTGCGCCATGCCGGTCACGGTCCTTGAGTAGTGTACGTCCATAGGACTCTTCTGAGCTGCTCTTCGTCTGACCCGTCACCTCGGACCTGTTTGCCATGGGAGACCCTACCAGGGGCATAAAGCCCCAGACAACATAGCTCCTCGGATCATGCGGGTACTCAAACAACCCCACCACGTTAAGGTGGTGGGGTTGGTCATCGTTGCCTTCCCAAGTCGTTTTCCCTCAAACAAATCTCCAGTAGTTCCAGCACTTCCTTATCTGGACGTTTTGGGTCGCGGTATCTATCAAAGACATTTTTGACCGTTTGTAGCCCCAAGTCAATATCTATATTAGTGTACAAGCCATCCACATCTATAGTAAAGAGACGGGCGTTCGCGGGCAGGCACAGAGGATGAACCTTGCTAAGAAAATCATATGTGTCTTTCAGATAGCTCGGATGCGTCATGGAGAGAGGGCCCAGGAAGTGATCTATGTACATAGACACGTTATAGGTAACGCTGCTACAGTCGGACACAATTGGCCTGCCACTAGGCACTTTAAAGGGAACAGTCCAGGACTTGGGATCTTTATGAATCTTTGGCAGCAAATAAAATTGGCGTTGCCGTGGTTCAGGGGAACCCAGGATAAAATTCCTCTGTTTAGCAGAGATGAATTTTTCCCTGTGGAGGTGCATAACGATGCTCCTCACTTTCTGTGAGGTTGCCTGTTGCAGACTTTGTGGTATCGGTTTATAGTAGGTCAAATTAGACAATTGTCTGTTTGCTTCTAAAAGATATTGAGATTTATCCATGATGACAATCTTAGAGCCTTTATCGGCTGGTTTAATAATAATATTGACATTTTCTATCAAACACATCCGCGTGCTTTTTATCCTGTTCACTGAACGGCGTGAAACCAGGCATAAAATTGTTCAGACACTCCACATCTTTTTGAATCAAATTTTTAGTCTCTATTTCGAGTTGTACCCACGAGGGTTCCCAAGTTGACGGGTTGACAAACTGGACAATCTTCCCGTCGGTTTCCTGAAAGTATTCGGCCAATTTTATTCTCCTGTGGTAACAGTACAGATCCCTCCTCAACTGTTCCCTGTTAAACGTGTCCGGTCGAGGAATGAAGGTTAAACCCTTATTCAACAGTTCCGCCTGAGCCCTGTTTGGACGAAAAAGAGTGGATGAATTTAAAATATTGGAAGATAAAGTTATTGAGAACTCCTCTGACATGCCCGGATCCAATCCAGTCTCCGCCAGCGGGTCAGCACGTGCGCGTCCCGGATCAGGCTCCGCATCTACGTTAAATTTATCTCAATGTGCAGCTGCTGGCACCAGTGGCTCAGCATGGCCCGCGCCGTGGCCCGCGTCCAGTGGAGCTGGTCCGGAACCACCTCGAAGCTGGAAGCGGGAAGGCTTTGCCAATAGGGGTAACGATCGCGGATGAATTTATTGATGGTTCTAAGTGCGGAAATCTGAGACCAGGGCAGTTTGGGGGAGAAGTTGATGAGCGGCAGATATACTTTAGCGTAAGGGAATTTCTCTGTCGCGGTCCGATAAATTTTTCTTAATTGTTTTAAGGACGTCCTGTCCGGGTCCTGGTTCCTGTTGTTCAGCCCGACCGACAGCACCACGAGCTTCACAGCCGGCTGGACGTGTGCCTTTCTCCGCACCTCCTGGAAGTGGTAAAAGGAGGCGCCCGGATAGGCGGCGATTTCAACCTCATCGTTCTGGTCAGAGTCTAGTCTGGCCAAATTGGAGTCGCCTATGATGTATATAGGTTTGTCGCATTTGAATTCCCAATCGATGTTTTTTCTCATCGGCCTAGCTTTATACACGCTCGGTTCCCGCACAGAGTGGCCCGCCAGCGCCGCGGAGAGCCCCGGGGCCCGGTCATGTGGGGACGCGCCCTCATGCGGAGTTGAGGAGGGCTCAGGATGGATGTGTGATGCCCTGGAGGAGGCGGCATTATTATGCCTAGCGGGCTCCCCTATCATCATAGCCCCCCCAACCACGTCCGCAAAGCGGGGCGAACCGACGGACACGGGCAGCTCAGGGTCCTCCCGACGAACTGCGCAGGGCACGCGATCTGCAGAGGACACAGAGGGGTAAGCGCCGAGCCGAGATTGATCGTGTTGAGAGCTGAATTCAGTAATCGTGTGTAGGATGGCCACATTAGACATGTGTGAGCCTCCGTCCCTCCTGACCAGAGAGTTTGATGCGACTAGCCCGGACCGACTCACCATTCTGGAAGTTGTGTCTCCCCCCAGGGGAGAGCGAGCAGGGAGGACATTTTGGACAGGATGAGAAAGGGCTATATCTTGGATGACAGGGGCAGGATTGATACTGCGAGAGTACACAACCTGCACGGCGGGGTAAAGCTCTGCCGGCAGAAGTGAAGGTGAGAGGGGCTGGTTAGGAAGGTGTGGGGCGCTAACTGACCCAGCAGAGTTTTCCCTAAACTGACTAACGCTGATCGGTCCCGCATTATGCCTTTTATGTCTGTTTACAGTATTTATGAGCGGGCTTCTACTCCCGAGGCTCAAAGACCGTATGTAAGTTGGAGATTTACGGGTCGAAACTGGCCTCCCGGAAGGGGGAATGCTATCCTCTAAGGAGGGAAATTCTGTCAAATCATCCAGAGGGGGGGTAGCTGTGGGAGAAGGTGTTGTATTGGACACGTGGGACAATGCGTCGTCCCGCTCCAACAAAGCTCGTACTAGAGCGGGGGTATTGGGATCTAGACGGGCCTTGTAGCGCTTCCTAGCCCATCCCAAAGCAGCAGTGAAGGCAGTAGCATGAAATGGCAGAGATTTGTAACCCAGAAAAACTTCTGCATAGTGATTTTTGCAGGATGGTGAGATTACGATTCAACCAGTCTTTGGTGTTCTGTTCTACCGCATGTGTGACTTTTTCAGAGGGGGAAGAGGGGCGGATAAATGTGGTTAATTTCCTCACTTGTCTGTACGTTCCCACTGGGGGCTCTTGCGTTTGAATGGCCCTGTCCATGATGGCTTTATGATGGACAGCTTGAAACAACTTAAATGTGCTTTTAGCCAAAAGCCGAGTGGGCTCATCTAGAGGTTGAAAATCTTCCTGTTCCTTGCTAACCCTCTCCCTTCCTCTTACCCTGTGTCTAGTTGGGGCTACTCTAGGCTGTTGGCCTGGTCCTGCTCCCCTCCCCGGTCCTCCCCGGAATGCCCGGGCCACAAGCCTCCCGCCCTGTCCGTGTGGGTGAGTGTTGCCTACCGTATGCGTTGACCACATGGCTTCCACAGGCAGACGGCTCGACGCTGGAGATGATCTGGAGCCGATGGAGTTTCTCCGTCCTGGGATTTGCTGTAGCGGGAGTAGCTCAGAGATGTTGAGACAGAGTTCATTCCCATGTGCCTGGGCGTGGTGAGTCGAGGCAGGGCAACAGCCCACACTTCTAAGGTGAGTAGGCTTGTTTCCTGATTTAGTGTTTAGTTAAAAAACTGCCAATTTTTATTAGAAGATTGCTTTAAAATTGCTTAAAACAGATCCAAAGGTAAAGGAAGGCAACAAAAAGAGCCTCCAGAGGTGAAAAATAACTCAAATGTAAATGGTTAAAAGTTCACCGGACATTCCAGTCAGGCCCGAGGAGAAACCCTAACGTTTCGCATTTAGTTAATGCTTCCTCAGAGGGCGAAGGAGCTTATAGCGACTGGTCACTACATTCAATATGCATTATAAAAGTTCAGACCAGGTGCACTAATCTAGTGAAAGGAAGGACCAGGCCCACACCTAGATGATGAGAATGACATAGGACAACAGAAAGACAAGGGAGGGGTTAGATTATGGCAAGGGGGGGTACAGAATGGGGGGAGAAGGAGTCAGAGATGGGAGAGGGAATTGCTGCAATGGAGGAGGGAAAATTTAAATTATGGGCGGATGATGAGCTACGGGAACCTGTGAACAGAGCTTGAGCTGGTCCTGTGAAGAGAGACACACACAGATATGGTTATTAGAGACCAGGCCGGACCAATCGCATCAAACATAGCCAAATACTATAAAATATGGTGCTGCCGGCCAAAGAAGGAGAGGGTGAATGAGTCATGGACTGTAACGGGTGTCCCCCAGGTTTATTTGCACCAGAGGTCCTTTATAAGTCCTCAATTAAGGTAAAAGACCAATGTGTTACCTGCAGGGACTTCCTCAGAGGCAAAACCTTTTATGGAGGCAGACGGGATGCCGATCACAACCAAAGAAACAAAGAGAAAAGAAAAATGTATACTTATATGAGAAAAGTAGGCAAAGATTGTCATTCAGGGTTTAATAATGAAAAATGGGCTGCCTGGCAACTGGCTAGGTTAGGTTTTGGTGTTCTTATTCTTAAAAAAAACAGTCGGTTTTCGGTGCACTGGCAACAGGCCTGCCCAAAAGCTCCTTAATTTCCCTCCCAAGGACATCAACCCCTACAGCGAGTAATAAACCAAACCCACTGTCTCTCATAGAGATAAGCTAGGTGAAGGGGAGGTAGGCATACTCCTAGAGAGAGCCGTCGGCCCCGTATACAGTGACCCACCACTGCCGTATGTTTCAAACCTTACTGAAAATATAAATATATGTAAGATGCACAAGATTATATGCATGACTATAATTAATTCTTATCCCAGTGGCAATAATCCTTAACTTTCTTATACTCTGTGTCTCTATAGGTGCAAGGGGCAAACTCCAGGAGCGACCCCGCCGGCCCAGGCGAAGCGGAAGACGGGACGGATCACATCAGCCCATACTTTAATCAGACCATGTAACACTTTAAGTTTCATGTTTTCAACCGTAGGTGAGGTTCAGGCATAAACACTTGTAAAAATGAGAATAAACATGTCAACAGTACACAAGCAAAAAAGAGATTCCGTCCCTACTCCCAGGACACCCGACCAACCCCAGGGCCACCCCCAGAGCGGCCCACTGGCCGGAAGGCCCCCAGCATGGACCACAGAAATCCAGGATCCACACTGGAGGCCAATAGGCTAAGTATTCCTGGCCAAAGGTTCCATACCCCCAAAAAAAAGAGGGAGGGGAAAGGGGGGAGGAAAAAAAAGGGGGGAGGGGTTCACCAAAAGAGGGGAAAACATTTGTTTAAAAAAATGGGGAAAAAATTAGGAATTTGAATTTTGGAAAAAATTAAATGAAAAAGTCAACAGAAGTCCGAATTAAAAATGGAAGAAAAATATTAAGTTTAGGCATGTAAACCCTGACCCTAGGGTTAGGGTTAGGGTTAGGGTTAGGGTTAGGGTTAGGGTTAGGGTTAGGGTTAGGGTTAGGTTTTGGTGTTATTATTCTTAAAAAGACCGGTCGGTTTTCAGTGCACTGGCAACAGGCCTGCCCAAAAGCTCTTTAATTTCCCTCCCAAGGACATCAACCCCTACAGCGAGTACTAAACCAAACCCACTGTCTCTTATAGAGAGAGGCAAAGTAAAGGGGAAGTAGGAATACTCCTAGAGAGAGCCGTCGGCCCCGTATACAGTGACCCACCACTGCCGTATGTTTCAAACCTTGCTGAAAATATAAATATATGTAAGATGCACAAAAGTATATGCATGACTATTATTTATTCTCATCCCAGTGGCAATAATCCTTAACTTCTTATACTTTGTATTTCTATAGGTGCCAGGGGCAAACTCCAGGAGCGACCCCGCCGGCCCAGGCGAAGTGGAAGACGGGACGGATCACATCAGCCCCCACTTTAATTAGACCATGTAACACTTTAAGTTTTCACGTTTTCAACCATAGGTGAGGTTCATGCATTAAACACTTGTAAAAATGAAAATAAACATGTCAACAGTACACACAAGCAAAACAGAGATTCCGTCCCTACTCCCAGGACACCTGACCAACCCCAGGGCCACCCCCAGAGCGGCCCACTGGCCGTAAGGCCCCCAGCATGGACCACGGATATCCAGGATCCACACTGGAGGCCAATAGGCTAAGTATTCCTGGCCAAAGGTTCCACACCCATAAAAAATGAGGGAAAGGGGGGAGGAATAAAAAAGGAGGGGGGGATGATCAAAAGAGGGGAAAAAATTGTATGAAAAAATGGTGGAAAAAATAGGAATTCGAATTTTGGAAAAAATTAATGGAAAAAATCAACAGAAGTCCGAATTAATAATTGGCAAAAATATTAAGTTTAGGCATGGAAACCCTGACCCTAGGTTTAGGATTAGGGTTAGGGTCAGAGGTCAAAAACCTTTTAGAAAAATCAAAATTTAGGGTTAGAATAGAAAAACCCACTGACCTTAAGATTAGGTTTAAGGTAAGGACAGGGTTAAAAAAACAGTTTAGAGTGTACCATTTGGACAGGAAGTCATCAGCACAGAAAAAACAATCTGTAAAACCAACTGGGAATAAAGGCAATGCTAACCATCAAAACAACATAAAAAAGGAGAAACACAGCAGTTGTGGGTCAACCCATTTATTAAAGAATGATGCTCGTAATATAAACAGAGACACAGGGCTCTATGGCACTCAAAAAACAGAGTCATACTTCCCCTTTAATTTTTTTTTTTTTTTTCTGATTGTGTCTAATGTCCGATAGATGTTGCTTTAACCTGTCTATGAGCATTTGGCCAGTTTCCCCTATATATAGGAGCCCACACTGTTTGCACTGGATGCAATAAACCAGATTTCTGCATTGGAGGCTGAGGGGAAGCATAATTGGAGCTCCCACCCCACCTAGTGGGTTGAAAATGAAATGCAGCTTTGCAAAGGCCCAGTGCATTAGAGGGGGACGGACATTATTCAGGCCTACAAATGCAGATTTGACCAGTAAATCTTTCAGATTTTTATTTTTTCGAAAGGCCGCTATGGGTCTACACTTCCCCAAAAGGGAGTCCGCCGAGTAGGCCTCTAAGTAGTTTTGTTTAATTTGGTGCTGAAAATGTAAATAAGGAGTGGAATAGGTGGAGACAAAAGGGATGATTCTTTTTACAGTGTTTGAAAGACGCAGTGGCTCATCTCCAGGCATCGAAGGGTTAACCCCCAGCACGCTCGTTAATTGGTGGAGCGCAGGAACCTGTGTAGCCAGTGATCTAAGCGTGCTACTTTTAATGGATCGCAGGAAGCGTTTGGAGTAGCCCCGCTGGCGGAGACTGCAAAAAAGGATCCGGATGGCATGATCGAGGTGAGTCTGGGTGGAGGAGATTCGATGAAAGCGAATAATTTGGGATTTGATGATTCCCCTGAATGTGTGTTTTGGGTGGTAGCTGCTTTTATGTAACAGTGCGTGAGTGTCAGTGGCTTTAAAGTACACCCGAGTTTGCAACTTTTTGATGTTTGCAAACTCGGGGTGCGCAACGAAATAAAGCGTCACGTCCAAGAAATTAACTTCCTCTGCATCCAATTCGTATTTGACCTTGATGGTCTTGTGATGGCTATTCAATGTAGAAATAAAGGCTCGGAATTCCTCCTCTGTGCCCGCCCACGCGCCCACAATGTCGTCTAAAAACCTATAATAAAACAGAGGTTGAATGGGGCATTTTTTCAAAGCTTCGCGCTCCCACTCAGCCATGTAGATATTGGCGTAGGACGGGGCGTAACGGTGGCCCATGGCCGTGCCGTGAACTTGGAGGTAGATTTGATCATCGAATTGGAAGTCATTTTCCCTCAAACAAATCTCCAGTAGTTCCAGCACTTCCTTATCTGGACGTTTTGGGTCGCGGTATCTATCAAAGACATTTTTGACCGTTTGTAGCCCCAAGTCAATATCTATATTAGTGTACAAGCCCTCCACATCTATAGTGAAGAGACGGGCGTTCGCGGGCAGGCACAGAGGACGAACCCGGCTCAGAAAATCATATGTATCTTTCAGATAGCTCGGATGCTTCGTGGAGAGAGGGCCCAGGAAGTGATCTATGTACATAGACACGTTATAGGTAACGCTGCTACAGTCGGATACAATCGGCCTGCCGCTAGGCACTTTAAAGGGAACAGTCCAGGACTTGGGATCTTTATGGATCTTTGGCAGCAAATAAAATTGCCGTTGCCGTGGTTCAGGGGAACCCAGGAGAAAATTCCTCTGTTTAGCAGAGATGAATTTTTCCCTGTGGAGGTGCAGAACGATGCTCCTCACTTTCTGTGAGGTTGCCTGTTGCAGACTTTGTGGTATCGGTTTATAGTAGGTCAAATTAGATAGTTGTCTGTTTGCTTCGAAAAGATATTGAGATTTATCCATGATGACAATCTTAGAGCCCTTATCGGCTGGTTTAATAATGATATTGACATTGTCTATCAAAGACTTCACCACAGCTGCGTACTTTTTATCCTGTTCACTGAACGGCGTGAAACCAGGCATGAAATTGTTCAAACACTCCACATCTTTTCAAATCAAATTTTTGGTCTCTATTTCGAGTTGTTCCCACGAGGGTTCCCAAGTTGACGGGTTGACAAACTGGACAATCTCCCCGTCGGTTTCCTGAAAGTATTCAGCCAATTTTATTCTCCTGTGGTAACAGTACAGATCCCTCCTCAACTGTTCCCTGTTAAACGCGTCCGGTCGAGGAATAAAGGTTAAACCCTTACTCAACAGATCCGCCTGGGCCCTGTTTGGACGAAAAAGTGTGGATAAGTTTAAAATATTGGAAGATGAAGTTATTGAGAACTCCCCTGACATGCCCGGATCCAATCCAGCCTCCGCCAGCGGGTCAGCACGCGCGCGTCCCGGATCAGGCTCCGCATCTACGTTAAATTTATCTCAATGTGCAGCTGCTGGCACCAGTGGCTCAGCATGGCCCGCGCCGTGGCCCGCGTCCAGTGGAGCTGGTCCGGAACCACCTCGAAGCTGGAAGCGGGAAGGCTTTGCAGATAGGGGTAACGCTCGCGGATGAATTTATTGATGGTTCTAAGCGCGGAGATCTGAGACCAGGGCAGTTTGGGGGAGAAGTTGATGAGCGGCAGATATACTTTAGCGTAAGGGAATTTTTCTGTCGCGGTCCGATAAATTTTTCTTAATTGTTTTAAGGACGTCCTGTCCGGATCCTGGTTCCTGTTATTCAGCCCGACCGACAGCACCACGAGCTTCACAGCCGGCTGGACGCGCGCCTTCCTCAGCACCTCCTGGAAGTGGTAAAAGGAGGCGCCCGGATAGGCGGCGATTTCAACCTCGTCGTTCTGGTAAGAGTCTAGTCTGGCCAAATTGGAGTCGCCTATGATGTATATAGGTTTGTCGCATTTGAATTCCCAATCGATGTTTTTTCTCATCGGCCTAGCTTTATACACGCTCGGTTCCCGCACAGAGTGGCCCGCCAGCGCCGCGGAGAGCCCCGGGGCCCGGTCACGTGGGGACGCGCCCGCATGCGGAGATGAGGAGGGCTCAGGATTGATGTGTGATGCCCTGGAGGAGGCGGCATTATTATGCCTAGCGGGCTCCTCTATCATCATAGCCCCCCCAACCACGTCCGCAAAGCGGGGCGAACCGCCGGACACGGGCAGCTCAGGGTCCTCCCGACGAACTGCGCGGGGCACGCGATCTGCAGAGGACACAGAGGGGTAAGCGTCGAGCCGAGATTGATCGTGTTGAGAGCTAAATTCAGTAATCGTGTGTAGGATGGCCACGTTAGACACGTGTGAGCCTCCGTCCCTCCTGACCAGAGAGTTTGATGCGACTAGCCCGGACCGACTCACCATTCTGGAAGTGGTGTCTCCCCCCACGGGAGAGCGAGCAGGGAGGACGTTCTGGACAGGATGAGAAAGGGCTATATCTTGGACGACAGGGGCAGGATTGAAAGTGCGAGAGTCCACAACCTGCACGGCGGGGTAAAGCGCTGCCGGCAGAAGTGAAGGTGAGAGGGGCTGGTTAAGAAGGTGTGGGGCGCTAACTGACCCTGCAGAGTTTTCCCTAAACTGACTAACGCTGATCGGTCCCGCATTGTGCCTCTTGTGTCTGTTTACAGTGTTTACGAGCGGGCTTCTACTCCCGAGGCTCAAAGACCGTATGTAAGTTGGAGATTTACGGGTCGAAACTGGCCTCCCGGAAGGGGGAATGCTATCCGCTAAGGAGGGGAATTCTGTCAAGTCATCCAGAGAGGGGGTAGCTGTGGGAGAAGGTGTAGTATTGGACGCGTGGGACAGCGCGTCGTCCCGCTCCAACAAGGCTCGCACTAGAGCGGGGGTATCGGGGTCTAGACGGGCCTTGTAGCGCTTCCTAGCCCATCCCAAAGCAGCAGTGAAGGCAGTAGCGTGAAAGGGCAGAGATTTGTAACCCAGAATCACTTCTGCATAGTGATTTTGCAGGATGGTGAGATTACGATTTAACCAGTCTTTGGTGTTCTGTTCAACCGCATGTGTGACTTCTTCAGAGGGGGAAGAGGGGCGGATAAAGGTGGTTAATTTCCTCACTTGTCTGTACATTCCCACCGGGGGCTCTTGCGTCTGAATGGCCCTGTCCATGATGGCTTTATGATGGACAGCTTGAAACAGCTTAAATGTGCTTTTAGCCAAAAGCCGAGTGGGGTCATCTAGAGGTTGAAAATCTTCCTGTTCCTCGCTAACCCTCTCCCTTCCTCTTACCCTGTGTCTAGCTGGGGCTACTCTAGGCTGTGGGCCTGGTCCTGCTCCCCTCCCCGGTCCTCCCCGGAATGCCCGGGCCACAAGCCTCCCGCCCTGTCCGTGTGGGTGAGTGTTGCCTACCGTATGCGTTGACCACATGGCTTCCACAGGCGGATGGCTCGTGCTGGAGATGATCTGGAGCCGATGGAGTTTCTCCGTCCTGGGATTTGCTGTAGCGGGAGTAGCTCAGAGATGTTGAGACAGAGTTCATTCCCATGTGCCTGGGCGTGGTGAGTCGAGGCAGGGCAACAGCCCACACTTCTAAGGTGAGTAGGCTTGTTTCCTGATTTAGTATTTGGTTAAAAACGGCCAATTTTTATTAGAAGATTGCTTTAAAATGGCTTAAAACAGATCCAAAGGTAAAGGAAGACAACAAAAAAGCCTCCAGAGGTGAAAAATAACTCAAATTTAAATGGTAAAAAGTTCACCGGACATTCCAGTCAGGCCCGAGGAGAAACCCTAACGTTTCGCATTTAGTTAATGCTTCCTCAGAGGGCGAAGGAGCTTATAGCGACTGGTCACTACATTCAATATGTATTACAAGAGTTCAGACCAGGTGCACTAATCTAGTGAAGGGACGGACCAGGCCCACGCCTAGATGATGAGAATGACACTCTGATAGGACAACAGAAAGACAAGGGAGGGGCTAGAGGACGGCAAGGGGGGACAGAATGGGGGGGACAAGGAGGAAGAGATGGGACAGAGAAATGCTGCAATGGAGGAGGGGAAATGTAAATTATGGGCGGATGATGAGCCACGGGAACCTGTGAACAGAGCCTGAGCTGGTCCTATGAAGAGAGACACACACAGAGACATGGTTATTAGAGACCGGGCCGGACCAATCGCATCAAACATAGCCAAATGCTGTAAAATATGGCGCTGCCGGCCGGGCCGCAGACAAAGACGGAGAGGGTGAATAAGTCATGGACTGTAACGGACGTCCCCCAGGTTTATTTACACCGGAGGTCCTTTATAAGTCCTGAATTAAGGTAAAAGACCAACGTGTTACCTGCGGGGACCTCCTCAGAGGCAAAACCTTTTATGGAGGCAGACGGGATGCCGATCACAACCAAAGAAACAAAGGGAAAAGAAAAATGTATGCTTATAATGTGAAAAAAGTAGGTAAAGATTGTCATACAAGGTTTAATAATGAACAATGGGCTGCCTGGCAACTGGCTAGGTTAGGTTTTGGTGTTATTATTCTTAAAAAGACCGGTCGGTTTTCAGTGCACTGGCAACAGGCCTGCCCAAAAGCTCTTTAATTTCCCTCCCAAGGACATCAACCCCTACAGCGAGTACTAAACCAAACCCACTGTCTCTTATAGAGAGAGGCAAAGTAAAGGGGAAGTAGGAATACTCCTAGAGAGAGCCGTCGGCCCCGTATACAGTGACCCACCACTGCCGTATGTTTCAAACCTTGCTGAAAATATAAATATATGTAAGATGCACAAAAGTATATGCATGACTATTATTTATTCTCATCCCAGTGGCAATAATCCTTAACTTCTTATACTTTGTATTTCTATAGGTGCCAGGGGCAAACTCCAGGAGCGACCCCGCCGGCCCAGGCGAAGTGGAAGACGGGACGGATCACATCAGCCCCCACTTTAATTAGACCATGTAACACTTTAAGTTTTCACGTTTTCAACCATAGGTGAGGTTCATGCATTAAACACTTGTAAAAATGAAAATAAACATGTCAACAGTACACACAAGCAAAACAGAGATTCCGTCCCTACTCCCAGGACACCTGACCAACCCCAGGGCCACCCCCAGAGCGGCCCACTGGCCGTAAGGCCCCCAGCATGGACCACGGATATCCAGGATCCACACTGGAGGCCAATAGGCTAAGTATTCCTGGCCAAAGGTTCCACACCCATAAAAAATGAGGGAAAGGGGGGAGGAATAAAAAAGGAGGGGGGGATGATCAAAAGAGGGGAAAAAATTGTATGAAAAAATGGTGGAAAAAATAGGAATTCGAATTTTGGAAAAAATTAATGGAAAAAATCAACAGAAGTCCGAATTAATAATTGGCAAAAATATTAAGTTTAGGCATGGAAACCCTGACCCTAGGTTTAGGATTAGGGTTAGGGTCAGAGGTCAAAAACCTTTTAGAAAAATCAAAATTTAGGGTTAGAATAGAAAAACCCACTGACCTTAAGATTAGGTTTAAGGTAAGGACAGGGTTAAAAAAACAGTTTAGAGTGTACCATTTGGACAGGAAGTCATCAGCACAGAAAAAACAATCTGTAAAACCAACTGGGAATAAAGGCAATGCTAACCATCAAAACAACATAAAAAAGGAGAAACACAGCAGTTGTGGGTCAACCCATTTATTAAAGAATGATGCTCGTAATATAAACAGAGACACAGGGCTCTATGGCACTCAAAAAACAGAGTCATACTTCCCCTTTAATTTTTTTTTTTTTTTTTTTTTTTTGTGACAAATTATGAGCACAATAAAGTAAGAGAAACCTATAAAAAATGTCATTTAAACTTAAAGCGGGTTCAAACCAAAGGGAATAAAGTAAACAAACAGGTAAACGGCATCCCGTCCGCCTCAGGTCCCAAGCCTAGGCCTGATTTAGGCCACAAGGAGATAGTGTGTTTAGTTTGGAGATCCATGCCCTCTCCTGTCTCCGCCTCTGCCACACTGACCAAACCACCTGCGACTCCAGACCAAAGATGGAGAAATGCTGGAGCGAGTGTTCCTGGAAATGAGCCACCAGCAGCGTGTCTTTCTGATTGTGTCTAATGTCCGATAGATGTTGCTTTAACCTGTCTATGAGCATTTGGCCAGTTTCCCCTATATATAGGAGCCCACACTCTTTGCACTGGATGCAATAAACCAGATTTCTGCATTGGAGGCTGAGGTGAAGCATAATTGGAGCTCCCACCCCACCTAGTGGGTTGAAAATGAAATGCAGCTTTGCAAAGGCCCAGTGCATTAGAGGGGGACGGACATTATTCAGGCCTACAAATGCAGATTTGACCAGTAAATCTTTCAGATTTTTATTTTTTCGAAAGGCCGCTATGGGTCTACACTTCCCCAAAAGGGAGTCCGCCGAGTAGGCCTCTAAGTAGTTTTGTTTAATTTGGTGCTGAAAATGTAAATAAGGAGTGGAATAGGTGGAGACAAAAGGGATGATTCTTTTTACAGTGTTTGAAAGACGCAGTGGCTCATCTCCAGGCATCGAAGGGTTAACCCCCAGCACGCTCGTTAATTGGTGGAGCGCAGGAACCTGTGTAGCCAGTGATCTAAGCGTGCTACTTTTAATGGATCGCAGGAAGCGTTTGGAGTAGCCCCGCTGGCGGAGACTGCAAAAAAGGATGAGTGAGTCTGGGTGGAGGAGATTCGATGAAAGCGAATAATTTGGGATTTGATGATTCCCCTGGGTTAGGGTTAGGGTTAGGGTTAGGTATAGAGAAGAAAGTGCAGATGACTCTGGAAAGCCAAGACTCTCATTTGCATATGTGGCAACGTTTCCTAACCCCATCCACTAGGGGGAGTTCCTTAGGGTTTAGGGGTTAAGGGTTTGACTTATGCACTGGCCATACCTGAGTTACTCATCACTAACTGAGCTAGACTCCAATTAGTTTGAAAATCAGAAAATAAGAAAGCAACGTCATTCTAAATGCAAAACTGATATAATGTAAAACTGAAATTGTCATTCCAAAAAAGGCACGATAACAAACTAACATAATCCCAAATGCAAAAAATTATATTTTTCTGTAGAACTGAAATGGTCCTTCCTATAACTTAGGTTCAGGCATGGGTCCACTGACCTTAAGGTCAGGGCCGATGGTTGTATATGGCCCTCTAGTCAACAGCTCAACTGGGTATAATGGAGAAATGAATTCTATTGAAAGTCATTTTCAAGTCATGAATTAGGGCGATATGAGTCGACCAGATTTGTTCAAATGATGTGTAATGTAAATGCAGGCATGGCCAGAACTCAGTAACAAGATGTGACAAGCACTTACCAATGGGGTCCACTAGGGGGAGCTCCTCAGGGTTTGGGTTACAGGGCTGCCGGGGCCATGGCGGCTGTAGGTATAGAGAAGAAAGTGCAGATGACTCTGGAAAGCCAAGACTCTCATTTGCATATGTGGCAACGTTTCCTAACCCCATCCACTAGGGGGAGTTCCCCTAGGGTTTGGGGGTTAAGGGTTTGACTTATGCACTGGCCATACCTGAGTTACTCATCACTAACTGAGCTAGACTCCAATTAGTTTGAAAATCAGAAAATAAGAAAGCAACGTCATTCTAAATGCAAAACTGATATAATGTAAAACTGAAATTGTCATTCCAAAAAAGGCACGATAACAAACTAACATAATCCCAAATGCAAAAAATGATCTTTTTCTGTAGAACTGAAATGGTCCTTCCTATAACTTAGGTTCAGGCAGGGTTAGGGTTAGGGTTAGGTTAGGGTTAGGGTTAGGGTTAGGGTTAGGGTTAGGGTTAGAAAATTATCACGATGACCCTCCCTGTTCATTCCTTGATGAATTAAACAGTTAAGGAGAGTCAAAGGCAATGCACGGGCCCACGCACGTCGCTGAGTTTCCCCATTCCAGTGGCGCTTAAAGTTGTCATACTAAAAATATTGTATTAATGGACGTAAAAGCGACGATAGACCTTACAATGAAAGGGGGAAGAAATGGCTGTGGTGATGAAGAAGGAGAGGAAGAGCAAAGGAGTAGAACCCTTGTCCGGGGTCGAGCCACTCCCCCCACCTGTCGAGCCGCATGCTCCACCAAACCAACCAACCACACACATCCAAAGAAGAGGTATGGGGAAGGAGAGGGGAAATAAAGAAAAAAAGAGGGAATGGGGGAGGAAGCGGAAGAGCATAGGAGTAGAACCCTTATCCGGGGTCGAGCTACTCCCAAGAAATGGCTGTGGTGATGAAGATGGAGAGGAAGAGCAAAGGAGTAGAACCCTTGTCCAGGGTCGAGCCACTCCCCCCACCTGTCGAGTCGCATGCTCCACCAAACCAACCAACCACACACATCCAAAGAAGAGGTATGGGGAAGGAGAGGGGAAATAAAGAAAAAAAGAGGGAATGGGGGAGGAAGCGGAAGAGCATAGGAGTAGAACCCTTATCCGGGGTCGAGCTACTCCCAAGAAATGGCTGTGGTGATGAAGATGGAGAGGAAGAGCAAAGGAGTAGAACCCTTGTCCAGGGTCGAGCCACTCCCCCCACCTGTCGAGCCGCATGCTCCACCAAACCAACCAACCACACACATCCAAAGAAGAGGTATGGGGAAGGAGAGGGGAAATAAAGAAAAAAAGAGGGAATGGGGGAGGAAGCGGAAGAGCATAGGAGTAGAACCCTTATCCGGGGTCGAGCTACTCCCAAGAAATGGCTGTGGTGATGAAGATGGAGAGGAAGAGCAAAGGAGTAGAACCCTTGTCCAGGGTCGAGCCACTCCCCCCACCTGTCGAGCCGCATGCTCCACCAAACCAACCAACCACACACATCCAAAGAAGAGGTATGGGGAAGGAGAGGGGAAATAAAGAAAAAAAGAGGGAATGGGGGAGGAAGCGGAAGAGCATAGGAGTAGAACCCTTATCCGGGGTCGAGCTACTCCCAAGAAATGGCTGTGGTGATGAAGATGGAGAGGAAGAGCAAAGGAGTAGAACCCTTGTCCAGGGTCGAGCCACTCCCCCCACCTGTCGAGCCGCATGCTCCACCAAACCAACCAACCACACACATCCAAAGAAGAGGTATGGGGAAGGAGAGGGGAAATAAAGAAAAAAAGGGGGGAATGGGAGAGGAAGCGGAAGAGCATAGGAGTAGAACCCTTGTCCGGGGTCGAGCTACTCCCCTACCTGTCCAGGCATGAGCTCAACCCCTTCCCCTCTCACCCACACCACCAAAGAGGAGGCATGGGGGAGGGGAAGGGGGGAGGAGAAAGTGAAGAAAAACTGTATTAAAGAGGCTCAAGTTCAAGCATGAGCTCCCAATGGTTAGAGTAATGGTCGAGATTAAGTATATTTAAGTTGCGGAAGGAGCGCTTCTATAGAGTCCTAGGCTTAAGTTTAGGCATAAGCCACTAATATTAGGTTTAGGGTAAGAGCTTGGATTAGGATTACAGCAAATGTGGTTAGGGTTAGGGTTAGGGTTAGGGTTAGGGTTAGGGTTAGGGTTAGGGTTAGGGTTAGGTATAGAGAAGAAAGTGCAGATGACTCTGGAAAGCCAAGACTCTCATTTGCATATGTGGCAACGTTTCCTAACCCCATCCACTAGGGGGAGTTCCCCTAGGGTTTAGGGGTTAAGGGTTTGACTTATGCACTGGCCATACCTGAGTTACTCATCACTAACTGAGCTAGACTCCAATTAGTTTGAAAATCAGAAAATAAGAAAGCAACGTCATTCTAAATGCAAAACTGATATAATGTAAAACTGAAATTGTCATTCCAAAAAAGGCACGATAACAAACTAACATAATCCCAAATGCAAAAAATGATATTTTTCTGTAGAACTGAAATGGTCCTTCCTATAACTTAGGTTCAGGCATGGGTCCACTGACCTTAAGGTCAGGCCCGATGGTTGTATATGGCCCTCTAGTCAACAGCTCAACTGGGTATAATGGAGAAATGAAT
Organism: Gobius niger; assembly: GCF_951799975.1. Classification (NCBI taxonomy): domain Eukaryota; kingdom Metazoa; phylum Chordata; class Actinopteri; order Gobiiformes; family Gobiidae; genus Gobius; species Gobius niger. The sequence continues at coordinate 33,762,527 of NC_136864.1, forward strand.
TCTATTGAAAGTCATTTTCAAGTCATGAATTAGGGCGATATGAGTCGACCAGATTTGTTCAAATGATGTGTAATGTAAATGCAGGCATGGCCAGAACTCAGTAACAAGATGTGACAAGCACTTACCAATGGGGTCCACTAGGGGGAGCTCCTCAGGGTTTGGGTTACAGGGCTGCCGGGGCCATGGCGGCTGTAGGTATAGAGAAGAAAGTGCAGATGACTCTGGAAAGCCAAGACTCTCATTTGCATATGTGGCAACGTTTCCTAACCCCATCCACTAGGGGGAGTTCCCCTAGGGTTTAGGGGTTAAGGGTTTGACTTATGCACTGGCCATACCTGAGTTACTCATCACTAACTGAGCTAGACTCCAATTAGTTTGAAAATCAGAAAATAAGAAAGCAACGTCATTCTAAATGCAAAACTGATATAATGTCAAACTGAAATTGTCATTCCAAAAAAGGCACGATAACAAACTAACATAATCCCAAATGCAAAAAATGATATTTTTCTGTAGAACTGAAATGGTCCTTCCTATAACTTAGGTTCAGGCATGGGTCCACTGACCTTAAGGTCAGGCCCGATGGTTGTATATGGCCCTCTAGTCAACAGCTCAACTGGGTATAATGGAGAAATAGGGTTAGGGTTAGGTTAGGGTTAGGGTTAGGGTTAGGGTTAGGGTTAGGGTTAGGGTTAGGGTTAGGGTTAGGGTTAGGTTAGGGTTAGGGTTAGGGTTAGGGTTAGGGTTAGGGTTAGGGTTAGGGTTAGGGTTAGGGTTAGGGTTAGGGTTAGGGTTAGGGTTAGGGTTAGGGTTAGGGTTAGGGTTAGGGTTAGGGTTAGGGTTAGGGTTAGGGTTAGGGTTAGGGTTAGGGTTAGGGTTAGGGTTAGGGTTAGGGTTAGGGTTAGGGTTAGGGTTAGGGTTAGGGTTAGGGTTAGGGTTAGGGTTAGGGTTAGGGTTAGGGTTAGGGTTAGGGTTAGGGTTAGGGTTAGGGTTAGGGTTAGGGTTAGGGTTAGGGTTAGGGTTAGGGTTAGGGTTAGGGTTAGGGTTAGGGTTAGGGTTAGGGTTAGGGTTAGGGTTAGGGTTAGGGTTAGGGTTAGGGTTAGGGTTAGGGTTAGGGTTAGGGTTAGGGTTAGGGTTAGGGTTAGGGTTAGGGTTAGGGTTAGGGTTAGGGTTAGGGTTAGGGTTAGGGTTAGGGTTAGGGTTAGGGTTAGGGTTAGGGTTAGGGTTAGGGTTAGGGTTAGGGTTAGGGTTAGGGTTAGGGTTAGGGTTAGGGTTAGGGTTAGGGTTAGGGTTAGGGTTAGGGTTAGGGTTAGGGTTAGGGTTAGGGTTAGGGTTAGGGTTAGGGTTAGGGTTAGGGTTAGGGTTAGGGTTAGGGTTAGGGTTAGGGTTAGGGTTAGGGTTAGGGTTAGGGTTAGGGTTAGGGTTAGGGTTAGGGTTAGGGTTAGGGTTAGGGTTAGGGTTAGGGTTAGGGTTAGGGTTAGGGTTAGGGTTAGGGTTAGGGTTAGGGTTAGGGTTAGGGTTAGGGTTAGGGTTAGGGTTAGGGTTAGGGTTAGGGTTAGGGTTAGGGTTAGGGTTAGGGTTAGGGTTAGGGTTAGGGTTAGGGTTAGGGTTAGGGTTAGGGTTAGGGTTAGGGTTAGGGTTAGGGTTAGGGTTAGGGTTAGGGTTAGGGTTAGGGTTAGGGTTAGGGTTAGGGTTAGGGTTAGGGTTAGGGTTAGGGTTAGGGTTAGGGTTAGGGTTAGGGTTAGGGTTAGGGTTAGGGTTAGGGTTAGGGTTAGGGTTAGGGTTAGGGTTAGGGTTAGGGTTAGGGTTAGGGTTAGGGTTAGGGTTAGGGTTAGGGTTAGGGTTAGGGTTAGGGTTAGGGTTAGGGTTAGGGTTAGGGTTAGGGTTAGGGTTAGGGTTAGGGTTAGGGTTAGGGTTAGGGTTAGGGTTAGGGTTAGGGTTAGGGTTAGGGTTAGGGTTAGGGTTAGGGTTAGGGTTAGGGTTAGGGTTAGGGTTAGGGTTAGGGTTAGGGTTAGGGTTAGGGTTAGGGTTAGGGTTAGGGTTAGGGTTAGGGTTAGGGTTAGGGTTAGGGTTAGGGTTAGGGTTAGGGTTAGGGTTAGGGTTAGGGTTAGGGTTAGGGTTAGGGTTAGGGTTAGGGTTAGGGTTAGGGTTAGGGTTAGGGTTAGGGTTAGGGTTAGGGTTAGGGTTAGGGTTAGGGTTAGGGTTAGGGTTAGGGTTAGGGTTAGGGTTAGGGTTAGGGTTAGGGTTAGGGTTAGGGTTAGGGTTAGGGTTAGGGTTAGGGTTAGGGTTAGGGTTAGGGTTAGGGTTAGGGTTAGGGTTAGGGTTAGGGTTAGGGTTAGGGTTAGGGTTAGGGTTAGGGTTAGGGTTAGGGTTAGGGTTAGGGTTAGGGTTAGGGTTAGGGTTAGGGTTAGGGTTAGGGTTAGGGTTAGGGTTAGGGTTAGGGTTAGGGTTAGGGTTAGGGTTAGGGTTAGGGTTAGGGTTAGGGTTAGGGTTAGGGTTAGGGTTAGGGTTAGGGTTAGGGTTAGGGTTAGGGTTAGGGTTAGGGTTAGGGTTAGGGTTAGGGTTAGGGTTAGGGTTAGGGTTAGGGTTAGGGTTAGGGTTAGGGTTAGGGTTAGGGTTAGGGTTAGGGTTAGGGTTAGGGTTAGGGTTAGGGTTAGGGTTAGGGTTAGGGTTAGGGTTAGGGTTAGGGTTAGGGTTAGGGTTAGGGTTAGGGTTAGGGTTAGGGTTAGGGTTAGGGTTAGGGTTAGGGTTAGGGTTAGGGTTAGGGTTAGGGTTAGGGTTAGGGTTAGGGTTAGGGTTAGGGTTAGGGTTAGGGTTAGGGTTAGGGTTAGGGTTAGGGTTAGGGTTAGGGTTAGGGTTAGGGTTAGGGTTAGGGTTAGGGTTAGGGTTAGGGTTAGGGTTAGGGTTAGGGTTAGGGTTAGGGTTAGGGTTAGGGTTAGGGTTAGGGTTAGGGTTAGGGTTAGGGTTAGGGTTAGGGTTAGGGTTAGGGTTAGGGTTAGGGTTAGGGTTAGGGTTAGGGTTAGGGTTAGGGTTAGGGTTAGGGTTAGGGTTAGGGTTAGGGTTAGGGTTAGGGTTAGGGTTAGGGTTAGGGTTAGGGTTAGGGTTAGGGTTAGGGTTAGGGTTAGGGTTAGGGTTAGGGTTAGGGTTAGGGTTAGGGTTAGGGTTAGGGTTAGGGTTAGGGTTAGGGTTAGGGTTAGGGTTAGGGTTAGGGTTAGGGTTAGGGTTAGGGTTAGGGTTAGGGTTAGGGTTAGGGTTAGGGTTAGGGTTAGGGTTAGGGTTAGGGTTAGGGTTAGGGTTAGGGTTAGGGTTAGGGTTAGGGTTAGGGTTAGGGTTAGGGTTAGGGTTAGGGTTAGGGTTAGGGTTAGGGTTAGGGTTAGGGTTAGGGTTAGGGTTAGGGTTAGGGTTAGGGTTAGGGTTAGGGTTAGGGTTAGGGTTAGGGTTAGGGTTAGGGTTAGGGTTAGGGTTAGGGTTAGGGTTAGGGTTAGGGTTAGGGTTAGGGTTAGGGTTAGGGTTAGGGTTAGGGTTAGGGTTAGGGTTAGGGTTAGGGTTAGGGTTAGGGTTAGGGTTAGGGTTAGGGTTAGGGTTAGGGTTAGGGTTAGGGTTAGGGTTAGGGTTAGGGTTAGGGTTAGGGTTAGGGTTAGGGTTAGGGTTAGGGTTAGGGTTAGGGTTAGGGTTAGGGTTAGGGTTAGGGTTAGGGTTAGGGTTAGGGTTAGGGTTAGGGTTAGGGTTAGGGTTAGGGTTAGGGTTAGGGTTAGGGTTAGGGTTAGGGTTAGGGTTAGGGTTAGGGTTAGGGTTAGGGTTAGGGTTAGGGTTAGGGTTAGGGTTAGGGTTAGGGTTAGGTTAGGGTTAGGGTTAGGGTTAGGGTTAGGGTTAGGGTTAGGGTTAGGGTTAGGGTTAGGGTTAGGGTTAGGGTTAGGGTTAGGGTTAGGGTTAGGGTTAGGGTTAGGGTTAGGGTTAGGGTTAGGGTTAGGGTTAGGGTTAGGGTTAGGGTTAGGGTTAGGGTTAGGGTTAGGGTTAGGGTTAGGGTTAGGGTTAGGGTTAGGGTTAGGGTTAGGGTTAGGGTTAGGGTTAGGGTTAGGGTTAGGGTTAGGGTTAGGGTTAGGGTTAGGGTTAGGGTTAGGGTTAGGGTTAGGGTTAGGGTTAGGGTTAGGGTTAGGGTTAGGGTTAGGGTTAGGGTTAGGGTTAGGGTTAGGGTTAGGGTTAGGGTTAGGGTTAGGGTTAGGGTTAGGGTTAGGGTTAGGGTTAGGGTTAGGGTTAGGGTTAGGGTTAGGGTTAGGGTTAGGGTTAGGGTTAGGGTTAGGGTTAGGGTTAGGGTTAGGGTTAGGGTTAGGGTTAGGGTTAGGGTTAGGGTTAGGGTTAGGGTTAGGGTTAGGGTTAGGGTTAGGGTTAGGGTTAGGGTTAGGGTTAGGGTTAGGGTTAGGGTTAGGGTTAGGGTTAGGGTTAGGGTTAGGGTTAGGGTTAGGGTTAGGGTTAGGGTTAGGGTTAGGGTTAGGGTTAGGGTTAGGGTTAGGGTTAGGGTTAGGGTTAGGGTTAGGGTTAGGGTTAGGGTTAGGGTTAGGGTTAGGGTTAGGGTTAGGGTTAGGGTTAGGGTTAGGGTTAGGGTTAGGGTTAGGGTTAGGGTTAGGGTTAGGGTTAGGGTTAGGGTTAGGGTTAGGGTTAGGGTTAGGGTTAGGGTTAGGGTTAGGGTTAGGGTTAGGGTTAGGGTTAGGGTTAGGGTTAGGGTTAGGGTTAGGGTTAGGGTTAGGGTTAGGGTTAGGGTTAGGGTTAGGGTTAGGGTTAGGGTTAGGGTTAGGGTTAGGGTTAGGGTTAGGGTTAGGGTTAGGGTTAGGGTTAGGGTTAGGGTTAGGGTTAGGGTTAGGGTTAGGGTTAGGGTTAGGGTTAGGGTTAGGGTTAGGGTTAGGGTTAGGGTTAGGGTTAGGGTTAGGGTTAGGGTTAGGGTTAGGGTTAGGGTTAGGGTTAGGGTTAGGGTTAGGGTTAGGGTTAGGGTTAGGGTTAGGGTTAGGGTTAGGGTTAGGGTTAGGGTTAGGGTTAGGGTTAGGGTTAGGGTTAGGGTTAGGGTTAGGGTTAGGGTTAGGGTTAGGGTTAGGGTTAGGGTTAGGGTTAGGGTTAGGGTTAGGGTTAGGGTTAGGGTTAGGGTTAGGGTTAGGGTTAGGGTTAGGGTTAGGGTTAGGGTTAGGGTTAGGGTTAGGGTTAGGGTTAGGGTTAGGGTTAGGGTTAGGGTTAGGGTTAGGGTTAGGGTTAGGGTTAGGGTTAGGGTTAGGGTTAGGGTTAGGGTTAGGGTTAGGGTTAGGGTTAGGGTTAGGGTTAGGGTTAGGGTTAGGGTTAGGGTTAGGGTTAGGGTTAGGGTTAGGGTTAGGGTTAGGGTTAGGGTTAGGGTTAGGGTTAGGGTTAGGGTTAGGGTTAGGGTTAGGGTTAGGGTTAGGGTTAGGGTTAGGGTTAGGGTTAGGGTTAGGGTTAGGGTTAGGGTTAGGGTTAGGGTTAGGGTTAGGGTTAGGGTTAGGGTTAGGTTAGGGTTAGGGTTAGGGTTAGGGTTAGGGTTAGGGTTAGGGTTAGGGTTAGGGTTAGGGTTAGGGTTAGGGTTAGGGTTAGGGTTAGGGTTAGGGTTAGGGTTAGGGTTAGGGTTAGGGTTAGGGTTAGGGTTAGGGTTAGGGTTAGGTTAGGGTTAGGGTTAGGGTTAGGGTTAGGGTTAGGGTTAGGGTTAGGGTTAGGGTTAGGGTTAGGGTTAGGGTTAGGGTTAGGGTTAGGGTTAGGGTTAGGGTTAGGGTTAGGGTTAGGGTTAGGGTTAGGGTTAGGGTGTTAGGGTTAGGGTTAGGGTTAGGGTTAGGGTTAGGGTTAGGGTTAGGGTTAGGGTTAGGGTTAGGGTTAGGGTTAGGGTTAGGGTTAGGGTTAGGGTTAGGGTTAGGGTTAGGGTTAGGGTTAGGGTTAGGGTTAGGGTTAGGGTTAGGGTTAGGGTTAGGGTTAGGGTTAGGGTTAGGGTTAGGGTTAGGGTTAGGGTTAGGGTTAGGGTTAGGGTTAGGGTTAGGGTTAGGGTTAGGGTTAGGGTTAGGGTTAGGGTTAGGGTTAGGGTTAGGGTTAGGGTTAGGGTTAGGGTTAGGGTTAGGGTTAGGGTTAGGGTTAGGGTTAGGGTTAGGGTTAGGGTTAGGGTTAGGGTTAGGGTTAGGGTTAGGGTTAGGGTTAGGGTTAGGGTTAGGGTTAGGGTTAGGGTTAGGGTTAGGGTTAGGGTTAGGG
>NC_136865.1:2085000-2260000 GCF_951799975.1 Gobius niger
GGATGTGCTTCAGATTAAGACGAGCTAAAGTTAGCTCTGTGCCTGCCAAGATCGCTTATTTATACACGGAACAACGAGATACATACTCTTGTGACATGAATTAAATGATTCATCTCAAAGAAGTTACTTCAGTTACAATGTATCTTATTTCAAAATAAGAATCAAATGTTTGCATCAGATTTGGTGCGTTTTTCCCAAGGATGTAAAAAAAAACAATCATCATCATCATTATGAATCTGTCTCTAAAATCCATTATCAGTTCGACAGACTGTAAAAAGGAGAAACGGCCCTCAACTCCTTTAGCATTAGCCTGCTCAAACTATTTTTCCAATAGCATTATCCTCAAACACCCCAGATGTTTTCAACTATTGTCAAGCCATCAACTGTATTCAAGTCCAAGCCTCTTTAGTAATCATTCCTGAATGTACAGACAGTGTGCGAAATACGGGCGGGTCTGGGGGGGGGGATATGGGGGTGTCCAACCCCCCTGATGAGCCCATCAGACCCTTGGGGCCAAAGGTGCAGACACAAGCGCACTCTGCACTCTTGCTGGCGGTGTATGCGAGCTGGGCCAGCGGCACTTGAAGGGCCCATCGCCGGCAGGGATTGGGCGCAGATTCAGTATGAAAATACATAGATCAACATGGATGGAACGTAGGCCTACTACACCACCACAATTTAAGTAAGACATTATCATCAATCAGCTACTGCACAGGTGAAACCAGTGAACTTTTCCCGGCTATCCATGAGTTCTGAACAATGCGACTGATGATGCCCTGTCATACCCGTCAAGTGTCCCATTTTGGGAGGAAAACTATCACTGTAGCCACGACAGAGCGGTCATTTCAAAGCTGAAATTGATAAAGACCGAGGAGTGCCATGGGTCAGGAACGACGGAGTGGATTGGACCAACTCTATATCGAAAATAACAGAGCACGCAAAGTTCTGACGGGTGAGTGCAAGTTTTTCCCTCACTTATTACTGCAACTGATCACTTTAAGTTGTGGTGGCCGCTGTGCCATGTGTCTGTATACTTTTTGATGAGGCCATTTTTGTGCTGTAAATGTGACATACCGCCTTTGCTCTGCCCAATCCCGTCAGACCAAAATGCGCGCATTTGTAAAAACAGGCTCAGAACTAAAGATATTTCCATGATTTCTATGGCCTCTCTTATCGCGCACGCACTCTGTCTCTCTCTATCTCGATGCTGAGGAGCTCATGCAGAGCAGTGTCAGGAAAAGTCGGACATAGTCAGATCACGGCACTGGAAACAAGTTTCTTATCACTCTTGACTTTATGAAGGTCAGCCTTATATTCACAGAAAAAGATCAAAATTAGGAAATCATAAAAGACAAGCTTTAACCACGCGTAGCCTTGATCACAGCACGGAATTACAAAGTCACTGCCTTATCTTTCCCAGTTGTTGTGATCATTATGGAGGCTCAGACATCCTCTTAAGGCTTCTGATTAAAGTTGAGCCAAGAGACATGTGGTGTTTCTCTGCACAGTCTGTAGACTCCGAACAGAGCTGCAGGCCAAGGGCGATTCAGAGGAGGGGGCTCCGAGGGCTGGACCCCTCACACAAATGCACCCCAGCGCTCCAAAAAACACCAACAAGTACTAGAGACCAATTTGCCTAACAGCAAAACAAGGATGTGGAGGACGCTACACTCTACGTATGCAACGCTGTGTACAAGCACCATGTTAGACTTTTGTTTGCAGACTTTTCTTCTGCTTTTAATACTATACAGCCCCACATCATGATTCAAAGACTTTCTGAGAAGCTTCTTTAGCTTCTTTAAATTTCCTCACAAACAGGATCCAGCAAGTGTTTGTAAATGGTTAGATGTGCCACAGGTTATCCTCAGGGGTGTGTTCTGTCCCCCCTCCTGTTCATACTGTACACGGAAAATTAAGGAAACTGAACTCTTTTAATGTGAATGTAATGCAACTTTAAAGGCTGTTTTTTAGCGAGCCTCTTAACCTCTTCATTTGTTTGCTGTCTCACTGGACAGAATGGAGGTTGCCTCTACTGCTTGGAAATTATAATTTACAGACCCCGAAAAATGCCAGCTCCAGATGGATGATACACAGGTTTGATTCGATATTCCTGTGTTCTGATGGGACTGGATGAGACCTCAGATGTTGCATGTTTGGATGGACCCGTCAGTCAGCGTCATGAATAGTCATCTACCTGCTGAGCTGATGCATGCACGACCTTTACCAGACACGCATGCCCTTTCCGTCTGCTGTTCCGTGTCACAATTACATGACAAACTCATTCAGTAGCAGCAGATATGAGCAGTGAAGCCAGAGCAGGGGAACACGGCCACACTCACCTCTCCGTTGAAGAAGCAGAATATTGTAGCCACCAGCAAACCCTGAAGAGACAGGAACAAAGGTGTTATTAGTCTTCGCAAATGTAGGAATGAATGAAACATACAATTGTGTGTTTATCTCAGATCTTAGGACACAGATGATTACAAAATATTTACAAGAAAAAATAACGTAACATATTTACTGTTTCCATTACTTCTAAATTACTGACAAGTTTTCAGCTAATTATTTGCAAAATGATGAACACAATGGCAATGCATCGTGTTCAGTGACTGTGATAATCTTACTGAAACAGTACTCAATTTGAACCTCTTTATATTCTGAAATACAGTTCCTTCAGGAGTCCCCACACCTCTAGTCGGAAAACACAGAGTAAGACATCCCGGTACCGCTCCATGGAGACTGGGTTTCAAAGTAACAGGCGCCGAGTGAAACGATCAGTGAGAGGTGAGCATGATCTTTCCATTTTCTGTACAACTGGAGACAGCTGTGGAATATTTCCAAATCCAGATACAGAAAGTACTTTTCTTGCCTGTTGCTCTTCCCTGTCAATAAAAAGAAGCACCTTTTTGCTAGGGTTAAGGCAATAGTGTTAACCCTGAATCCTTGAGAGAGAAAATCCTTCTGAGAAAATTCCAATTTCCAGATATTAACAGAAAAGTACTAGAGAAATACTAAAAATGTGGTATCTGATGTTGCTACTATTTACACAGTGCGAGTAAATGGCGTTTTGAGAAGTAACAATTTCCAAAATGAGTCTATGAAGAAATGTTTACTCAATGCAATAATAAAACATCCTTTATGAAGTTTCTTTGTTTCTGGCTAAATGATGTGGAAAGAAAACTGCCCCCCAGTGTCCTGCTCTAAAGTGGATAAATCACTCTTAAATTAGGCCTGAAACTCACATCTCAGGTTTTTGTTTTTACTGCCTTATACCTTTCTTTGGGGTGGATTACAAGTGGCCAAACACATGTGGATACCTCAGACTAGAACCAATCCTACTGCATGCTCCCAGACAATCTTAAGGTATACTTTCTTGATCGCCATAGCGGAATTCGTTCTCTGCATTTGACCCATCCTTCAATACCACTGGGCCGGCCTGTATGAGCAGTGGGCACCGGGCGCCTGCAGTTAGCCGGGGACACGTCAGATGTGGATCCAGGCTAAGGGTCAGATTCACTTGGCCGGAGGATGAACCTATTGTCCATGTTTGCAATTGGAGCAGTTTGAATGGGCGGGCCTAACGCGCACAGACGTGACGACAGCTGAAGTCCAATTCACAAAATATAAACTGAATATGAACTGGCGAGAACGCAGAGGCAAAATCCTCCACTACTTCATCCATGATTAGCTGTGGCTAATAACTTATGTACGTGTCACTGTTGATTGAACTACAACATAGTGGCACAACGAGTGACATAAGCTTGTCAATTCTCTGTGATGGTCGTGATTGGTTCGGCCTCAGCCGCCAATCAGTCACTTGTTTACCGTCTATGTGCAAACCTTCTTTCACGCAGAAACGGAGTGGGTCTGGTTTACCAGGCTAACTAACCGCTGCACTACTGTGTCTTGGAGGTTAACATGCTGGTTGTGGAGGTCCTGATCTGGTGTGGTTACATGTGGTTACTGCCAAATTCTCTGAAACGCCTTCGGAGACGGCTTACGGTGGAGAAATGAATATTCAGTGCACGTGCAAATGCTCTGGTGGACATTCCTGCGGGCAGCATGGCAATTCTAACAACTTGTGACCTCTATGGCATTGTAGCACAGTGGTTAGCGCTCATGCTTCACAGCTAGAAGGTCCGGGTTCGATTCCCACCAGGGACGGGGCTTTTCTGTGTGGAGATTGCATGTTCTCCCCGTGTTAGTGTAGGTTTCCTCCGGGTATGCCAGTTTCCCCTACCACTAAAAACATGTACAATAGGCCAGGATGAATGATGTCTGTGTTTGAATGCATGGTGGTGTTCGGAGGGGCTGTTGCCGCAGATGTGTGCAGTCACAACAGCATCTCTGAAAACCACCAAGTATGGAGTGAATGTATCATTGTTTCATGTAGCGCTTTGTGACTACGTCTGGGAAAGGCGCTATAGAAATAAATCTGTGTGTAAAACAGAACATTTCCTGTGCAATATCCATGCGGTCTAAGCATCTTAAAATGCCATACCTGTGACCAGAAATGGATTATGTCGGCTCACTAATCCAATTAGACACTTCAAATAGTGTGAACACTATTTGAATCCCTATGTCACTGATCCTTATTCAAATAGTGTGAACACTATTTGAGAGAAATTGATCAATTTGGTATAATGTTTTACGTCTTTAAAGCTCTTGAAAAATGGGAGCAACAAAAGTGTTCTTCATTTATTTATTCATTCATCATTTATTTTCTGTTCAGTTTAGAGAACATTTATCAAGGTAAGTAAAAGAAGAAGTGTGTATTACATAGTGTACCTTCCTTAAGAAAACCATTCCCTCATAATAATAATTTTAAAAGTTCACTGAAACTGACCTGCTTTGTTCTGATTCTTAAGTGTATCCTCCGCAGTAAACAGAATCTTTTCTTTTTACAAGAAAATCAGATTCAGAGAAACAAGACATACATCAATAAACACATGATCTGCTCAAATCCTGCGGCTGGCTCGCGGCTGGCTCACAGACGACTGTACGAACCCAACTGCAATCAGTCACTCTGATTCTAGTGGGCTTCTCAAGTTACAGATGAGAGCGGCGCAGGAAGACTTGTGCCACGAACCCACAACAGGACGCACACACACAAACACACACACAAACACACACACACACACACACACACAAACAGCAGACCGGCACATCACCAAAGAAACAACTATCTCTACAGACTGGCACATCACTATAGAACCATCTCTACAGACTGACACATCACCAAAGAACCATCTCTACAGCCTGGAACATGGGCACATCACCAAAGAACCATCTCTACAGCCTGGCACATCACCAAAGAACTGTCTCTACAGACTGGAACATCACTATATAACCATCTCTACGGACTGACATATCACTATAGAACCATCTCTACAGACTGGCACATAACCAAAGAACCATCTCTACAGACTGGCACATAACCAAAGAACTGTCTCTACGGACTGACACCTCACCAAAGAACCATCTCTACAGACTGGCACATCACCAAAGAACTGTCTCTACAGACTGGCACATCACCAAAGAACCATCTCTACAGACTGGCATATCACCAAAGAACTATCTCTACAGACTGGCACATAACCAAAGAACTGTCTCTACAGACTGGCATATCACCAAAGAACCATCTCTACAGACTGGCACATCACTATAGAACCATCTCTACAGACTGACACATCACTATAGAACCATCTCTACAGACTGACACATCACTATAGAACCATCTCTACAGACTGACACATCACTATAGAACCATCTCTACAGACTGACACATCACCATAGAACCATGTCTACAGACTGACACATCACCATAGAACCATGTCTACAGACTGACACATCACCATAGAACCATGTCTACAGACTGACACATCACCATAGAACCATGTCTACAGACTGGCACATCACCAAAGAACCATCTCTACAGAGTGACACATCACCATAGAACCATGTCTACAGACTGACACATCACCATAGAACCATGTCTACAGACTGGCACATCACCATAGAACCATGTCTACAGACTGGCACATCACCAAAGAACCATCTCTACAGAGTGACACATCACCAAAGAACTATCTCTACAGACAGTGACATTGCCATAGAACCATCAATATAGGTTGGCACATCACCAAAGAACCATCTATACAGACTGACACCTCACCAAAGAACTATCTCTACAGACTGGCACATCACCAAAGAACCATCTCTACAGACTGACACCTCACCAAAGAACCATCTCTACAGACAGTGACATTGCCATAGAACCATCAATATAGGTTGGCACATCACCAGAGAACCATTAGTACAGTCTGGCACACTGGGCTGACACTGACCTGGTAGTGCATGAGGATGTGCATGATGTATTCGAAGACCTCCCCTGCCAGCCGGTTCTCTGGGCGCCAGGGGATGATGACGAACTGGATCCCTAAGAGTGGCACGAGGATGAGCGTGGCGCGCACCGCCTTCATGTACATGTTGGTCTCGGCGCGGTGCGTGTCCCGCAGCTTGGTCACCAGGACACGGATGATGTTCAGCAAGAAAAACAGGTTCACCTACACACACGCAAAACATAAAGGGTTTGTAGGGGCAGCATCCAACAAGTAAAATATAATTTGAACTGGATTTGCTGTAGTGTAGAAATGCTGTAGTTATTAGTTTCTTTGCTACAGATGAGGGTCAACAATAAAAGATAGAAATGATTGAACTTACCAGAAGAGCAGCTAAAATGGGCCCATGGATGGCGTACAGCAGGTGTGTCTCCACACTCATCCAACAGCTGCAACACAACAACACATGTAGTCAGGGGAGGTTTCATCCATCCCTATTGCACTCATCCCCATGTCACTGATCCCTATTGGACTGATCCCCATGTCACTGATCCTTATTGCACTGATCCCTATTGCACTGATCCCTATTGCACTGATCCCTATTGCACTGATCCTTATTGCACTGATCCTTATTGCACTGATCCCTTTTGCACTGATCCCTATTGCACTGATCCATATTGCACTGATCCCTATTGCACTGATCCCTATTGCACTGATCCCTATTGCACTGATCCCTATTGCACTGATCCTTATTGCACTGATCCTTATTGCAATGATCCTTAATGCACTGATCCTTATTGCACTGATCCCTATTGCACTGATCCTTATTGCACTGGTCCTTATTGCACTGATCCTTATTGCACTGATCCCTATTGCACTGATCCCTATTGCTCTGATCCCTATTGCACTGATCCTTATTGCACTGATCCTTATTGCACTGATCCCTATTGCACTGATCCCTATTGCTCTGATCCCTATTGCACTGATCCCTATTGCACTGATCCCTATTGCTCTGATTCCTATTGCACTGATCCTTATTGCACTGATCCCTATTGCACTGATCCTTGTTGCACTGGTCCTTATTGCACTGATCCATATTGCTCTGATCCCTATTGCACTGATCCCTATTGCACTGATCCCTATGCCACTGATCCTTATTGCACTCATCACTATTGCACGTATCCCTATTGCACTGATCCCTATGTCACTGATCCTCATTGCACTGATCCCTATGTCACTGACCCTTATTTCACTGATCCCTATGTCACTGATCTTTAATGCACTGATCCCTATGTCACTGATCCTTATTGCACTGATCCCTATGTCACTGATCCTTATTGCACTGATCCCTATTGCACTGATCCCTATGTCACTGATCCTAATTGCACTCATCACTATTGCACTTATCCCTATAGCACTGATCCCTATGTCACTGATCCATATGGCACTGATCCCTATTGCACTGATCCTTATATTGCACTGATCCTTATTGCACTGATCCCTATGTCACTGACCCTTATTGCACTGATCCCTATGTCACTGATCCTTATTGCACTGATCCCTATTGCACTGATCCTTATTGCACTGATCCCTATTGCACTGATCCTTATTTCACTGATCCCTATGTCACTGATCCTTATTGCACTGATCCCTATGTCACTGATCCATATTGCACTGATCCATATTGCACTGATCCTTATTGCACTGATCCCTATTGCACTGATCCTTATTGCACTGATCCCTGTCACTGATCCTTATTGCACTGATCCCTATGTCACTGACCCTTATTGCACTGATCCCTATGTCACTGATCCCTATGTCACTGATCCTAATTGCACTCATCACTATTGCACTTATCCCTATAGCACTGATCCCTATGTCACTGATCCATATGGCACTGATCCCTATTGCACTGATCCTTATATTGCACTGATCCTTATTGCACTGATCCCTATGTCACTGACCCTTATTGCACTGATCCCTATGTCACTGATCCTTATTGCACTGATCCCTATTGCACTGATCCTTATTGCACTGATCCCTATTGCACTGATCCTTATTTCACTGATCCCTATGTCACTGATCCTTATTGCACTGATCCCTATGTCACTGATCCATATTGCACTGATCCATATTGCACTGATCCTTATTGCACTGATCCCTATTGCACTGATCCTTATTGCACTGATCCCTGTCACTGATCCTTATTGCACTGATCCCTATGTCACTGACCCTTATTGCACTGATCCCTATGTCACTGATCCCTATGTCACTGATCCTTATTGCACTGATCCTTATTGCACTGATCCATATGTCACTGACCCTTATGTCACTGACCCTTATTGCACTTTTTGACCTTGCACTTGGGACAGAGTGAACATGCTAAAATGTTGTTGTTGTGCATGTATTCCCTTATGTCACACATGTTCACATGTTTGTGTCACAGTTTGAACTGACTGGCTGGTTCATTCCCTCTCTCACAGAGGGATTCTGTTCCAGATCTTTGCCCCTGGACTTGCGCCTTTTTGAGAAAAGGCTGTTGGTCTGAGTGTGTTCACAATCTCCTCTGGCAGTGGCTCGAGTCACGCGAGCAGAGCCACTGACAGATGAACTCCCTCATTGGAGGGGCCAGACCATACAGTACAAGACTTTGTAAATGGTTTGGCCCCTCCATCAATATCATCAACTCAGACAAAAAAAATCTATTTTCATTTAATTACAAAGCATTTGTATCAATCACATGAACTTGTAGGTACGTTCTCTAGCATTTCTGTGACAGTGACCCTGACCTAAGTTGTGAAATGTGCTTATAAACTTGTCCCCGCGAAAACTAGGAATAGGTTAGGGCCACAAGTACATTTGAATTGTTTGTATTTTTAATTTTATGCAAATATCAAATAGTTATCTACCGGACCCTGGGTGCAGAATCACTCACAGACGCAGCACACACTGGAACTCACTTGTCATCGAAGTAGGTCTTCCTGGCCACAGCGTGGATCGAGGCGGGCACCAGAGGGAAACCTGCAGAACCAGACATTCAGACATTCTTTCCCGAGTGGAGGGTAAATGATGAACGTCCTGGTCTGAGTGTGTTGGAGCATGCTTACCCCAGCCCAGCAGGTAGTACCAGTGCAGATGCTGCTCCTCAGCGAACACGGCCACCACGATGAGCGTGTGCAGGTAGATGCCCTCACACAGCATCCAGAAGTAGTTACAGCCCAGCATGTACATGTGGAAGAAGTGCAGCACCTTACAGCCCGCCTGCCACACACACAGTCAAAATGCCAAAGATGACATTGTGCAGACGGCTTTTAAACTCACTTGTGTTAAACTACAAGACATTGTTCTATAGATAAGTGGTTCAGCTCTGGGAGATCCCTATACGCACACTCCCATAGCCTGCAACACCCCTAGCTATTGTTTTGTTGTATCTACACTATAACCCTATTTAATGTCTTATGTGATAATGTGTCTCACACACATAAGTTATTAATTATTTAATTTATGGTGGTATGATGGTATTTATTTAGCCCCATTTGGATTTGTCATATAAATCATATATTTTCCCACTACGACTTGCGTTGCGGCACCTCCTTTGTGTCAGGGAGCTCGTCTGCTCTCACAAAGGTCACCAGAACCTCCAGGAGACAAACGACTTTCCAGTAGAGCTGATGACTGGGTACTTTAAACACATATTTATGCTCAAAATCCTTTTTTAATAAAGACAGACTAGCCCCGATGGCGTCACTGGAGAGCGGTAACCATGGTGACACACTGTAAATATCTTGGCTACAACTAGCCTATCTAAAATGCTCTACAGAAGTTATACATTAGCCTCAATCAATAATATAATTATATTCCTTCACCATTCGTCTGGAGAGAGAATCCTGACTGAACTTTCGATGAGGCAAATAACAAATGAATAACAGGAGCACATGGGAGACCGGGATATTTATTTCTCACTTTCTTTGCTGCTCATCAACAGATTATGCCACAAGAGTCCGAGCTAGCCTGGCATGAAGCCCGGAAGTCTGGAATGGTGGTATTAGGACGCAATTTCCACATCCAGACTGGAGGCGGGGCTAACGAGAGCGAACCAATCAAGCACGTCCTCCGCCATGATTGTTTGTGGTCCGCACGTGCAGTGGAGTAAATGTTCCGGTGAAAGTCTTCAGAGGCTTTAAGGACAAGTCCAGCTCATTTAAAACTGAACAAAGGGCACTGGGAACAGACCGTTGTGTCCCGGCCGCCATCTTCACAGTTTTGGTTCCTGCCCAGAGGAGCACTGGAGATGACGCATCATAAACCCTCGCCTCTCGTGCTATGATTGGCTCGTGTTTACCTTAATAAATCATTTTCGTAGTCCCTCTGGGGGTAATACAAGTGTTAATGAGGATGATTGGGGGTTGGTGTCACCAACATCCTGAAGAAGAAGCTAACAGGCTAACGGGCAAAGCTAACTGTGGGCTAGCACCATTCAAACAGCATTTACTGCAACATGCTACGACACCTGCAGTGCCGCTTAAGGCCTCTAGGGGCATGAGTTACTTAATACTGCTTTAAAATAGTCACAATGCAATGCCACTTATTTGAACAAACTGTAGATTACTTTGCCAAATGCTAATGAGGTATAAAATGTACAAATTCACCAAATGACCCAAACATACAGCCTCTGTAAACGCTAAAGTTAAAATAAAGTGAGCATACAAACATATTAGACACAATATGAAAACATTTCCCACCATGTAGCAACCAACACCTCACTTTACAAACAATGTCAGCTAGCTAACAAATGGCTTTAGCGTGCTAGCTCAAATCAAAGCTAACATTCAGATCAGTCTTTTGTTTATGGCACTGACAAAAGGAAAGCTCTCACTACAGAAATAACCCAGACACATATGATACTCCACACAGCTCTTTTTAAACAGCCGTGTGGAGTTCAGCTCATGGACGCTCACAACCTTTTTGGTTTTTGCATTGTGGGAAATTTGTGAGGGTCGGCTTTTTCCTCCCTGGTCATTTGGAGCCCAGTCCGAAATGGCCTGACCGCTGCGTGGTGCCCTCTGAAACAGTTTTGTCTGTGCACAGTGTGTGAGCAGAGGAGGTTAAAGAAAAACAAAGATTGGAACAGTCCTTTCTCCAAAACAGGAGCGTGGTGTACCCTCCAGAGCTTTTCAAATGTCAGCGCACCGAGCAGAGGCCACGGCTTCGTCTGCAGAATTCAAACTGAGATATTTTTAAATGTTTTGTTTGACTATTCACCCATCCATCCATCCATCCATCCATTTTCTTCCGCTTTATCCGGGGCCGGGTCGCGGGGGCAGCAGTCTCAGCAGAGATGCCCAAACTTCCCGATCCACACACACCTCCTCCAGCTGTTCTGGGGGGACCCCGAGGCGACACCAGGCCAGCTCGGAGACATAGTCCCACCACCGTGTCCTGGGTCTTCCACGAGGCCTTGTCCCACTAGGACATGCCTGGAACACCTCCCGCGGGAGGCGACCAGGAGGCATCCGAAACAGATGACTATTCACTGTGTATGAAATACCTTTAGTTATCGGCTCTCCCTGAGTGTTTCTTTAGAGCTGATGGAACAAGTGGATCTCTCCATTATCAACAAAGTCCTATCTAATCGGATCTTGTTTTATATCATTATATTAGGCTTTCTTCTACACCCCAAAAGCTTCATGACTGGAGCTTACACCCGATAGGCCAGTGTAACGCCTCATTTGAAAGCTAAGACCTACAAAGCAGATCTGTTCCCTTGTGTTGTCACCTTTTTTACGTCCTTTTTTGCCTCAATTTTGCCTTTTTTTTTTTTTCTTTTCTTTTTTTTAGAGTCCTCCAAGCACTTGCATTTCCATCGGGATTAATAAAGATTATATCATGGGACATTTTTTTGGTTTTGTTTGGTTAGTCGCACAAAGAAATGAAAATGCTGTAAATATAAATAAAGACGTCAAAATACTAATAGAAGAGATGGTTTGAGAAGAAGGAAGTGAGGGTTGTGCCTTTTCCCCTTTCTGAAACGGCCTATTGACATTATCATTATTGCTATTGGGTCGTTTGTAACATGGTAATAAAGTGGCTTTGCTTTGGGTAATGTTATTTTGGACCATACATGTGTAAGACCTTGTGCGTACACTATGTTCACATAAGACCTACTCGACCCATGTCCCTTCGATTTTCAACAAGCTAATAGAATCACCAAAAGCAGTGCCACCAAAACGCACACGAGGAGCGTAGGAGCCCACGATGGAGGTGCTCGGATCCAAAACACATACGACTGACATGACCCAGCCACATGTGCGTCACTATGGCAACGAGCTTGATCTGCCACATCCAACAGTGCCTCTAAACACATTCACTATAGAACTTTGGCGTGGCTAACTTCAGCAACAAATGACAAGTATCCTAGCTTAAAGGGGCTAGATGCAAGTTAGTAATGTTATACTCACTACTGCCACCTCAGGTCATACGTGTAACTGCAGCTTCTATATTAAGCTCGTGCATGACGGCACTTCGGACCCAAAGTAACATCTTTTTGAGTGACAGTGCAGGATTTCAGAGGCAGTTGTGGTGAACAGGTCTGAGCTCATTCTACACATTAGGACATGGCTGGAACATGTAGGGGGAGGAAAATACATTCTTTTAACATTTTTAAACTCCGTATAGTCCCTTTATATTAGCCAACAGCAACAAAACTTTTGCAGACTTTGTGTTGAAAAACCTGCGATCATTGCAATTTTCACTGCACGACAGATGCGCGGGGAGGCAGAAAGATCGCATGACTATTTTAAAGTTGTGCGATATTTCTGCCTCCCAATGCGTCAATCAAAATTCATGCCAAAATTGTGTCTGAAACCGCAGAGTGTAAGCCCAGCTTCAGGGGCTAGCTGCCGAGCTTTGCTAACAGCCAAGTAATAGATCCAAAAACTGAAGAATGTCAGCCGCCCAAGCCAAAGACAAATAAACATTTGTGCATCTGCACATCCGAAAAAATGATCCATGTCCATCATAGGAAGTGATTTCAGACTAGACCCAACCTGAGCATGGGTTGAAGTTTGTTTTAGTTGTTGATTTTGTCATTCCTGTTTTTTGGGTTACAAGTTGATATATTGCCTTGTATGCCCCATTGAAGAGCTAAGTGGAGGATGTCTCCTGTGGTCACATTCGTCTTGTTTCTGGCCTTTGCGCTCGGACGCTGGAGAAGCTGGCGGAGAACGTGCCTTCCCTGAGTGTTGTATGATGGACGAGTGAAAGTGTGGTTTGGAGCCTTCAGAGCTGGGCAGGACAGGACATCGTTGTGCATGTGCTTGTTGATCAATGGGCATCAGTGGGTCATGAAAAACAGTTTCATTCAGATTCACAGTTTTGGTTGGTCGCAGATGTTTGTCTGTAGATTACTGGCATACCTGTAAACATGAGGGGAATGTGTGTTGCAAGTTTTCTTTAACCTAATGTTTTCATTAAATATTAAGACAAAATTGACCATATTTTCTGTGACAAAATCTGAGGTTTGATGGAGGTTCTGATCTAGGTTCAGTCTTATGTGCCCAAAAAATGAGGTCAGTCAGTGACTATCTGAATATACTGACTGACCTGGAGATTCCATCAATGGAAATGTTCCAAGATGACAATGCCAGGATTCACCGAGCTCACAGTCACAGTGTGAAAGAGTGGTTCAGCAGCAGGAGACATTTTCACACATGGATTGGCCGACAGAGTCCAGGCCTGAACCTCAATGAGAATCTTGGGAATGTGCTGGAGGAGGCTTTGCTCAGGACAAGATCTTGGTGGAAAATGACTGCAACACTGGGTGGACGTACTGTAAATCTTAAGGCGAGACGTGACAGGTGACAACAGATATGTACGTCAATGTGGAGATTTTTTTAGCTAGTTTTCCCCTTTAACATCTAAGTTTTCATGTCAGATTCTAAAAAGACCAGATTTACCGCGTACGATGCTTATTTTATGACGTTTTGTCGCTAGCAAGTCAGAGATTTCCACGAAGTAACTACAATATTGTGTCGCATAGGCCGGTTTCCCACACTTATTTATACACAAATATTAGCACGTTTGGTATCCATGTGTAGCATGAGACAACAGCTCCACGTTAGTCGCTCCTACAGACTCCAACCTTTTTAATATGTCGGTATGGTTGTTTTTTTCAGAGGTATTATTTCATATTTAATTCAGCCTAGTTCATTCACATTTGAACAAATGAGGAAAAATGTAGATGTTTTTTACACTTATAAATAGCTTATTCAACAACAAAACAAGATCCAAAATCAACCTAACAAATCAAATTAACCTTCACAGAACCCTATAGGCACTTTTTGCATACTTTGACATTTTCATTTTTCTGGCATTTTTCTGCGTTTACTGGATGTTCCTCAAATCTGCCTCAGGATAATCCTTTTTGTTGAAGTTCATTTTGGCTGTTTCATTTTTTTTTTTACATCCCAGAGCTGGGTTGGAAAAAAAAGAAATCACAGCACCCTAAGGCCCGAAACCTGGCCTCTCCTTGAAAATCACTATACTTTCAAATATTTTCTACTTTGAAAACTCAGACTCATAGATCTGTGGCTGCTTGACACAAACATTTGGTATACACGTGTGAGTTTTTTAAGTATAAAAAATATGCAAGTATAGTGATTTTATGGCTATTAAAAGTTGAGCCCGCGTTTTAGGCCATTGGGTGCTGAATTGAGTTTGAAAGTATAATCTGAGGGTGAAATCTGGGCCTGTCCATTATTTTTTGAATACCGAATTAGAATTATGCAGTTCTACACCATGTAACAATATCTACTACTCAAGACAACTGATTGACAGTGGCATTTTTATGTACTCGTAATCATTGCTCAAGAAGAAAAACAGTAAAAACAAGACCCCAGAGACGCACATTTATATGAAGAAACCAGTGAGTCAGTGTTTAAGCTGCTCAAGACATTAGCATGCTACCGGTTAGCATTTAGCTCTGACTTCTTCAAGAGAAAGCCCTGAACCACACTCCAAACATCCAGCCTTGGATACAACATGTGACAGAGGTCAGAGCTGTTACTGTATTTCCTCAGTGTTTATAGATGTGAGCAACACATGTGTTCATCGTGGTTGACAGTTGCTAACCGGTAGCATGCTAACATCCTGAGCAGCTTAAACACTGACACAGACTGAGACTCTATTGACATGACAAACTATATAAATCACAGAGAAAGGTTTTCTGTTTTCTCTTCGATGTGTTCATTTAGTCTTCAGAGTGAAGCACATCGTCCTGGTGTAGCTAGAAGGTCAGAAATGTTACGTCTTTGCCACATTTGCTGGTTTCTCTCTGGGGTCGTGTTTTAACTGTTCTCTTCTTCAGCAATGATTACAAACACATAAAATGTCACTGTCAATCAGTTGTTTTTCATTTTCCTCCTGAGTACAGATATTGCTACATGTTGCAGTACTGCATAATTCTACTTCAGTATTCAAAATGGCAGCCAGAACTATGCGTGATGTCATTGGAAAAGCATGTATACGCCTTAACATTGCAGGAATTTGACTTTGAAACAGGGAATATGTACATATGTTCATGCTTTGAGGTGTAAAGGTGTCCAGAAGTCTGCTTCCGTGTCCTGTCAGCGTGTGTGCAGTGCGTCCAGCGGTACTGACCGGGTTGCGCTCCACCACCGAAGGCTCGTTGACCACGGCCACCAGGTAGAGGATGGTCAGGGCCGAGTTCAGGACGAAGGAGCAGAACAGGTTCTTATGGAGCGTGATCCTCTGACAGCTCAGGCTCCTGCAACAGACGGACAGCAAAGATCAGACGTCTACTGTTCACAAACTCTTCTCTTGCTGTTAAAGGGGTGGAATACGTAACATTTTCAAGCAGTGGTTTCTGGTACAGCTTCAGAACCACCTTTTAATGCTGCTGCAGCTGTAAAAACACCAATTCCGTTGGTTAGAAAATACTATAATTACCTGGAAAGCGGGAGGGCTTGGGGTAAACAGAAGGAGGAGGAGCTTTGCATAAACTGACAGTAAGAGCTGTCACAGCGGAAGATTTGAAGATGACTCAAATATATGCCAGTGGCTCAAAACACAAAGGTATGTTTGTGACGAGGGAACATTGTAACATTGTAACATTGTACGGTGAAAGGTCGTTTTTGCTTAATATTCCCTTCAAGTTCAATAAAATGTATTTCAACACAGAGTTGTTTCAAACACCAGATGATCTATAATTATATATAACATTATGATTATGATCATTACGATCATCTCAGCTCTGATGTACATCTGTATTTTATTCACCAAACACTGGACCGGCTAAACACATTTAGTGTTAACAAGCTATTCCTTGCAAGTCATTTCTGTGACTTATTATTTCATTGCTTTCAAATAAAATGTAGAAACAGACAGTCCACACAGACACATTTCCAAACGCTCTGGCCACTCTCCACTCAATAAACACTTTGTAATTATAGATAAATGCTTTATCATATGATGTGACGCATAAAGCCCAAGGCTGTTCCAAATGCAGCAGGAGTAGAACACTGGGCTCTGCTGCAGAGAGAAGGAAAGACTTAATACAAGGGCTTTCCTCGAGTCTCCAAAATCACTGTAGGAGGTAGTGCCTGCCAGGCACTCCTGCTTTCTGTTCAAAAGAAGAACCGTCTGGGAGGCGGCTCGCAGCCTATCATTTCACGATTTGACCCACCGGTCATCGGTCCAATCACTCACCAAGAGACAGAAGCCGTCACCTGTCACCACCACGCACTCTTCCAAAACATTAAAGATGGCGATATACTGTTTTCTTCTGCTCTTTCGTCTGTTTTAAATCATTTGGAACATATTAAATCCCTAAAAATGGAGCAAGAAACAGCGTTGGAAGAGTTCCTCGTAAATAAGGACGCTTTTGGAAAGGCTTCCTGCCGCTTATTACTGCGACGTATCCAGCGTTGCTCTGATTGGTTGATGCCGTCTGTCAATCACGCCCACCAGGAAATCGTTGAGATCATGCTGCTCCCAGACTATGGCTGTTTCTCAATCTGTGTACTTGTGTGGACTTCTGTGCTCGTGGACTCGTGAAACGTGATCCCGCGCGGCCCAAGTCCTGTTCCAATTCAAAGTTCGCTTCTCAGCAAGTTCGCTGTAAATCCCCGGATGAGAACTTGCTCCGCCCGTTTTACCGAGGATGCATCAGAGGAGACTTGTGCGTTCTCCGCCAGCCATATTTCCCACAATCCGTTTGGTTTTGAGCACCGCGAGCCCCCGCCTGCAGCGGCCCCTCCTCCGCTCGCACTGAGCCCCTCCTGCTGAACTACAGCTGATCGCGCACATGTAAATAAACGCGGAGATGTGACCGGTTTAAGTCTTTTATCCTCAGAGACGTGTCTCCTGGTCATTGAGGACAAATGCATTTTACTCTTACATTGTTTTATTAAGGGGGCGCTGCAGACACATCTTTATATGGGGAAAAACAGTTACATATTTTAAAGTCTAAATTGTTTGTTTCTTTTTTTCAGAATAATTTGCAAACCCCCAAACAAGTTCAAATTTGACCTATTTGTTTATTATTATGAGCCTATTGTTTCAGTTTGCACATCAGAGTTTTTAATGACTTTCCACATAACGTCTTATTTATAGGCTATAATTGTAACAAATAATGTGAAATTGTATAAAATGTAAACATTTATTTCTGTTTATTGCAAAAGTGTATAATTTATGTCTTTAAAAACATGTTTCCACTTCGACTGCAGTGTCACCCTTTTAATTTCATATGAGGTGATTTAATGTTCTAAAAGCTCACAGCCCTGTGTTCAGGAGCTACTTCCTGTGATGTCATCGAGTTCACTCGTTCCAAACGCTGAGAAAGCCGAGTCCACACTCGTGAACTCCTCAAGTCCGTTCTCCGAGTCTGAACCCGCAAGTCCGTACCCCGGAGTTCACAAGTACTGAGTACGCATACTGGGGATTGAGAAACAGCCAATATGTCTTTGAAATATCTATGAAAAAGCGTGGAGTTTGGAGGACCAGGCAAAAGCTGCTTTAGAAGGAACACGGCTGTGGGACCTGTCTTTATCGGTTTATCACTTCACACAGTGATAAAATGTAACACTGTATTTATGTATAATTGTATCATTCATCAAAATATAAGAGACAATGGAGCAGAATGTGCCTCGCTCCACATTACCCCAACACTCCGCTCTGAAAGGTCACATCTCTGTTCTCTCCTCGGGTCTGATTCTGCTGATACTGCTGTGTCCACATCTGGAACTAATTGTTCTAATATATTTACTGACTGAAGACAAGGCTAAGCCTCCTCCAAGACTGAACTGTGGACGTCTGCTGCTCAGAGCGCCAGACTCAGGGCTTTACCCGTCTGAAGTGTAGTTACAGCTGCGGTTCACCGGGACATGTTTCTCTTTCACATCCAGTTTACAGCAACTAACCAGCACTCGGCTGTCTGCTTTTAGCATTTCACATTGATCTACTTCTGGGATTATGATCTCTGAGATAGATTCTTTTTGCCCACAAATGTCTGCGAGCACAATATTGGGGCTAAAGTGGAGTTCTTACAAAAACATGTACAATCCCTTTGAAAACAAAGAGACAAGATCTACTTTTCTTAGAATATTCACGTTTTTGCGGCCTTTAAAGTGATGTTACTTTTATTTTTCTGCATTTAGAGGCTATGGAAGATGTTTGTGAATAATTCATAAGAACACAGATCTCACTTGGTGTAGGCAGATTGGACGGCTAAAGGTGCCCACACACCTAACACGGTTCACACGGCGGGGAAGTTGATTCCTGTGTATTGTCAATGTAAGGCCCTGTCCATACCAAGTCAAGCTGAGGACCAAACGCAAAGATATTTTATCAATTAGTGTATCGTCCATACGAGCCCGGTGTATTGGGCGTCTGTAAACCAACATTTTCCAAACTAGCTCCAAGAGTGGAAAGATCTCAAAACGACGTTTACGTGGCGCCGCCGTTACAGCGGCGTTACAGCATGAGTGTGTGTGGCAGCAGGTGCGTCAGAGCGGTGTCATTCAGCCGCCACGCACGGGAGGAGAAAACACACATTCTGGAATCGTTTATGGTATGTCTGAATTTGGAGCCTCTTCATTTGTGTCATAAAGACGCAAGTGAAACGTCTGAAAGGAGGAAGTATTCATGACGATCGGACCAGCAGCTATGGTTTGAAATGCCTTTCCTGAGCCAGGCATTCAGATCAGAGGAATTATTCAATAAACTTATGAAAACACGAACGTGGGGGCATCAAACAAGGCACTGGATTACATGCATGTTTGAAAGGGGATTTTATTTGGCTGGACAGACAGGCACTACACACTCAAACCCACATTTATTGAAATAATATCTGAGAGGAAAGAGGCGAGATTTGCCCCAAGTGTCAGAGAAATGTAGGCTGGTTAAACTATTCCACTGTCACTAAAGCACAAACTAGCTATGAATCAGGAAACCGTTTTCATGCATGTCTTAGTGCTTAGCAGCAACTGCACAGAGTTGTTTTGTTCTACAGAATCGCGCAGCAGTGATGAGGGGAACACATACGAGCCTTTCAAGCGTCCGATAGAAGCAACAGCTCAGTCCGTGCGGTTAGGTGTGTAGGCACATAAGGGGTTTTTCACACTGGCTCTGGTTAGAGAGCGGCTGAAACAGGTGTCTCTATACAAGCGGCTCCTCTCGCACTCTGAGGCTGAGTGGGTGTGGTGCCGACCTTGGGACCAACTAATCTCGCCTTCACTCATCTTTTTTGAGTGAAGAAAGGACTTATCTTTAATGAATGTGTGACCGACCATGGAAAGCAGGGACACATGTCGGTTTTGGGGCATTTGGGGTCATTCCCAGATTGTTAAAGTGTAGTCTCCAAGCTTTCCAACAATGTGTGACACGTGGAAATCTGATCATATTTGGAGCATTTTGTAGAGGCTTGAATTTAGGCTTTCAACAAAGGTTGAAGTGAGTAAACGGCTTTCAAAGAATGAGCAGATCTCACCTCTCTCTGCAGCTGCGGAGACAATAGGGCTCATTTGCATCTCATTTACATAAGCCACACCCCGTACAGAATATCTCTTGTCTTGCACAAAAAAAGTTGGTTCAATAGTGGATATTCCTCTCTCCAACATACCCAGACAAACTCCTCTCACATTTGCCAGATTGCAGAATTTGCTGTATATCCCAAACACACACACACATACACTATACGTCTCCGTGGGCCACCATATGTATACAGATGATTATCTGTACAGCAGGTTTTTGACATAAATATGCGTCGGATTTTCATCAAACGAGCAGTGTTTTGCAGCTTGTGATCCAGTGACTAATTCCCACGTATGTGTGTCTGTGTGAGTTTGTTACGTCCTCCAGAGACAGCATGAGGGGTGTACACGCCAGTCCCATACATTTTTGGATGGAATTAAAGAAAGCACTTTACGAACACGCACCACATCGAAGAGAAAAGAAGCAAGCCGAAAACATGGCACAGAGGGCTGAAGGAGCACAGAACAGGCCGGCGCTACACAGGCACGGGGTTGAGACAAAGAGGCAGCTGGGAGGTCGGAGCGTCAGCCCGGCCACTGAGAGTGTGAGGCGCCACATCAGAGATCAACTCAAACGCAAACCGTAGTAAAAAGATACTACTTACAGTTTGGTACCTTGCAGGAAGCTTTTTTGAACGCTGAAGCTGCGTGGCCAAAGTGTCTGGGAAGTCTCTGTCCCGCTGTCACTGCTTTGACATCAAGGCTCTTCATGAGGAAGCGGCGCCACATAATCTGAGATGAAATCCATCCACCCATCCATCCATCCATCCATCCATCCATCCATCCATCCATCCATCCATTTTCTTTCCCTTTATCCGGGGCCGGGTCGCGGGGGCAGCAGTCTCAGCAGAGATGCCCAAACTTCTTGATCCACACACACCTCCTCCAGCTGTTCTGGGGGGACCCTGAGGCGACACCAGGCCAGCTCGGAGACATAGTCCCACCACCGTGTCCTGGGCCTTCCACGAGGCCTTGTCCCACTAGGACATGCCCGGAACACCTCCTGAGGGAGGCGACCAGGAGGCATCCGGAACAGATGCCCTAGCCACCTCAGCTGGCTCCTTTCGACGTGAAGGAGCAGCGACTCTACTCCGAGCTCCTCCCGGGTAACTGAGGCCGTTTGTATTCGCGATCTTGTCCTTTCAGTCATTACCCAAATCTCATGACCATAGGTGAGGGTGGGAACGTAGATCGATCGGTAAATCGAGAGCTTTGCCTCAGACTCAGCTCCCTCTTCACCACGACAGACCGATACAGCGACCGCATCACTGCTGACGCCGCACCGATCCGTCTGTCCATCTCACGCTCCATCCATCCCTCACTCGTGAACAAGACCCCGAGATACTTGAACTACTCCACTTGAGGCAAGGACTCCCCACCGACCTGAAGAGGGGAAGGAGAACCATGGCCTCAGATTTGGAGGTGCTGATCCTCATCCCGGCCGCTTCAGACTCGGCTGCAAACCGCCCCAGAGCAGCTGAAGGTCCTGATTTGTTGAAGCCAACAGAAGCCACGGTTCCAACAAAGTCCAGCTCGTCTGCTACAATCTTTGCGGAGTCAATCCAACACAACCGGTGTTTACCCCGTATGTAAATACACACAGTCACGCCCCTACTGCACACTCCCAAATCTCCCAAATCAAGCCGGTTTGAACCTAAAAGTTGACACTTTTAAATATACCAATACTGCAGCTTAAACATGGAGAAGCTTCTTCGTGACTTCAACTGAGTGAGTCTGCAAAAAAGCGAAAATCACCAATTCCCCCCCCCCCAAAAAAAACAACCTATTTTGCGTTTTTTCTTGAAACTTCTTGTGACGGGGCACATCTGCGCTGACAGGGTTATTGAGCCACTTTTGCCTCTTTTTGCTTTGTCTCAGCACTTCCATTGTACAGACACTTCCGGTCGAGCACGAAGTTCGTTCATTTAAACGGAGAACGAGGGAAAATATTCTCTGCTCAAATCTGAGGTTTAGTCGATTGATTTGTGTAAAATGTCCAATGTTCATTGGCACCAACATGTCAACACTGCACCGTTTCTCGAAGCGGCCGAAAAACGGCTTTGTTTTCGTGTAGTGACTGATTTTATGTGGACTTCTCTAGCCCCATGTTAACAGATAGGAGAAAAGGGGCGGGCACAATTCATGGCGGTCTCTTTTCTGAACCTACTAAACTGAACTAACGTTGAAGTAAATCCAGCTGAAACTATAGAGCAAAGTGCTCCAACATGAGTGTAAACGACCTAAAACCAGCTGGACTCTCTTCTACGTCCACTGCATCTGTTCCCAATCAGCTCCACTTCAGTGCGAGTGCAGGAGTTACAGCTCAGTGAGAAAACTGGAGATTCTTAGCTTTTAAATAATGAATGATACACATACAGTTATATCTGGGCTTGTGTCCTCATGTTGCCTGGCTCTGCCATACTATTCCCTGTCCATTCCACGCAGGGGATTACTCTGGTCACGGAGCAGTTGGAGCAGTCTGAAGGGGCGGGCCTAACGCACACAGATTGTCAGTGAAATAAACCAATTGGCTATGATTAGTTTGGCTAATGTTAATGTTGACTGAACTAACAACACAGTGGTGCAGCGAGTGACGTAACCTTGTCATTTCTCTGTGACGGTCGTGATTGGATCGGCCTTAGCCGCCAATCAGCAACTTGTGTCTTATGGCCACACCCACCTTCTTTCAGGCAGAAAGAAGTGGGTGTGGTTTATCAGGATAGTCCTCATGTGTAGCTCTCAAGACAGCTCCAATGAAGTCGTTGTAGTGTTGTTGTGTTTTGGCTTTACTCGTCTCATTCTGAAGGTTTTGGGACTGAACCCTCCACCACACAGACTCTTCAGTGTACGGCCTTCAGGGAGGAGACTGCGGGGCACCAAGGACATCCTACAGTCGCTACACTGAGGCCTAATGTTCCCACTGGTGGTGCATTAGTTAGCACTCGTGCTTCACAGCCAGAAGGTGCCAGGTTTGATCTCCTTTTCTGTGGAGTTTGCATGTTCTCCCTGTGTCTGTGTAGGCTTCCTCCGGTTATCCCAACCACTAAAAACATGTACAACAGAGTGGGTGAGGGCAGATGGAAAGTAGTAAAGTATATAGTAGTAAAGTATATTGCGCTGATTCAATGTTCCCCCATAGACTTATATGGGACAATGCAATTTTAAGGGTCTTTTTCTTAAAACACATGTTTCTGTCATTGTGGCGACACTATGTCCACGTCAGTCCGACCTAAAGACTTCACATTTTCCAGCCTTGGACTGAACAATATTTGGAAGATTTTTTCAGAGGGATTTTTCATTATCTAATCCCTTAAGCCCCATTTATTGAGTTTTGAATGTCCAAAAATAAGGCGAAAATAAATGTTTACACATTATTCCACTAAAAAACGGCTTATTTTAAAACTAAACAAGAAATCCACAATCCCCTCTGAAAACGTCTTGGCAGCTCATTCATCAATACAATGAAACCATAAATTTGAATGTAGCTCTATCCGTTATTCAGATTTCGTCGCCGAAAAGATGGGAAATTTGGGGCATTTTTAGGCATAAAACACCTTGTTCTTATAAGAAAAGATAAAATGACAGAAAACTTGCAATGTATTTTTTTCTCACATTTATGCCAGTGATCGACAGCAAAAGTTTCAAATGGATATCTGTTAATATACATTTTTTCCCTATTCACCTGCAGTGTCTCGCCTTAAAGACATTTTCAAAACAAGAACTCAGCATTTGCTGAAAAATATCCCACTGAAAATGAGTAGATCACCTCTCCACAGTCAACTACAGTTTTGTGGCAGCTCAGGAGATCATAAAGAGCAGGAAGCCGTTCACAGACGGAGAATACTTGAAGAATGGTTTCTCCCACTTTAAAACCTATCAAGACATTGTTCAGAAAATAAGAGAAGTGCATCTATCTGCAAAGACCGTCAAGGACAGGGCCATAGGAATGGCAACAAACATCATCAGTCTGCAAACTGATGACATACATTCAGCTCCAGCATTTTCAATCGCCTGTGATGAGTCAAGTGATGTAAACGATACTGAGCAGAAAGCATTATTATGCAGATGTGAACTGAAGAACTGACTCTAACTCATACCACTAAAGGGCCAAACGCAGGGACTAGACGTGTGTGAGGCTGTTGTGTTATTTATTTGGGCACCCAGTACGAGAGGAGTTGCCTGGCCTGCCAGACACTCCTCCTTTCTGTTCAAAAGAAGAACCGTCTGGACAGCTCCTCGCAGCCTATCATTTAACGATTTTACCCACATCGGTCCAATCACGCACCGAGAGGCGGGACTTAATTCCCCTAAGACGCGGAAGCCGTCACCACACTCTACCAAAACAATAGAGATGGCGTGCACGGCGAGTGACGATGTTTTCTTCTGCTCTTTCGTTTTGTTTTAAACCATTTGGAAAAAAACGTAATCCCTAAAACAAGCACAGAAGCAGCAAGAAACAGCGTTCAAAGCGTTCCTCGTAAATAAGGACGTTTTTGGAAAGGCTTCCTGAGACTTGTTGCTGCGACGTATCTAGCGTTGCTCTGATTGGTTAATGCCGTCTGTCAATCACGCCCACCGGGAAATCGTTGAGATCATGCTGCTCCCAGACTATATGTCTTTGAAATATCTATGAAAAAGCATGTAGTTTGGCAGGCCAGGCCACGAGAGGAGCACAGGTGGGCTTTGTGAATTTGCTGAAAAGTTGATGGAGAGCTCATGACGTTTCACTGCATAATCCACCACGAAGCCCTCTGCGCTCAAACCTTCCCCACTGAGTGTGTGGATGTCATCAACCTCGTCATCAAAATAGTGAACAAAACCATCGCAAACAGGTTAAGCCACCGACGCTTATCTTCTTCTGCAAAAAGCATTGAGTTTCCTTGTGTATAAATAAAGTTGCCTTGCCTTTTGTTCAGTGTTAGAAGAAGTCGACAGCGCATATTCAGATCTCACTGCACAACGAAGTCCGGTGGCTGTCCAGGGGAGAGGTGCTAAAGTGCTTCGCTTCGTGCCTGGAACATGTGAAAACCTTTTTGTAAAGCAAAGGCCTCGACTGGCTGGACAAGTACTTCATGGTGGATATGACAAGCCACTTAAAAGCGCTAAATAGAAATCTCCAGGGAAAGGGAACTACGGCCCTGCAGATGCTGGAGGCTGTGCTGGCATTTGAGCGCAAGGTGACGGTGTTTGCCAGACATGTACAGAAAGGTACGCTCTCACTTCCCATGCAATGCAAGATCAGCATGTTCATAAAGGAAAAAAACACACTCTCCTTCCCTGTCACACCTCTTGACATTGACCCATCTCCGCATTCACTTTAAGTTTAAGTAAGCCCGATCTAGAGACTGAACTGGCCGACATAGCGGATAAAGACTTATGGGTGTCTGACTTGCTTTTGAAACATGGAGTGCCTTCCCCCACACGTATATGAACATGAAAAAGTATGCATTTGGAATCCTGTCCATCTTTGGCTCAGCAAGTTTTCTTAAGCATGAAGTCCAAATATCACTCCCGCCTCACAAATGCCTACAGTATTGCCTGAAAATCACAGTCACATCTTAGAGCCTGGTCATAGGGAAGATCTGCAGCAAACTTCACAAACACAAGTCGCATTAAACAGGTGAGAACTATAGCATTTAAATAGGCTGTCATTTTATTATTTAAAGTTACCACCAGAGGGCGGAGGGAAATTTACCCAAACGGGAAATAAAAGGCTGGGAACAAAACAATATGGCACCACCTGCAATGTTTTTTTACACTACACTGACTGAAGACTATTCAAGAAAAAAGAGGTAACACTGTGGTGGGTTTGTTTGCAAATGGTTCAAATCACTTGTTCGATGTTTAGCCGTTTGTTCTGCTTCACCTGTTGAGCTGTGCGCAGTAGTGTCCCCTGGTGGTTAGCTCATGTACTGCAGCGCTGCCATGACAAGCGACGGACAGAAAGCTACATTGTAATTTTGTAAAGCACTTTGGGACTTTTGTCATTAAATAAACATTACTTACTTACTTACTTTCTTAATAACATGTACGGTATCAATGATTAAAACCTCCATCAACTACATGTGTGAGTGATATGTCCACTTTATACTCTGTAACATGTAACACCGGTGCTTATTTGTCGAGGCGTATTGTTTTCGGAGCCTGGATTAACAATGAAATAGTCCATTTAAGAGTGAATGGAGCTGATCAGGTCACAGTGACTCCAGTGAGACGCTGGAGGAGGACATGCATCTGGCACTCAGTGCATCCACAAACCTCAAAACACATCTCTATCGGCGAAGAGCAGGCAGATGTGGCCATTTTAATTCTGTCCATTCCTCTCTGTGCCGGCACTGAAGTCGCACCGTGGAACATTCCAGGTCAATGTCGCAATGTTACACAGCAGTCGTAAAACTAATGCTATGTTCCGTTTGTGCGCGGAGGTCTGAAATCAGAGCTGGGGAGTCTGTGTTCCAGTTGGACAGCGAGACCATTACAAACAACTAAAGCAACAAAGCTGGAAAAACTGTTGCAATATGAGCCACATGTCATTCACCTGGAGTGTAATATATGTGATTACAAGTCCATAGTATCATTAGCATCATTAGCATCATTAGCATCATTAGCCTCACAGATCAAACAGTGCATTTTATAACGACTGAGGCTCGACTGCAGCTGGGTCACTCAGTGGAGAACGAAAGGGGGAACTGCACAAAAAATTCAAGAATCTAATCTGTGTGTACGCTGCATGAAAGAGCACACCGGCATTGGGGAAAATCTTAAGTCATGGCTCAAATCTACATGCAATGGCAACGTGTAAACAAGCAGCTGTGTTTTTGCCTTTTTCTGCAAACTGCATTTGTAGTTTCTGTGTTTCACATTGTTTTATACTTTTGTTCATCTTTGCTGTGTTTCTGTGAGGATATTTTTTACAGCAGAGAGTCCGTAGAGCCACGAAGGGATGTCGAGATGAAACAGTTTTGCGACTACCACGATGATAAAAGCATGTGGTAGGTGCATGCCTCGAGCAGCAGGTAAACTCACAGATAGGACTCTCCTCCAGGGCCCAAAAAACAATTGTAGTCAGCAGTTTGGGACCAGATAACAAAGTTGTTGTCGCTGATGGACATCCTTCATGTAAATGCTGTTGTTGGAAAGTTGCAGCAAAAGGCGCTGATACGTCAAATATATGAACGAACTGCATAATTCAAATGGAATTATGGATCACAAACAACTTTGAAAGGGGATTTTTTTTTTCATGACATGAGGCTGGACAGACAGGTACTACGCAATCAAACCCACATGTATTGAAATAAGAGGCGAGATTTGCCTCAAGTGTCAGAGAAATGTAGGCTGGTCAAACTATTCCGCTGTCAACAAAGCACAAAGAATCAGGAAACCATTTTCATTCATGTCTTAGTGCTTTTTTTTCCCGTTTTTCCCCTATAGAATCACCCAGCTGTGGCTCCGCCTGAGGTGAACACAAATAAACGTCTGATTACAAGACTTTCAAGCGTCCAAATAGAAGCAGCAGCGCGGTCCGTACGGTCAGGTGTGTAGGCACCTTTACACCTGCAGCACAGTGGAGGCACAAGTCGCATTACAGGAAGTATCCGGGCAAGACTCGCAGCGAAGCCACACAAGCCTTCTATCAATAATATTGTTATGACTAATGTTCGTTCACTGGGGAATAAGACGGATTATATGTGTCTGCTACGCTCTTCCCAGAAGATGGTGAAAGACTGTTGTGGAGCGGAGGAAGCTGCGCAGGAGGAAGTAGAAAGAGGAGGTGGAGCTGACCAGTGCAGGACACCACGCTCTGAAACAGGGACAAACCCAGGAGTTGATGCACCGTTTCAGAGGAGACAGAAAGCAGTACTCCAGGTTACCTGCTGAACTAATGAATGAGACGAGCTGTGTGTTTTTATTCTCATCTCAGTCAATTGTACAATGACAAATAAAGCACTTACTTACATACTTACTTACTCAAAGGTTGTAGTTCCTTCAGTAAGATTAAAGTCGACAAAATATACCACAGTGCCAGAGTCGACAGCAACAGTTCCCTGCCACAAAAGGATTGAACTTTTCCCGCTCATTTCCACAGAAATAAGCTGCTAGCAAGCGGCGCTAGCCTCATGCCGTCCAAAGACAGAAATGGTAAATGGCCTAAACTTTTATTGTGCTTTTCCGCTTCCATTAGGCACTCAAAGCGAGACAGTGTGCACCTGAAGGAGCCGGGATTCGAACCCCTGACCTTCTGATCATGAGACAACCCGCAGGTCTGGAGACACAGAAGAGTCCTGTTTATAAAATACTGACTGAAAATGTGATGCACCATACTTTAGCTTTAACCCAAACTCCTCCATAAGACAATCTTAACCTTGAGGAACATTATGAAGCACTGCCTGTTTACAGGTGGAGCCAAAGCACTAACAAAGAACAAATAAGCCAATGATCAGCACGTAATGTGTGAGCATTCTTGGACAAAGCTGCACTTTAGCACCTCATTCAATCGAAAGCACGTGGCATTTGCATACATTTCATAATGATGGGATATTCAGCTCTTTTCAGTGAGCCTGGTCATTTGGATTGGCTCACCCAAATGGCTCTATTATGCAGTTTCTAGACATGTGTAGCAGAGATCTTGATTCATGAACCATTCTACTCCCTGCACAAAACAACTATAAAAACAAAGAACAGATTTCCTTTTTTCATTGCCATAATTTTCTTTTTACTGCTCTGTGTTGTTGTTTGTTGTCCTCAGGTTAAAGTTGATTTAGGAGGTGGTGGAACCATTATAGCAGCACCCTCACTTTTAGAGCTGCTGTTACGTTCATGTATGTACGCTTTTATATACAGTCGAAATCCGGTGTTAGTGTTTCCCAGTCCCTCTGTTGCCTGTGTCAACTCCGCTACTGCTGTATCTGTGAGTACTACTGCTTCTGTAGCCTTTCTAATGGAGTGAAAAAGGCCGACATTACGACATATCCTCGTGTGTGACCGCATTATTTACTTTTCACTCCACAAACCCATTCAACCAAAAATATGAGCCAAATTATTGTCAATTAAAAAGTGTCTAAAAGCTCAAGATGTGCTGACTACATTTTCGGATTAGCTTCAGTTCACCTCCTCTTTGTCTCTCTTTCTACCTGAGGTGTCTGTAAACAAGCAGCCGAAAGAAAAAGGAAACGGCGGGAGGGTGAGACTCGGCTCTCATCGTTCACTTAACCTGTTAACTTGCCGTCTCCCTTGATCAGGGAGCTCGGGCTAGGGTTAGGATCAGGGGTTAGGGTTAGGATCAGGGGCTAGGGTTAGGATCAGGGGTTAGGGTTAGGATCAGGGGTTGGGTTCAGGATCAGGGGTTAGGTTTAGGATCAGGGGTTGGGTATAGGATCAGGGTTTAGGTTTAGGATCAGGGGTTAGGGCTAGGATCAGGGTTTAGGTTTAGGATCAGGGGTTAGGTTTAGGATCAGGGGTTGGGTTTAGGATCAGGGGCTAGAGTTAGGATCAGGGACCTCGCGTTAGGGTTTGGATCAGGGGTTAGGTTTAGGATCAGGGGTTAGGTTTAGGATCAGGGGTTGGGTTTAGGATCAGGGGTTAGGTTTAGGATCAGGGGTTAGGTTTAGGATCAGGGGTTGGGTTCAGGATCAGGGGTTAGGTTTAGGATCAGGGTTTAGGTTTAGGATCAGGGGTTAGGTTTAGGATCAGGGGTTGGGTTTAGGATCAGGGGCTAGGGTTAGGATCAGGGACCTCGCGTTAGGGTTAGGATCAGGGTTTAGGTATAGGTTCAGGGGTTAGGTTTAGGATCAGGGGTTGGGTTTAGGATCAGGGTTTAGGTTTAGGATCAGGGGTTGGGTTTAGGATCAGGGGTTAGGGTTAGGATCAGGGGTTTAGGTATAGGATCAGGGGTTAGGTTTAGGATCAGGGGTTAGGTTAAGGATCAGGGGTTAGGTTTAGGATCAGGGGTTGGGTTTAGGATCGGGGTTAGGGTTAGGATCAGGGGTTAGGTTTAGGATCAGGGGTTAGGTTTAGGATCAGGGGTTAGGTTTAGGATCAGGGGTTGGGGTTAGGATCAGGGGTTAGATTTAGGATCAGGGGTTAGGTTTAGGATCAGGGGTTAGGTTTAGGATCAGGGGTTGGGTGTAGGATCAGGGGTTAGGGTTAGGATCAGGGGTTAGATTTAGGATCAGGGGTTAGATTTAGGATCAGGGGTTAGGTTTAGGATCAGGGGTTAAGGTTAGGATCAGGGGTTAGATTTAGGATCAGGGGTTAGGTTTAGGATCAGGGGTTAAGGTTAGGATCAGGGGTTAGATTTAGGATCAGGGGTTAGGTTTAGGATCAGGGGTTGGGTGTAGGATCAGGGGTTAGGGTTAGGATCAGGGGTTAGATTTAGGATCAGGGGTTAGATTTAGGATCAGGGGTTAGATTTAGGATCAGGGGTTAGGTTTAGGATCAGGGGTTAGGTTTAGGATCAGGGGTTAGGTTAAGGATCAGGGGTTAGGGCTAGGATGTCAGCAAACATATTTCCCTTTTTCATGGTGTTAGAAAATATGTGTCAACAATTTAAACTGGGCCGTCAATAAAACACCCCAGCATGAATACTGAATAAACTGCCCAGGGATGAAGGATGAAACTTACCTGAAGTAGAAGAAGATGGCGAGGGAGATGAGCAGCGAGGCGATGGACAGAGCGTGGCCCACGATGGCCATGTAGAACAGGATGTAGGCCGACTGGAACACAGCACAAGAGCAGATTGAGCTTCATTCAGGCCTTTTATTCTTCTCCCGGACCAAAATCACTATTAATGTGAATAATCAAGATCAAAGATGGGGAAGATTAAATACCAAAAGGCATAAGTTAGATAAGACATTATCTACATTCAGAACGTGTGTCTTTTGTAATTGGTAAATTCATTTTGCATTTCAAATGTCAGAACAAAGAAAATGTCCTTTGTAATTCGTAGAAGTGCTCACATTATTGCTCCTAAAGCCATGTTTTGCACCAAAAAGTTGAGAAATTCTTTGCGATTGTTTTTGTTAGCATTCCCTGACTCTTGGGAATGTTAACTTTGTTTGGTCAGTAATGTTCGCCGTTTGCTTTGTTCCAGACATCGTACATGTAACGAGACTGTTGTTGTAGCTCTGCTTCGCTTCCGTTTCTGTTCATTTCTGTTCATTATATGAACATTTCAAACAGTGCTTTGTAAGTGTGGCCCGTGTTAAAACAGAGGAGCTCTGAAATGTAACAGGTTCTTTTGCTAACGAGGCAAACCCAAATATGATGTTGCTAAATGTATCATTGATAATGTGTAAAGTCAAACGGGTATGTTGTGTGTACGTGTGCATGCTGTGTTCCAAGGCTCTCGTACTTACTTACGCAATATGTTCTTTTGTAATATTGTTGTAATATACATTTTTATTGTAATGATTTCGGGGAGGGCGTTTATAAGCTTTTGCTTCGGCCCACTCCTTTTGAGCAGAATTTCAACTACTCAAATAAACAAAAAAAACAAAAAAACATCATTCACTTCACACTTGAGCATTTCGTGAGCTCCACCCACAGTAACTGTTTTCAGAGAGGGAGGGGTCGGAGGTGCTACCTTCAGCTTGGCCTTGGTGTTCTCGTTGCAGCGCGTGTAGTCGGACCACGTGCGGTTGGTGTCGGGGTGCCGGAACCACAGCCCGTCCTCTCCACAGAACTTAGTGGCCTTTTCTGAGACAGGGGGCAGAACAACATGGAGGTCAGAACAGGTCTTCTCTGAGTCATTACAGAATGATGTGAGAAGATAGAACTCAGAATCATCCAAGTACGTCATCTGAACTTCGTAATGTTCATTGTGTCTACTTGTGTTACAGTTGAACTTTCAGGGTTTATTTTGTCAGACACTAGGGGAGAAGTAGAAGTATCACTGGCGTACGGTGATACTTCTGACAATGAACGTTGCGAAGTTTATATGTGGACGTTTTGGACAAAACGGTGTCAAAGCATTTCTCCCTTTGGAGAGGTCAGAGGAGTCACAAGCCTGTTTCAAGAACAATCTAAGATTTAACCTCAGATGCAGAGATGAGGACATAATCCTGGCAAGTGTTAACATCAAGAACCTGATCCTAACTGAGAATGCCCAAAGAATAATTGACAAAGCAAGGAGAGCACTGCTAAAAGAAAGGCTAAGAATCACAGTCAACAACCTGGAGAGGATGATCCAAACACTGAAGGAGGAAAAGGAGTTGTTCAACACATGGTATCCCATGGAGGATAACTATGAACAAATAAAAAGGACATCTAAAGCATATACACGAGAAGTATTCATAGCTACCAAACATCGGCAAATTAGAAAACTGAAAAGGCTAATACATGAAACAGGGGAGGGAGCAGAAGCTAGCATGCCATGAAGCTAAGGATAAGTGGGTTTGCAACTTGGCTAAAGAGAAAATCACGAAGACAGAAAAAGAAGTACTGTCAAAAGGACAACATTGGACAGGAT
The DNA here is from genome assembly GCF_951799975.1 of Gobius niger. Classification (NCBI taxonomy): domain Eukaryota; kingdom Metazoa; phylum Chordata; class Actinopteri; order Gobiiformes; family Gobiidae; genus Gobius; species Gobius niger. The sequence goes on from NC_136865.1 coordinate 2,117,856, forward strand.
ATCACATGAGAAATACATTTTGCCCAAAGCATGTCAAACTATATCAGACCGGGGGAAAGGCAGAGTTGAGCAACGCAGTGGCGGGAATATTCAAATCAGCTGGGCTGCCGAGGAGCAATATCACCAAAGAGGAAAGAAAACTGATCAGCGCGATGAAACATCACCATGCTGACCGATACGGGGAGAAAACAGTGATATCAGACACAGGTACAAATAATAATAAAATGGCAGACTTACTGGGCAATATAAACACCTACGAAATCCTAAAGAGGGATCCGACCGAAGAGAAGAAACAAGCTCTCCAAGCACTATTGAAACCACTAGTGGAGCAAAAGAAAATCACGAAAGATTTTCTTTTGCTCCACTAGTTTTCTCCATGCTGTCAGTGGGCACCGACAGCATGGTGCCCACTGCATTTACACCCAAAATTCACAAGAAAGACACACTTTTCCCCCCGATAGTAGACTCCATATGAAAAGTATTCAAGTCAATCAAGGGTTTGCCATGGGAGACCTGCTATCCACAATCATGAGCAGAACATGGAGAACAAAGCCCACACAGCACCAACACACTGCAAAATAACTCTTTGGAAACGTTACGTGGATGACAAAACGGGGCAATTCGAGACGGCAGTATAAAAATAAAGGTTTACCGAAAACCCACCCATACAGATCAATATCTACTTTGAACTTCTGCGCACCCCACTGCACACACACTATTGTTTATTGTTTGCTAATGGAGTAAAGACTATTCTTCCTGAGGTCCATTAAAATGCTTCATTTAATACATTACAAAACATCATCATTACATATACATAAATTCAAATCCCATTCCTGAACACCACAAGAACATGCTAATACAATGTTTGAGTACACCCAACCCGGGAGATTATCGTTTTCTACATTATATCCCATGATTTAGGTTGTGTGTTTTTTTTAACATTCTTTTAAAACATCTTTTGAACACCAGTGCTGTTACAGAATGAGGTAGCTTATTCTATAGACCGGGAGGAGGAGGAGAGACATATTGAACAAGCACTCATACAATATCAGTACCCAAGAAAGGCTATAAACGAAGGAAGACAGCAAGTCTACAACAAAGACGACAAACAACCAGGAGCAAAAACAAAGCACAAGCAAAACCGGTGGATACGGAGAAATAATCACTTCATGGACTGGGACGAGGCTCGGGTCATGGATCTGAAACCGACAAATTCAAGCACTGGATAAAACAAGCTATAGAAACCAGGAAACGGAGCACCAACACCGTCAACTGTAAAGAAGGAGCATTTCTCCTGTCCCACACCTGGGTCACCCTCCTCCAGTGATCACGCCCCCTGTCGCCCTGAGTCCACCGGGTGGCGGGGGCGTGGCCAGTCTGGTCGGAAGGAAAAGCAGCTGATAAATGACACCTCATGTAATGGTAAAGATACTGTACATCATCTGCATCAAAGTGATACAACACATGCTTAAAACAACCAGGGTACACCGTAGGTACAGTAAAAAAAACAGGGCCAAAGACTAACCCTTGTGCCACCCCACAGGACAAGCTGAATACACAGGATACCGTTCAGGGGGTTTACTTAGGAGGAAATGTGTGAAGGTCGGACAGAGGGAGAAGGTGCTCAAATAGAGCCAAGCCAATACTAGAAAGAAGGTCACAAAAACCTGTGTGTGGGGTCTGTGGGCGAGGGCCGGTCAGGGAGAGTACCTGTAGGATCAAAGTCCTTAAAGTAGTTGGGACAGTTCTGGGAGATGAGTGTCCCAGCCGGAGTGTCCTCCCAGCACAGCCAGCCGTCCCAGTTCCGAGGGCAGTACGAACCTGAGGACACACGGGACCGGTCTGAGTACAATGTCCTGTCTGAAGTAATACTACCCACTGTCCTGTCCACTGCCCACTGTCCTGTCCACTATCCACTGCCCTGTCCACTATCCACTGTCCTGTCCACTGCCCACTGTCCTGTCCAATGCCCACTGTCCTGTCCACTGTCCTGTCCCCAGTCCACTGCCCTGTCCATATCCACTGCCCTGTCCACTATCCACTGTCCTGTCCAATGCCCACTGCCCTGTCCATATCCACTGCCCAGTCCACTATCCACTGTCCTGTCCACTATCCACTGCCCTGTCCACTATCCACTGCCCAGTCCACTATCCACTGTCCTGTCCAATTCCCACTGTCCTGTCCCCAGTCCACTATCCACTGTCCTGTCCACTATCCACTGCCCTGTCCATATCCACTGTCCTGTCCACTATCCACTGTCCTGTCCACTATCCACTGTCCTGTCCAATTCCCACTGTCCTGTCCCCAGTCCACTGTACTGTCCACTATCCACTGTCCTGTCCACTATCCACTGCCCTGTCCATATCCACTGTCCTGTCCACTATCCACTGTCCTGTCCACTATCCACTGCCCTGTCCACTATCCACTGCCCTGTCCACTATCCACTGCCCTGTCCACTATCCACTGTCCTGTCCACTATCCACTGTCCTGTCCACTATCCACTGCCCTGTTCACTATCCACTGCCCCGTCCTGCCCCCTGTCTATTGTCCTGCACAGTCATGTCCCTGATGCCTCTGATGACCCTGATGTCCCGTAGCTGACCGGTGCTGTTGTAGACGGGGTCGCGGTTCATCTTCTCGAAGCACTTGTACTGGTTGTCCAGGATCTTCCTCCTCTCCTCCTCAGACTGGACATTGGGACTGACCGAGGCCTGGGTGGAGTCGATGTCCACGTCTGTGGACAGCTGTGCCGCCGTCTGCAAAAACCACAGACAGTCGGACACTTCAGGCTGAAGTCCTGGTTTACAGTGGGTGATGAACGGGATATTTCTGGATTTCATACTGGTGCTTTTGACGTTTTTCCATTACATTCTACTAATAGAAAAACCCTTAGATGTAACATCTCGTTTAAGATAAGACAAGAGAGAAATTCACTTGTCACAAAAGAGGACGATTCACTTTTTCACTCACAGCAGACACTTTTAAGGAAGTCTCTTGGTAGTCAATCACAGTCAATCACATGATTCAAGTTAAGAAGAGAAATTTATATGTTGAAATAAAACAAAACTAAAGTTCAAGGAGTAAAACTGTCCTAATTTGACCTATTTGCTGATAAAAAGCAAATATATTAAAAGCAAATATACTAATATTAAATTTCAAGTGGCTCATGAAAACTGTGACTAACATGTCACAACAAATACAATCAAAAATATTGAAATAAAGGGACTAAAAAGATCTAGTCTTCTTATGAAGCTCTGAAAGTTTAAATCCATGGATCTTAGTGCTCTGTCCATGTGGAGAACTTTGAATATGTTCAAAACAATATCAATGTGAAGTTAATTAAATGTATTACAACATTACAACAACACAATACATAGAAATGAAATGGCCTTTAATAAATATTGAAATAAATGGACCATTAAGCAGGGTAAAAAGGGGTAAAAACACACTTGTTTCCCGGACATAACCGCCATGCCCCTTCTCGGGCCTGTGCTGGTCGCATTCATGACCAAAACGGGATCTTTCAGAGAATACATGTTCACGGCGGGGTAAGCTAAACTCTGAGCGCATGAATAAATTTGTTAAAACAATAGACGATCTGCTGACGCGGGCTCCGTTTCAGGAAAGCTTTGACACGAGGAATGTCCAAGTGAAAGCCAACGGCCTTCTAACATCTGTGCGGGTCCTGCTCCAAGAGCCTCAGCGCTTTCCTTACTGTCAACACCACAAACATACGGCCATAGCTAACATTATTCCACCCACTTTACCTCACTGTGCCGCAGATATGAGGTTAACATGTCCAAATGTCACACTGACTTTACTCAAACATGTGAGTCATGGCCCATAGTTCAGTCCATAGAGAGTCATACAGTGACTGTAGTAATAACAACTCAAATCAATTTCTTTTAACCGCTTAACCCCCACCACATTTTCTCCAGTTTGGCTTTACCCAAATCTAAAAGCTTCTTGAACAAAAGGTCAAAATAGCAGCAAAAACAACTAGAAAAACACATTAAACAAGCAACAAAAACACAATTAGAATGACTAAAACATAACGAAAATATGTCAAAAAGGAAGGGAAAACTTGATGAAGAAAGTTGCAAAAAATGACAATAACAAAACAAAAAAGAGCCAAAAACACGGTGACAGTGATCAGTTTTGTTGGTCGTAGCTTTCAAATAAGGCGTTACACTGGCCTATAGGCTGTCAGCTCCAGTCCAGAAGCTTTTAGACTTGGGTAAAGCTGAACTGGAGGAAATGTGCTCAGTTAAGGCGGTTAGGGTGAGACACTGCAGGTGAACAGGCAAAAATAAATACATTTATAGACGTCAATTTGAAACGTTTGCTGTACATTACTGATATAAATATGACAAAACATGGGTTTCCTGTCATTTCATGCAAAAAAGTGTGTGTATATATACTTTATCATCATCACCCAGAAATATTGAGCTTAAAGAGATCCTTCCTGTGAAATGATTTCTGTTTCTTTTGAGTCAACAGAAAAAAACCCACTCAGACACAGGGAGGAAACTCCTCCAGCCTCTGCCCTTTGCTAACTGTCTGTTGAGAGTGTGACAGTGATCCCTCCCCCGAGCCCTGAGCCCTGTGCCCTGAGCCCTGAGCCTTACCCGGGGGTCGGCCGTGCACACACTGCTGTTGCTCCCGGAGCTGTTGGAGTGCAGCCACTGTCCGTCCTCAGAGCAGACTCTCCTCACGGTCTCTGCAGGAACCAAAACAGGTCAGGTGTGTGAGTGGAGCTCAAGCATCAACACGACCACACGGACGCTCCTGTCGCCTCTGTGTCAATCACCAGCTGACACTCCATAGTACCTAAAGTATTCACTCCCACGCCTTGAGCCCCGTATGAACCCAAGTGCTCATTTCCTGGGCTCTAACTACAGCTACAATCAATTTGATCGATTGCAACAAGTAAGTTTCATCTATCAAACATCTGCATCTCATTTTGTAAGATTTGTATTGGAAATTAAAGAGTAAATATGACAAAATATGATGTGAATGTGAATGTCTTTTTTAGCTTTCTAAAGATACGTGCATATGTCAGCTCATTCATGTCAGATTACATGTATACATATATATACAAAACAGTATTTCAATGTTGTGACCATCTATCTACAGACTCAAGTGTTTTTCGGGCAAGTTGTATTTTGCTGTTTTGTCCCATACACAAAAGAAATATATTAAAATATATTTCTGAGTATCCAAAATATATGTCAAATATGTGGCAATATATTAGCATTTCAGACAGTGTCTAAGGAATATATTCTGAAATATATTGAAATATATTGAAATGTATTGTGATATTCATCCACTTATATTTTACATATATGGGGCAATTTATAACAGATGAAATATATGTTTGATTGCACATCAATGCACTTCCCATAGTCTAGTAAGCTATACCACAATCATGTTTCTGTGGAAACTGCCAGTTTTCTCAAACCTTTTCTCTCATCCCCACCATACAGTAGATATCATTGTGTTACCGTCCAACCTCTGGATTTATTGAGAATTGGGTCAAGCAACATGTGCAATAACCCCTTTGCAAAACACAAAAAAAATACACGCAATAATCTGTGTTTACATCACTTTATCTGTGTCACTTTATCTGTCACTTATCAGCCACGTGCACTAAACTATGACTGTAAACCTGCACTGCTAATACTGACATTTTTTTGTTATAGCCTGTTTATTTTATTTTTTACTGTCTATACTTTTTGTCTTGATAGGCATTGTATATAAGATAACACTTTTTACAATTTAATTGATATTAATTAATTTAATATTTGGATTTAAAGTCTAATTAATATTTAATTGCCACAAAATTTAAAATGTATATATTTAAAATGCTCCAGTCTATGTATAAAATTACTGGGATAGCATTTTAAGGAAGGGGGCCCGGGGGCCCTACTTAATAAAAATTGAAAGAGTGTTTTAAACATGATCTGCTTTTCCCAGCAGTCTAAAAGATAAATATAAAATAATATTTATTTTTTATTTTTGTTAGTTTCTGGCAGTTTTTCAGTGGCTCCCCTGTAATGCCCCAACCCCTATATACTCGGATTCGCCCCTGCTCAAAGTAGATTATGCACAGCCTTCAGTTCCGCTGTCACTGGGCTCTGTGTGGCTGCGGAAAATAGTTACTAAATGCTGACACCTTCGAGAGAACACCTTAAAAACATTGAACCGCCCTCAAAATGTTTGTCAGCTCTTACACGTCGTCGTTCTGGAGGCTCCTGTCTGCGCTGTAGCTTCTGTTTCCAATGTCCTAAACGTCTTTCATGCCCTTAATACAAATGTCTATTGATTTTCACCTCTTCACTCACTGTAGAAAACTTTTAATGCATCCAAAGAATAATTTCCTCCTGCCTTTTCGCACTGTAGTGATTTGACGCGCTCCGTCAGGAAGCCTAAAAAGCATGTGGCTAATTACCATATGTAAACATAGATGCGCGGCTTTTACACAATGATTTTTTTTTTTACCCCGGCCCTAATTAAAAATAACACAGATACATTCAACAATGCTCGGTATAAGAACGCGTGTGTGTGTGTGTGTGTGTGAGTGTGTGTTATTTCCTAAAGTAAACCAATCTTAGAGCTAGTTTGTTTGAAATAGTTGTGGCGCGAAAGCCAATTGGCTCGTACACCTGTTGTGGGCGGAAGGAACGGAGATGGGCGCTCGTGCGGTGCAGTTGTGTGGCGGTTGCGGCCAGTGCGGAGAGCGGCGCTCGCTCCGGAGACACGGAGAGAGAAAAAGTTCTTCCTAATGTGCATTCTTTTCGGACCTGGACCTAGCGAAGTGGAAAGGACACAACATCGACTAAGCCTTGGGTGGGAGTAGTCGAACCAAACCAAAAAACAAAACTGAATCCTTGGACGAGAGTGAAATCCGGGCAGAGAACCGTTAGCTGGCAAGCTAAGTTAGCATACTTGTGCTAACGGCTAGTTTCATCTAACGACCTATGGCTGGCTGGCATTTACGTAAGTATTTTACTTTACTGAATATATTGGCACCGTGTCGCTCGCTTGCAATCAGTCACTCGCATTTTTTTCTACTGCCTCCAGGTTGCTATATGCAAGTCTAATAAATGAGCTAAAGATAAGCAACATTTTTTTTTTTTTGTGATAGTTAAAATTACAAATTCAATTAGTTTGCCACTAAATTGTGCCGAATAGCCATATTTTTTAATAATTTGGACTGAGACATGTAATGTACAGAACAACTATACATTGGTGCTAGACATTATTAAAGGGGGGGTATTATGCAAAATCGACTTTTTCAAGCTTTACATCATGTTATTATGTCATTCCCTCATTAAAAACATGGCTGAAGTGTTGCCCTGGCACATTCACGTATTTTTGAGTAATCTGTAAAAACTGATGGCAGCCATTTTAGTGATAGGTTTGCTTGAGTCCTCCTAGGAACGCCCCCACCTCCTGGAGACGCCTCCGAGCTTTTGTCACCAGCCAAGTAACCAACCACTGCTCCTCAGCAGAACCCCCTCCCCACTGATGCCACAGACAGTGTGTGGAGGGGGCGTAAAGAGACACAGGCCTATTTCAAGACATTCGCTACAGCCATTTTGAGAGAGCAATTTTATACAAGGCAGATATTCTAATTTACTGCATTGACAGACCAACAGAAGGTTTCGTCATCATTGTAGTGTGATATAGACTGGTGCTATGTGATTGAAAAAAGCATAATACCCCCTCTTTAATGCCTTGCACTAAATGCATTATTGTGTTATTTTACCTGTATTATAGTGTCTTAAAATCAAAATTTGAATATTAGAATGCTTTGCGCTGTTGTTAAATTTGGTTATGCATTAGTGAAATGGTCATGTTATTTTATTTTATTTATTTAAGCCAAAAATAGTTTTAAGTGTGTGTCTCTGAGACAGACTGTGTGTCAAGCCAGCACAAACCTGGTAAAAATAAGTATTACTATTTTCTTACCTAATTTGCTAAGAGTATTGCACTTTCATGCTGCATTCAATCTCGATGCATCTTGCAATCATTTACTGTTTATGCTTTTACTATAAATAATGTCCTATTTTGATTTGTCACAAAACTAGTTTTGGAAGGATCTGAATGCTGTCCACAAATGGATGAGGACCAGGGTGGATGTCAATTTGAGGTAAGTTAAAAAAAATGACAAAGAAAACTAATGGACTGTTATATACTGTATCAATCTATGTTTTGGTTTATGTGCTTAAATCGACCTTGCCTCCAGTGTCTCCGTACACTGGTGTATGAATGAGAATGTGAATGGGTGAGTTGATGTAAAGTTTTAGTGCCGAAAAAGCAGGTAGAAAGGCGCTATATAAATGTGCCCATTTAGAAGGACAGTAACTTCAATCATATCTTTGTCATATTGTTTTAAATCAGCCTTTTCTGTCTGTTTGTAAGGCCAACTTTTTTATCTTTAACAAGATACTGGCAGACAGGAAAGTGCGTGCCCGGCAAGGTGTGCAGGGAAGAAGAGATGGCACCAATGCAGTCGAGGTAGAAGAGCCAGGCAGAGGTGATTTTCAACACACAAAGTAGTGTAATAATAATAATAATAATAATAATGCATTGGTTTTATAGAGTGCTTTTCTGGACACTCAAAGACACTTTTCATTGCATTATTCATTCACTCCATGCTTGTAAGGTTTACCATATACAAATGTCGCTGACTGCAGGCACTGGAAATGTGTTGGATCAAAATACTTCTCTGAATTCATTTAACATGAACACACATTATCCTCCAGTGATGTTGTGCTCCATCCATACATTTTGAGATGTTTGTTGTACTAATCTTCGATAGGAAAGTAACCACAGTGGAAAACCAACGGCCGACAAAAAGTCCAATCACATGTGATATGTCGCTTCTGTGCACAGAGCCTCTTGGATGCCCTATGACTGGCATTCTTCTCAGCAGCGACTCACGCAGCCAGTGACGCCACATTGAGGAGCCTGGAGAGGAGGAAGACCACAATCTGAGGCACACAAGACTCTGCTCAAGGCAGCAATCAAAGCTCACAAATAAGGTAAGTACAGGAAAGCCAGTCCTGTACACTGCGGTTTTACATAGTAGGTTGGCCAACTGAAACTCAATTTTGTCAATGCAGTGCTGCACATGAACAGTGAGGAGGCTGCAGATGAGAGCACTGGAGACACAGAGGGAGGACTGAGCTGGAGAAACGGACAATGCAGAGCCAAAGTGACTTTCTGTGTGAACCATAGCCAGGTGAAGGAACATTTGTGTGTTTTCTTAAAGCCTTTTTTTAAATGGTAAATGGACTCCACTTATATAGCACTTTTCTACCTTTATCAGGCCCAAAGCGGATACACCTCCCTCTCGCTCTCTCTCCTCCTCCTTCTCTCACCTCATCAAAACAGTTGATCAAATCTGCACATGTTCAATCCACATCCCTGTGCTCTATTGTCAATGTCTTTGAGCAGTGACGTCATATTGACAGTTTGCAGACTGCTGAAATTCATATTCTCAAAGAAGAAAGTGCAAGCACAAAACATATTTGTATTCACAAGTGAGAAATCAAACACATGCTTCCAGAGCCTATATTTGTAATTACAAAATGCCATGTCTTTTGAGTTTTTTCTACATGCACGTCATAATTGACAGTAACCTACCCCATACAGCTTGCTTAAACTGTCCATAGAATTCCAGGATTTCCAAATCGTTATTAGCTGTTTTTTGCTGAATTTCCTGGGGTACGATATTACTGCGCGGATGTCTAAGTACTTCAGGTGTTATTACGCTTCACAATATACTGCCCCTTTTTATCCTCTTAGAAAATCAACATGTTTAATTTCGTGTAACTAGAGTTGGATCATGTAAAGCCTCACAAAGCACAAAGACCACACAGGTACACATCAACATGTTTAAGCTAAGGTAAGAAAATATCTCGGTATGTAAAAACTGTGGCCTATTCCTTTAACTTTCATTAAAAGTGACTCTTCTTCATATCCAGAGCGTTTCTAACCATTAACCATTGCTTAAATGCTCCAATATTTATCTAGTTTTAGACCTGCGCCACTCAGACTCCAGTTTAGATCTTTTTCCAGTGCTCCAAATGACTTTCTTTTTTCTTGGGGTCTGTGATGGAGTTTCAGCTGTGCTCAAGGCTGGTCTCTTTATATTTTGTGCAGAATCTATTCTCAATGTTCAAAAGTTGCCTGTTTACAGCAAGAAACCAAAATCGAAGTCTGCTGCTTGCAGTGATGTACCTGAACGCGTTCATTGAACGAAAGTTCATGAACGCGTTCATATTTTGGGCGAACGTGAACTGAACGCACAGTGTTACTGCCTGATGAACGAAACCATGAACGCGTTCATTCTGGTGTCTGTGAACGGCATTTCCCGTTCTTTTTACGTTCGTTCATTATGGTGCCAGATTTCTTATATCTGTGGTTTAAGACCGCGGATCAGTGAATATAATTATAAAACCCCGCAGCGCCGTCAGAGTTTACCAGCGGCTCTAAACTCTGGCGGGTCCACGGTGTAGCTCGCGCTAGCTCCGCTCCGCCTCCGCTCCAACGGCCCGACTGTGTCCAGTTCTGTGGTGCTGACCTCTGCTGTTTATGGCCCTGTATGTCCTGGCACACCGGTAACCAGCGGGTCTGCACGCTGCCCGCGAGCAGCCACAGTGTGAGGCTACGAAGAGAGTTTCCCTTGTGTAACGTCTGTCGCTCCAAACTCCTCTGCTCCGCGGTGCCACTCATTTGCATAAAGTCACAATGCGGAGTTTTTTAAACTACAAATTAGCTCCTAAAACATTTTTTTTTTTTCACATGATAAATTAACAAATTAACACAAATGCAATTGAATATCTGTAGCTTCATTTTCCACTAAGAATTTACAAATTAAACTTAAAAAAATAAAAACAAAACAAAATATGATTAGCAAAGATATCCAAAATCCACTCTGAAAACAGTGACAGGCTGACATGAAATAGCTTTAACACTAAGTGAGGAGGCCATAATATTTTTGACTCATGGCTGAAGTCAACTTTCTCCAGCTCTCCCAAGGTTGGCAAAAATGCATCTCAAAATACTTGCTTTAAGATATGGATTTTAAAAATATTTCCCTGAGAGAGGAATATACTGTACTTCTCACCTTTTTCATGCCTGAATAATAGCTTGCAGCAAAAAAAAGAAAAAGAACTATGAACTAGTTCATTTTTGGAACCATGAACGAACTATTAAGCATGAACAATTATGAACTATGAACGAACTAGTTCATTTTGAAATTTGTGAACTGAACTTTGAACTAGTTCATGTAGGAAATGAACTTTCCCAACACTGGCTGCTTGTGCACACACATTAGTGTCACACGCTAGTACCTCACTCCGAGGCACTGACTTTTGCAATGACAGTACAGGCATAATATTGCTGGAGCATGTTGGGGGGGTTAAAATTTATAAATTTAACATCCGTAGTGCCCCTTTGATCATACTAACTCTGAGCTCACACTATACTGACTAACACACACTCCTCAGCACTAACAAACACATCCCAACACACTACACTACATACCTGCTCGTGGAATTTCAGCACTTTTTACATGTCCCTCTATGTTGTTATGGACCTTTTTTTTTAAATTCTCTCCACCACTGGTAGACGATAAGACTTTGATTGCCCTGATTATTTTGTGTTCTTAGGCGGAAATCAAAAAGGGACACTTACGCAGACCAAAAAGATCCTCTGGACCCAGAGGCCCTCAATGCAATAATTGGTAAGTTGATGATTGAACATTTTCTCAATCAGATCACTTGTCAGATGCATAATCATTTAAACACAATGTCATGTCTATAATCGCACACACAGAGAAAATAATTGTGTGCATGTTCTTGACTTAGACCTCTAACACCTGGAAACACTGCAAATGACTTTATTAGTCCTTACACTTAAACAAGGTCTCTCATCTTCTTCATTCTCAGAGGCAACAATGAGAAGATTCCCACAGGCTTCCCGGGAGCAGCAGGGCTCAGCTTTTAGCAGAAAAGTTGCAGAACTCCAGTTCATTTTTTATTTTATTTTTATCTGTTTGAACATCAAACATTGACTGTAATGTACAGTACATTGATTAATACATTTATTTGAGTAAATATCCAATGTCTTGAAGTGCTTTAATTATATTGATGCCTTTTATGTTTAACAGATATATTGTATATTTTAATGTCTAAATATATTTCCCTATTCACCTTATTCCGGACGTTCGCGTGGGCGCCGCCATGAATTGTGCCCGCCCCTTTTCTCCTATGTGTTAACATGGGGCTGGAGAAGTCCGCATAAAATCAGTCACTACACGAAAACAAAGCCGTTTTCAGGCCGCACAGAGAAACGGTGCAGTGTTGACATGTCGGTGCAAATGAACATCGGACATTTTACACAAATCAATCGACTAAACATCAGATTTGAGCGGAGAATATTTTCCCTCATTCTCCGTTAAAATGAACGGGCTTCGCGCTCGACCGGAAGTGTCAGGAAAAAGAGGCGCCGAGACGACGCAAAAAGTGGCAAAAGTGGGCGGGGCGGAATAAGGTGAATACATTCCCATACAAGTCAAAATTAATTTGTACATGCGTTGCCATATATGGCGATATGTTTCTTAATGCATTTACATATTATGTCAAAAACATTTCTCCCTATATTTACATATATGTTGGAAATGTATTCCCATATATGTCAAAATACATTTATCCTTATATTTACATATATGTTTCTTAATGCATTTACATATATGTCAAAATACATTTATCCTTATATTTACATATATGTCGGAAATGTATTCCCATATAAGGCAAAATACATTTCTCCTTATATTTACATATATGTTGGAAATGTATTCCCATATAAGGCAAAATACATTTCTCCTTATATTTACATATATGTCGGAAATGTATTCCCATATAAGGCAAAATACATTTCTCCTTATATTTACATATATGTTAGAAATGTATTCCCATATAAGGCAAAATACATTTCTCCTTATATTTACATATATGTCGGAAATGTATTCCCATATAAGGCAAAATACATTTCTCCTTATATTTACATATATGTTAGAAATGTATTCCCATATAAGGCAAAATACATTTCTCCTTATATTTACATATATGTCGGAAATGTATTCCCATATATGTCAAAATACATATATCCTTATATGTCAAAATATATTTTGAAATATATTTTGACATATAATGCCATATACTTTTTAAAATATATGTTTAATATATTTTTTTGGTGTATGGGGTTGTTGGGCATTTCTCTTACAATTATGTGCGGACAACAACAGCTCACAGCAAACTCCAGAGTCCAGTGAAAGTTGGAAAGCGTATTTGGCCCGAGTTCCCCAGTCGTTTCCCCAGTTCATGTGTCTGTTCCCTGTATGTGATTCTGTCGTCCTGACGAGACCATGTGGTCTGTGATAAGATCGATACACAAAGTTTCCAGCAGAGTTCCAGACGGTTCTGCTTGTGAACAGAAACAGGGCGCAGGAGTGGATGGATGGAACCCTGGAAACGATGCAAGTTCACCACTGTGGGAAAAATAAAGGTTATCGTATCTTGTCTTATCTTAAAGCTGAACCAATAATCTTTCTCTTTGCCGCGCCGAGTTGTAATCTTTCACCAGGAAACAGTCTGATCTACACAATAATAATCATCTTTTTTATTATTTCACTGAATCAACTTTGTTTCAGACTGAAATAGAAACGTGTGAGTTCAAATGCAGGTTCGGGACGACATTTCAGCCTTAAAGCACATTCACAGGGCCGGACAGTGCTCACCTGTGGGGTCTCCGGTCCAGTCTGAGGCGGGGCACTTCTGAGAGGCCACGCCCCCTGCAGGTGTGTGCTCCCAGCAGAGGAACCCATCCCACTCAGCCGCACAGAGCCGCTCTGAAACACACATGTGGAGATTACATGCTCTGAGCTTGAAAAATTCAACTTTTAATTCAGACACTGTATTGGCTGTCCTTAGCTTTCAAATGAGCTGACATTTTCAAATGTAATTGACCGACACATTTATTTGCTTTTGAAAATCTTTCTTTCTTAGGTAGGTCGTTTCAAATGATTTTGTAAAATTGTGTGATTACATTTATTAGTCAGACCTCACAGAACATTGAGATTGATCTTGTTTCTTCTGCGATATTGCCCCAAACAGGTTAAACCAACTGTCTGTAATAAGACGTCAAACGTGGGATTTTCCACTTGTCGCCTTCCAGTTTCCCCAGATAAGCCCTGAATCAATACTGTTCTAAACACGCTGCAGGCACACAGTGATGTCCAGATAAAGCAAGTATACTGATGTTTTCAAAAGTACACGTAGGCCTAACATTTACATCCTTCAAACAGAAACATCACAATCCTGTTCCTTTTTACACAAATGAAATGCTTAGATGCATTAGTTGAAATGGTTTTGTTTTGTTCCAAGGTCATTTGTTCATTTTGCTGTAAAAATGCATTATGCAGGTTCCCATCGGATTAGTTTGACCTTGATTCATGCAGTTCTTTTTGTATATTGAGCTGCTGTAAGGAAAGTCCAACACACAATGAACTAGTTATCTGTCCATCCTGAACATCCACATACTAAAATAACTCTGCTGCTGCCATGGATGCAGGGGCTGGACATTCTTTCTTCATTTAATGGCTGGAAAAAAAACCTATGCTGTGACATGGCTGAGAATCTTTCTCCCAGCAGAAATGAAGGTCAGAATGTGCTATCATAAGGATGTTTTGTTTGCATATTTGAAGGAAGGAAAAGCCACTATTTACACTTTTCCTCAATCGCTTTGACACATTTCCCAAAACTGAAAAACATCAGCTCACACTAACTCCTGAAGGAGAGAAGGTCGTTCTTTGTGTAACGCCTTTCACAGACATGGCCACAGAGCACTTAGAGACATGAGACAATTTACATTCATTCTCACATCAGGTATCCTGCCTATTGTACATGTTTGGAGTTGAGGTGAAATCTGAGGAAACCGTCGCAGGTTACACAGAAAGGTTATGCAGTTATACATCCAAAACACGTTAATCATTCTTCATAAGATTACACTGTTCTCATGTGCTTATTTGACCCAACAGTAAAGGAGGTTTACACCACCCCGACGCACTGTTGCTGTTTGGGGAGACAGGGCAACTATTGGTTTGCTGAGGTCTCCTCTCACCTGCTCAGAGAAACATCTACACTGAAGCGACCTGAGCCCCAGACCACGCCCGACAGGTGCACAGTGCGCAGAATGTCTGTATCATACATTTAGAAGTATTTTAGAAGACCCACGGTGCTGTCCAGACCAACAGGACCGACTGCAGATAATCTCGTTGGTGTGAAAGGGCTTTTAAAACTCTGAGTCAGACAGAGGTTAACTCAGTGTGTGTTTGGATTTACACTTTGCTTCAATACAGACAGACAGAGACACACTATTACGTACAATACATAAAATGACTATTGGCACAAATGCCCACAGATACAGACGACATCTCGTCATAGAAGGGGTCGTGGCCTCGCCAAGGGGGAAAATACAATATTTTTCACACTTTTTAACCATTTTCTGGCAAAATATAAACTTATTTATCACATACAAATGAAGTCAAGTCTAAATCAGGTCACATGGATGTTTATTCACAGCAGATTGTTTAAACGGAGAACGAGGGAAAATATTTCCCAAATCTGATATTTACTAAAATCTTTAGTGAATAATACTTTTTTAGCAGTAGGTGCTGCATTTTTAGCTAATGAGTCTGAGAAATACGTATGTTCAGTCACTCCCCGTTGAGTTTCAGAAATATTGATGGTTGTATTACAGAGTTTTGAATGTTTTTTTTCTCGCATATTAGCCGGTATGCTAGGACCTGGAAGCAGAAGTCGTGACGTCACACTTAAGAAACGTATAGTACACAGTAGTGTAATGTATAGTATAGATCACAGAACTTACTGTGTTACTGTAGCGTGCTTGTATTGTAACTGTATCCAGCCGTATGAAACGATGAGCATAACAAACTGAGGCAACATAAATGGTATTTACTGTTTTGTATTGACCGTGTGTTGGTGGAAGAGTATTACTGTACAGTGAAAAAAATCGAATAACATATCAATGCTGCTGCCGTCAATCATTACAATCACCCCTTTCAGGAGGTAAATAACCCCATACACTGTAGCATGATTCATATGGGAAAACTATGAAACAAGAGTCAGAGAAAACATCATCTGTTTTAAATGATAAATGAGAAAAACTGTGGTTATTCATGTAACATGATGAATGGCATGTGAAGCCATCCATCCATCCATTTTCTTCCGCTTTATCCGGGGCCGGGTCGCGGGGGCAGCAGTCTCAGCAGAGATGCCCAAACCTTCCGGTCCACACACACCTCCTCCAGCTGTTCTGGGGGGACCCCGAGGCCACATCAGGCCAGCTCGGAGACATACTCCCACCAGCATGTCCTGTGTCTTCCACGAGGCCTTGTCCCACTAGGACATGCCTGGAACACCTCCCGCGGGAGGCATCCGGAACAGATGCCCGAGCCACCTCAGCTGGCTCCTTTCGACATGAAGGAGCAGCGACTCTACTCCGAGCTCCTCCCGGGTAACTGAGCTCCTCACCCGATCTCGGAGGGTGCGCCCAGCCACCCTGCGAAGGAAACTCATTTCGGCCGCTTGTATTCGCGATCTTGTCCTTTCGGTCATTACCCAAATCTCATGACCATAGGTGAGGGTGGGAACGTAGATCGATCGGTAAATCGAGAGCTTTGCCCCGACTCAGCTCCCTCTTCACCACGACAGACCGATACAGCGACCGCATCACTGCTGACGCCGCACCGATCCGTCTGTCCATCTCACGCTCCATCCGTCCCTCACTGAGAACAAGACCCCGAGATACTTGAACTCCTCCACTTGAGGCAAGGACTCCCCACTGACCTGTAGAGGGGAAGCACCTTTTTCCGGTGGAGAACCATGCTCTCAGATTTGGAGGTGCTGATCCTCATCCCGGCTGCTACACACTGCTACACACCGCCCCAGAGCAGCTGAAGGTCCTGGTTTGTTGAAGCCAACAGAACAACATCATCATCCGCAAACAGCAGAGATGAGATCCTGAGGCTCCCAAACCGGACACCCTCCGGCCCCTGGCTGCGCCTGGAAATTCTGTCCATAAAAGGTAATGAACAGAACCGGTGACAAAGGGCAGCCCTGGTGGAGACCAACACGCACCGGGAACAGGTCTGACTTACTGCCGGCAATGCGAACCAAGCTCCTGCTGCGGTCATACAGGGACAGCCCTTAGCAGAGGCCCCGGACCCCATACTCCCGGAGCACCCCCCACAGGGCACCACGAGGGACGTGGTCGAACGCTTTCTCCAGATCCACAAAACACATGTGGACTGGTTGGGCGAACTCCCACGAACCCTCGAGCACCCGATGAAGGGTATAGAGCTGGTCCAGTGTGCCACGACCAGGACGAAAACCGCATTGTTCCTCCTGGATCCAAGGTTCAACTATCGGCCGGATCCTCCTCTCCAGCACCCTGGAGTAGACCTTACCGGGGAGGCTAAGGAGGGTGATCCCTCTGTAATTGGAACACACCCTCTGATCCCCCTTTTTAAAGAGAGGGACCACCACCCCGGTCTGCCAATCCAGGGGCACTGTCCCCGACCGCAACGCGATGTTGCAGAGACGCGTCAGCCAAGACAGTCCTACAACATCCAGAGACTTAAGGTACTCAGGGCGAATCTCATCCACCCCCGGAGCCTTGCCACCGAGGAGCTTTCTCACCACCTCGGTGACTTCAGCCCCGCTGATGGGCGAGCCCACCTCCGAGTCCCCAGCCTCTGCTTCCCCATCGGAAGACGTGACGGCGGGATTAAGGAGATCCTCGAAGTACTCCTTCCACCACCCGACAACATCCCCAGTCGAGGTCAGCAGCCCCCCACCCACACTGCAAACACTGTTGGTGAAGCACTGCTTCCCCCTCCCGAGGCGCGGGTTTGCCAGAATCTCCTCGAGGCCGACCGATAGTCTTCCTCCATGGCCTCCCCGAACTCCTCCCAGACCCGAGGTTTTAGCCTCTGCGACCGCATGAGCTGCAGCACGCTTGGCCTCCTGTTATTTTCTAGTACATTTCGATCAGACAGTGATCATTCTTACTGCACTTTCTCATGGCTTGGACATGGTTTACATCCAGTTTGCACATAGACCCTATTCACACCCATTTTAGACCCAATCCGTCCTGACTTTTTAGATAGGCCTGATGGTAATTGTAAGGTCAAATGCTTCATTCAATAGGCCATGTATATGAGAGTTATCTACAGTAACTTGTTGGTCCGTCCTCACAAACATCCCTGAAAAACCAACATCCCAGTTTCTGCAGGAGCATGAGCTGACAGCGGTGAGGCATTTTAATGATGTTCTGAACGCATTCTCTTCCAACGACGTGTCACTGAAAAGCTTCTCTTTTATTCAGTTACTAAACACACGTAGCAGGTTTATAGTGTGTCATTGAAAGGTTTGTAAAAATCAGTTCCACAATAAGAAGACATCCTGCAAACCCTACCTTTAAAGCCTTTAACGCCGGGATGGAGGGTTTTCAGAATCCTCAGAATGTACCTTTGTGATGATACCTCTGAAATCTGAAATCAATACTGCCCTTCGGCCGTGAAATTATGATTCATCGGTTTAGATCGATGCCGCATTTGTACATTTGTATCTGGACAAATTGACTCTAGTGGTCAGAGTCACTCTCCAATACACTCAGCGCTAACTGAGCTAGTGTGTGTTCTTTTATCTGAGGCAGTCTCTGGGGAAATGCTTTGGGGACAGTACAAAAACAGTGCAATGGTTTTGTCTGATCAAGGAATTCAAATGGCTCTTCATCAGGAAGCCCAAAACAAAAGCTCTACACTGGAAAAATTATAAAAATGACTTAAAATCGCTTGAATAAAAGTTCTTCATGTTGTACTTGAGTCGTTTTCAATTAATCTAAGTTCAGATAAAAGTGCTAATGCCAATGGAACAAGCGTGAGATGATTTAATCTGGTCCCTGACTTGTAGAGCATACTGTTCTACAGTATACTGTTCTGCAGCATACTATTTACTATTTCTGAGTATGTCAAAATATAAATTAATAATAATAATAATAATAATAATAATAATAATAATAATAATAATAATAATAATAATAATAATAATAATAATAATAATAATAATAATAATAATAATAATAATAATAATAGGCAGCTTAAATTTTTATTGGGCACTGACATAATAAGAGATCAGGATGTAAACAAACCATGTGGTCAATGGTCAGTCTGCCCCAGGGCAGCTGTGGCTACAATAGTAACTTACCACCATCAAGTGTGGAGTGAATGAATAATGTCTACAGTGTAGCACTGGTAAAGCACAACACAGTAAGACGTTATTATTATCGATAAGGCTACAGTCCTGTTGGGCTTTTGACCAAATCAGCGCTATTTTAAAATCACAGCTTATCATTATTCATTTATTGATTACAGTATTTTCCTGAAAACATTATACATGGCCCACGGCCCGCAGTGGGAACTGAATTTCGGCCCACAGCCCAAATGAGTTCGACACCCTTGGTGTGGAATATATTGGGGAAGATGCCTATCCAAGCTATTAATAGGATTTATTTTTCATTTACTCCATTTTGGAAGAGTTTAACTAGTGTTGTCAATCAATTATTTTTTTTATATCAGACTAAAATTTGATTCGTTTTTTTTTTTAGTTTTTTTTTTTTTAACTATAATATCTATGAAGCATTTTCTCACATTTCATGAACCAAGTATTCATGGTTTGATAATTCTATGGGCCCAATATAAGCTTATAACGAGGATCTCACTCGCCCGAGGCTGTAACATTTCTACACGCGCTTCAGGATCACATTTTAAAAACATATTCTTCGGTGCTGAATATTTAAAGGGACTAGATACAGCAGTCTCTATATTAAGCTCATGCATTACGGCAATTCAGACCCAAAGTAACAGCTTTCTGAGTGACAGTGCAGGATTTTAGAGGCAGTTGTGGTGAACAGGTCTGAGCTCATTCTACACATTAGGACATGGCTGGAACATGACGGGGGATTGGCCTGGCTTATACTATGTAGAAACAGGAGTGTGTCTAGTAATTCGCAATTCATTCATGATTAATGCACTAATTATTTTTTCGATTCATCGTGAGTTGAAGCTTTAGTGTCTGTATTTAGACGAAAACAAGTTTGGTCTACAGGGAGACAGCCTAAACTGTCCTCTGTGGACTCACCTGCTCCTGGGTCCGGCGCCTCCTCCATCTTCTCCTCACACCTGAGTTTCCTCTCCAGCAGATATTTCATGAGCAGATATGCCTCGTCTGAGTCCTCCTCTACACTCGGACGGTCTGCCGCGTCCGCCATGACACTGGCAAGAGCTCTCTGCGCAAACCAACAGCACGAGATTCACATGGGAAAAAAGAGCCTTTAACCTTATTTAAGGGCGCTAACCACATTCCCAAACGTTCATACATTGTTTTGTTTTTTTATCTTTTCAACATAGATTTCAAGTCCTGTAGTTATTTCTAGCAGCAAATGGATATTGCCCCTGGGTCAGATGAGATGATATGGTCAATTACCGTGAGATGTTGTTCTGGAGGTACACATGTGGAAGCAGCAGGTGCCCACTGGCCTCGCTCATCGCACTCTCTCCTCGTCTTCGCTGAGAACACAACAGGGACAGAAATACACAAGAGTCAGCTGATTACATGAGAGCCACGGCAGAGGAGCCTGTTCGGTCGTTGCTATTCCTGGTTTCTTTTGTGTCTTCATTAACCTTTTCACGTCCAATGAGCTTCAATTTGTACACACACACATTCCCACAGCAGCTGCCACTGATTGATGTTGCTGGCATTTTGTGGACGCCTGAATAATATTGTGAAAGTGGGGCATGCTTCCTCTGGTGCACATGAAGGAGACGTCAAAACAAAGCATTTCAATGTACTCTCTGGCATTATCCCAAACGGCTTAACAACGCAGCGGTGGATCCGTGACCAATCAGATCGAGAGCGACACAGAGAGGACGGGGCGCTGGCAACGCTTATTAAATCCCACAGCTCTTCTGTCAGAGTCACTCTGTCAGAGTCTGAGTGACAGGCTTAGTCTATCAGTCTATCATGGTCTTCAGGAGACTGTTGGAGTCTGTTAGAGTCTGTCAGAGACTATTAGAGTCTGATAGAGACTGTTGGAGTCTATTAGAGATTGTTGGAGTCTGTCAGAGATTGTTGGAGTCTGTCGGAGTTTGTTGGGGTCTGTCAGAGATTGTTGGAGTCTGTAGGAGTTTGTTGGAGTTTGTAGGAGATTGTTGGAGTCTGTAGGAGAGTGTTGGAGTTTGTTGGAGAGTGTCGGAGTCTGTAGGAGAGTGTTGTAGCCTGTTGGAGAGTGTTGTAGCCTGTTGGAGAATGTTGGAGTCTGTTGGAGAGTGTTGGAGTTTGTTGGAGAGTGTCGGAGTCTGTAGGAGAGTGTTGTAGCCTGTTGGAGAGTGTTGGAGTTTGTTGGAGAGTGTTGGTGTCTGTTGGAGTCTGTTGGAGAGTGTTGGAGTTTGTTGGAGAGTGTTGGTGTCTGTTGGAGAGTGCTGGAGTCTGTTGGAGAGTGTTGGAGTTTGTTGGAGAGTGTTGGAGTTTGTTGGAGAGTGTTGGAGTTTGTTGGAGAGTATTGGAGCTTGTTGGGGAGTGTCGGAGTTTGTTGGAGAGTGTTGGTGTCTGTTGGAGAGTGCTGGAGTCTGTTGGAGAGTGTTGGAGTTTGTTGGAGAGTGTTGGAGTTTGTTGGAGAGTGTTGGAGTTTGTTGGAGAGTGTTGGAGTCTGTTGGAGAGTGTCGGAGTTTGTTGGAGAGTGTCGGAGCCTGTTGGAGAGTGTTGGAGTCTGTTGGAGAGTGTCGGAGTCTGTTGGAGAGTGTCGGAGTTTGTTGGAGAATGTTGGAGCCTGTTGGAGAGTGTTGGAGTCTGTTGGAGAGTGTTGGTGTCTGTTGGAGAGTGTTGGAGTTTGTTGGAGAGTGTCGGAGTTTGTTGGAGAGTGTTGGAGTCTGTTGGAGAGTGTTGGAGTCTGTTGGAGAGTGTTGGTGTCTGTTGGAGAGTGTCAGAGTTTGTTGGAGAGTGTCGGAGTTTGTTGGAGAATGTTGGAGCCTGTTGGATAGTGTTGGAGTCTGTTGGAGAGTATTGGAGCCTGTTGGAGAGTGTCGGAGTTTGTTGGAGAGTGTTGGAGTTTGTTGGAGAGTGTTGGTGTCTGTTGGAGAGTGTCAGAGTTTGTTGGAGAGTGTTGGAGTCTGTTGGAGAGTGTTGGAGTTTGTTGGAGAGTGTTGGAGTTTGTTGGAGAGTGTTAGAGTTTGTTGGAGAGTGTTGGAGTTTGTTGGAGAGTGTTGGAGTCTGTTGGAGAGTGTTGGAGTCTGTTGGAGAGTGTAGGAGTTTGTTGGAGAGTGTTGGAGTCTGTTGGAGAGTGTTGGAGTTTGTTGGAGAGTGTCGGAGTTTTTTGGAGAGTGTCGGAGTTTGTTGGAGAGTGTTGGAGTCTGTTGGAAAGTGTTGGAGTCTGTTGGAGTCTGTTGGAGAGTGTTGAAGTCTGTTGGAGAGTGTCGGAGTTTGTTGGAGAATGTTGGAGCCTGTTGGAGAGTGTTGGAGTCTGTTGGAGAATGTTGGAGCCTGTTGGAGAGTGTTGGAGTCTGTTGGAGAGTGTTGGAGTATGTTGGAGAGTGTTGGAGTCTGTTGGAGAGTGTTGGTGTCTGTTGGAGAGTGTTGGAGTCTGTTGGAGAGTGTTGGAGTCTGTTGGAGAGTGTTGGTGTCTGTTGGAGAGTGTCAGAGTTTGTTGGAGAGTGTCAGAGTTTGTTGGAGAGTGTCGGAGTTTGTTGGAGAGTGTTGGAGTCTGTTGGAGAGTGTCGGAGTTTGTTGGAGAATGTTGGAGCCTGTTGGAGAGTGTTGGAGTCTGTTGGAGAATGTTGGAGCCTGTTGGAGAGTGTTGGAGTCTGTTGGAGAGTGTTGGAGTTTGTTGGAGAGTGTTGGAGCCTGTTGGAGAGTGTCGGAGTTTGTTGGAGAGTGTCGGAGTCTGTTGGAGAGTGTCGGAGTTTGTTGGAGAATGTTGGAGCCTGTTGGAGAGTGTTGGAGTCTGTTGGAGAGTGTTGGAGTTTGTTGGAGAGTGTCGGAGTCTGTTGGAGAGTGTCGGAGTTTGTTGGAGAATGTTGGAGCCTGTTGGAGAGTGTTGGAGTCTGTTGGAGAGTGTTGGAGTTTGTTGGAGAGTGTTGGTGTCTGTTGGAGAGTGTCAGAGTTTGTTGGAGAGTGTTGGAGTCTGTTGGAGAGTGTTGGAGTTTGTTGGAGAGTGTTGGAGTTTGTTGGAGAGTGTTAGAGTTTGTTGGAGAGTGTTGGAGTTTGTTGGAGAGTGTTGGAGTTTGTTGGAGAGTGTTGGAGTTTGTTGGAGAGTGTTGGAGTTTGTTGGAGAGTGTTGGAGTCTGTTGGAGTCTGTTGGAGAGTGTTGGAGTCTGTTGGAGAGTGTAGGAGTTTGTTGGAGAGTGTTGGAGTCTGTTGGAGAGTGTTGGAGTCTGTTGGAGTCTGTTGGAGAGTGTTGGAGTCTGTTGGAGAGTGTTGGAGAGTGTTGGAGAGTGTTGGAGTCTGTTGGAGAGTGTTGGAGTTTGTTGGAGAGTGTCGGAGTTTGTTGGAGAGTGTCGGAGTTTGTTGGAGAGTGTTGGAGTCTGTTGGAGAGTGTTGGAGTCTGTTGGAGAGTGTCGGAGTTTGTTGGAGAGTGTCGGAGTTTGTTGGAGAGTGTTGGAGTCTGTTGGAGTCTGTTGGAGAGTGTAGGAGTATGTTGGAGAGTGTTGGAGTCTGTCGGAGAGTGTTGGAGTTTGTTGGAGCATGTTGGAGTCTGTTGGAGAGTGTTGGAGTTTGTTGGAGAGTGTCGGAGTTTGTTGGAGAGTGTCGGAGTTTGTTGGAGAGTGTTGGAGTATGTTGGAGAGTGTTGGAGTCTGTTGGAGTCTGTTGGAGAGTGTTGGAGTCTGTTGGAGAGTGTTGGAGTCTGTTGGAGAGTGTTGGAGTCTGTTGGAGTGTTGGAGTCTGTTGGAGAGTGTTGGAGTCTGTTGGAGTCTGTTGGAGAGTGTTGGAGTCTGTTGGAGAGTGTTGGAGTCTGTTGGAGAGTGTTGGAGTCTGTTGGAGAGTGTTGGAGTCTGTTGGAGAGTGTTGGAGTCTGTTGGAGAGTGTTGGAGTCTGTTGGAGTCTGTTGGAGAGTGTTGGAGTCTGTTGGAGAGTGTTGGAGCCTGTTGGAGAGTGTCGGAGTTTGTTGGAGAGTGTCGGAGTTTGTTGGAGAGTGTTGGAGTCTGTTGGAGAGTGTCGGAGTTTGTTGGAGAGTGTTGGAGCCTGTTGGAGAGTGTCGGAGTTTGTTGGAGAGTGTTGGAGTCTGTTGGAGAGTGTTGGAGTCTGTTGGAGTCTGTTGGAAGTGTCGTAGCCTGTTGGAGAGTGTCGGAGTTTGTTGGAGAGTGTTGGAGTTTGTTGGAGAGTGTCGGAGTCTGTTGGAGAGTGTTGGAGTCTGTTGGAGAGTGTTGGAGTCTGTTGGAGAGTGTTGGAGTCTGTTGGAGAGTGTTGGTGTCTGTTGGAGAGTGTTGGAGTCTGTTGGAGAGTGTTGGAGTCTGTTGGAGAGTGTTGGAGTCTGTTGGAGAGTGTCGGAGTCTGTTGGAGAGTGTTGGAGTCTGTTGGAGAGTGTTGGAGTCTGTTGGAGAGTGTTGGAGTCTGTTGGAGAGTGTTGGTGTCTGTTGGAGAGTGTTGGAGTCTGTTGGAGAGTGTTGGAGTCTGTTGGAGAGTGTTGGAGTCTGTTGGAGAGTGTTGGAGTTTGTTGGAGAGTGTTGGAGTCTGTTGGAGAGTGTTGGAGTCTGTTGGAGAGTGTTGGAGTCTGTTGGAGAGTGTTGGAGTCTGTTGGAGAGTGTTGGTGTCTGTGGAGATTGTTGGAGTCTGTAGGAGTCAGTTGAAGTCAGTCAGAGCATGTCAGCAGTCGACCAGCCTCTTCTACAGCTTGTACACACTGGTGTGAAGCTTCCCTTAGGGTACATCTTTTAGAGCAGTGGTCCTCAACTAAATCGGCTCGAGGTCCGCAAACTTTTCTTTCGTAACTTTCGACATATGTCCAGGGTCCGAACATGTGCAGTAATTGCTCTTAAAAATGTAAAACATGAACGTAGTTTGTCTATTTACTAAGCAGAGCCAATCAATGAATCAATCATTTTGCCATTTTATTTCAATTGGATTAATATTGCTTAAATAATTGTGAATTCAGCCTGAGACATTAAGTATATAGAGAGGATGGAAAGGCTTTGATATCCAGACACAAGCCTCTGGAGGTCAGGATCTGGACCCAGGGTCACCAGTATATAGTCGACAACTGTTATAGTAATCGATTAGTCGTTTTCTGGTTCACAGGGTCTGTGTACATTTTGTACATTGTAAATTTCATGAATAGAGCCTCCAACAAACATGTCCCTTTAGTTTACTCCATCAACTCATCTTTCAAGCAGCGCCACTTAAGCTATATGTGACAAAAAATATATATACAGTATACACAATTTTCCTACACCATTCACAGCCAAGCGATTAATCGATTAGTAGTTAAAATAACCGATAGATTAATCGATTACAAAATAATCGTCAGTTGCAGCCCCAGTGTCCGCACAGGATCAGCAATGTCAGTGATTCACTCAAAGACTTTATTCAGAATTAACGGACAGACAATAACACTGAGTGATGACAGCCATACTAACTAGATTTATGCTGTGAAATCATCATCATGCCTGTGGGATTTTGCAGCAGTAGCCATTCTTGATCCTCCATGTTGCTTCGTTTGTCTAACATATTCCTAACAACGGGGTCGTACTTTGTTTCTGGTTCACGTAATTTGCTTCCTCTTTATAATTCATGAATAGATTAAACCCAGCATTCGGGTCGGAGTAAAGCTGTGGAGGCGTGATGGCATTGAGTTAGCTTTAATATGGCATTGAACTGGACAGATAGACGTTTTGAATCGATGGTGCCTTCATCACATTTTATGATGAAATCAAATCTGAGGACCTCCGATAATTCTGAGGACCATTTTTAAGCTTGGTTCACAAGGCAGGATACTTATGCCAATTTTAGCCCCAATTCTCCCCCTTAAGGACGCTCTGATTATTGTAAGATAATCTTCTCAGATATTCCTGCCTTGTATGGTGTGCTAAGACTGCTCTTGTCTGCTCGGAAGGACGATGGGACCACTCCGATCTCAAACTGGGGATATTCAACCAGTTGGATTGTTCTCCTGGTGTGTGGTGAGCCCCGAGGGCAAATGAGCCACAACCTGTTGACTGTGACCTGGAGCCAATCAGACAGCGAGGTGACGAGGCTGTGGCTGCACCACACACTGTACTGCCAAAACTATTAGACCCATGAGTTTGCATCTGCATGTATGGGGTCTCTCAGGTTTTGGATAATCTGCCGACATTTTTAAAATTTTCAGGTGTGAACCAAGCTTTACTCTGTGCCTGAGGTCCCAAGGTAATTCTAATCCCGTGTGATTATGGATATAGAGAGGAGGGTGATCAAAACCAAGGGGGCCATTTACTAAGCCTGGAGCTACACTGCTGTGGCTCTTATTCCTGACTGAGGGAACATTTTCAAGTCATGATGAATAAATGACAATAATATATATATATATTTTTGGTAAGTAATAATTATTGATTGTGGACAATAATTATCACTTTAATAAAAAACAAATTAGCCTATTATTACACAAAAATAATACCTACAGTACAGCCTACTGCCCGTGATTTGTGTCTGCTGCCTTCAGTTCTTTAATCGTGTACGTTCAGGTGTTCGTGCTGGGAAAACAAACGAAAACATCTCTGCACCCTCCACGCACTGGTCCAGCGGTCCCAACACACTGGTCCAGCGGTCTCCACGTGCTCATCCAGTGGTCTCCATGCACTGGTCCAGCGGTCTCTACGTGCTCGTCCAGCGGTCTCCACGTGCTCGTCCAGCGGTCTCCACGCACTGGTCCAGTGGTCTCTACGTGCTCGTCCAGCGGTCTCCACGCACTGGTCCAGCAGTCTCCACACACTGGTCGAGCGGTCTCCACGCACTGGTCCAGCGGTCTCCACGCACTGGTCCAGCGGTCCCCACGCACTGGTCCAGCGGTCCCCACACACTGGTCCAGTGGTCTCCACGCACTGGTCCAGCGGTCTCTACGTGCTCGTCCAGCGGTCTCCACGCACTGGTCCAGCGGTCCCAACACACTGGTCCAGCGGTCTCCACGTGCTCATCCAGTGGTCTCCATGCACTGGTCCAGCGGTCTCTACGTGCTCGTCCAGCGGTCTCCACGCACTGGTCCAGCGGTCTCCACGTGCTCATCCAGTGGTCTCCATGCACTGGTCCAGCGGTCTCCACACACTGGTCCAGCGGTCTCTACGTGCTCATCCAGTGGTCTCCATGCACTGGTCCAGCGGTCTCCACACACTGGTCCAGCGGTCTCTACGTGCTCATCCAGTGGTCTCCATGCACTGGTACAGCGGTCTCCACACACTGGTCCAGCGGTCTCTACGTGCTCGTCCAGCGGTCTCCACGCACTGGTCCAGCGGTCTCCACACACTGGTCCAGCGGTCTCCACGCACTGGTCCAGCGGTCTCCACGCACTGGTCCAGCGGTCTCTACGTGCTCGTCCAGCGGTCTCCACGCACTGGTCCAGCGGTCTCCACGCACTGGTCCAGCGGTCTCGACGTGCTCGTCCAGCGGTCTCCACACACTGGTCCAGCGGTCTCCACGCACTGGTCCAGCGGTCTCTACGTGCTCATCCAGTGGTCCAGCGGTCTCCACACACTGGTCCAGCGGTCTCCACGCACTGGTCCAGCGGTCTCCACGCACTGGTCCAGCGGTCTCTACGTGCTCGTCCAGCGGTCTACACGCACTGGTCCAGCGGTCTCCACACACTGGTCCAGCGGTCTCCACACACTGGTCCAGCGGTCTCTACGTGCTCATCCAGCGGTCTCCACACACTGGTCCAGCGGTCTCTACGTGCTCGTCCAGCGGTCTCCACGCACTGGTCCAGCGGTCTCCACACACTGGTCCAGCGGTCTCTACGTGCTCGTCCAGCGGTCTCCACGCACTGGTCCAGCGGTCTCCACACACTGGTCCAGCGGTCTCCACACACTGGTCCAGCGGTCTCCACACACTGGTCCAGCGGTCTCCACACACTGGTCTGGGGAGCACATGTCAGCTGCTACGTTTACAAAGCGCACAGGCCACGGTCATATGTGACTGACCTTCGGCATTTACTCCAGTCCGGGCTTATTTCCCCAAAAGCACCGCCCACAGTGACTGACACTGTGACCAGGTGTGTACAGGTGATAAACCAGAGATTTTATTTTGAAATACACCGGATCTTCTTTCCTCACAAGCCCTGACTTCCTGTTTGGTTCGTGTTTCTCCGCCAGCTTGATCCGAAGTGCTCCAGCCTCAACATAAATAGACTTCTCTCAGATTATTTCTGTTGCCACCAGACTGCCTCGGGAACCGGACCCGAACCCGTACCGGACCATAACCGGATTTAATGTGAGCCCGGTGTAAAACTAGCAGGAAACAGCTCAGCTTCTGGATGTTTGTTCGACGACTATGAGGTTTTTATCATGGACGCCTCGAAAGCAGAGAATATCAATCCAGCAGTGCCTCGTGTAGCCATCATCAATAATGCCGTCACCGTTGAGCACAAACCCCGCGGGTTTCGTAAGGAGTAAGGACTTTAAAAGGACATGAGACAGATCTGGTGAACTGCAGTTCAATATAGAGCGAAGGGAAACATGGTTTATTTAACCTTTTTTTAACCAGGTAAAAAACTCTGCAAGAGATAACATGTAGATAAGATGGTAACATGTACTTTCTTTAAAACCCCGCACACCATTAAAACAACCCAATTATCATTATATCTTTGTAAATGAGCCAGATGCAAACATTAGTAAACCAGCTTCTCCAACATAATCTTTTTTTGCACAGTTTTACTTCACATGGTCGACGTAATTACTTTTTCCCCACCTCAAATTTAGCAAAATGTGCCAAAATTGCCTTGGTTTGCATATTCATGAGGCCCCATGAGCTAAGTCTGCGCTGAGGCCTTTTAAAAACGCAAATATCAACCGCAGTTGCTTTTTGTTTTGTTAAAACGTTTAGTAAATGACCCCCAAGGTTTTGGTCATTTGCAAACCGAGCAAAAGTTCTCTTATTTATAATGGTAAAAACATGCCCACAAACAAAGTGCTGTTTTCCAGCACCTGAATGACCCTGAAGTCTTCCGTTCCCCGGCAGACTGAGGCTGAAACAATCTCATTATCTCAGTGTTTCAGGTTGCACCAAACAGTAAAGAGAACAGACTCTGCAAGGGCATTTGTGCCGCTGCTGCTTACACCTTCATAACACACTGTGGGCAAGGGGCACCAACACAGTTTATTAGGGAGGTTCCAACATGACCAGCTCAGTTCACTTGAGACTGGTTCACTTAGGGACATATGTGTTTCAAGTGACTTTTGGGTAAATAATAGGAAATAGGGAATAAACTTTTACCTGGACATGGAAACACTTACGGCAAGACTTGGATCTATTTTCATATTATTTGCCTGCACTTTTCGGATGTGCGTCCTGATCGTCTGTGGACTTTAAACTACAGGCAGTTCACACATGAGGACTTTATCTGGTGCAGCTGCTTCTCCCAAGCCTAAACCAGGACCGGTAAGTCCTTTTATTTCTTTTTTTGAGCTGTTTTCAAGCACCAGAAGAACAGAAATCACAACAATGCCCGAAAAGAGTAGGATTATTATTCTAAATGCAACAGTGAATCCAAAAATAAAAAGAGAGACACGAGGCCTCGCTCCTGTCATTTAGGTAATAAGAAAGAATGTATGGGAAAACTGCTGTGCAAATCAAACTTGAAAACTTGAGCAGTACAATATTGATTGGATTTAACCTATTGTACGTGTTTTTGAGTGGTAGGGGAAACCGGAGTACCCTACGCAGACACGGGGGAACATGTAAACGCCAGAGAAAGGCCCCGTCCAGGTGGGAACAGAGCCCAGGATCTTCTTGCCATGACATGTGTCATAAGTCCCAAACTAATACGCATTATTCCATCGTGTATCTACTACATAGGTGCAAGTTATTACAGATCGTAACAGAGCAGATTACATTGTACTGAATTTAGTTTGGCAATATGTATGTGTAATGTAGTGTCAAATAATGTGTAACCTAATTTCATTTTATTGTTGGTGACAATGGATAACATAGTACTTTCAATGTGGACATGTTCTGCATATTTGGGTTTTTAAATCCTTCCTTTAAAACCCTCAACATTGTTATTATCCATTGTGCAATTTGAGACAGTGTCCATGTAAACCAGTGGTCGGCAACGTAGGCACATATTGTTATGCAAACAAGAGATCAAATACCTGTTAAAGTACTCTGAAAATGAGAGAAATAGTGTCAGTATTTTAACCCCCACCATAACCAAGTGCATTTTCTCCAGTTCAGGTCTATAGGCTGTAACCTTATAGATGTGGGTAAAGCTGAACTGGCGGGGTTACAGCCTATAGACCAGTGTAACGCCTCATTTGAAAGCTAAGACCTACAAAACTCATCTAAACTGCTATCCTTTTCCTTGCGTGGTTGCCATTTGATTGCTTCATCAATTTTTCATCGCTTTTTGACACTTTTTGCCTCTTTTCTGTTGCTCTTTTTTGGGTTTTTTTTGTAGCTTTTGTCGTCACATTTTCATCACATCTGTGCCACTTTTCTCTTCGGTTGCTCTTTTGTGGCGTTTATGTTGCTTTTTCATTTCATTTTTTGTCACACAAACTGGAGAAAAAATGTGCTCAGTTCAGGTGAGGGATAAGAGGTTAAACTGTCCCGGCAGAACATCCCACTCGGTCATAATGTAAAACAGTGATTCTCAACTGGTGGCTCGCGGAACCATTTCCAGTGGGCCACGAGCTCATGTTTTCCACCTGAAACTGTTAAAACGGCAATGGCAGAGTGAGAACTGGGTCAAACTGCGTGAATGAAACAAGACGCTACACTGCAGGTAGGGAACACCGGGGAAAAGTTCCGTTTTGCATGATGTCTCCTGCTACCCCGCCACACTGGTGTATCTGTAGTATTTGTGCGCGCTGTCAGCTTGTGTGACGGTCCCTGCGTGAGCCGCTGACAGGAAGTGGGCCCAGCAGGGAGAGGAGAACCCCAGTGAACCGTGCACTGCTCTGAAGTCTGTCGTTATTTCAATGGGTGCAATGAAGCGCTTTATGATACTTGTCAATTACAGCGCGCTTGCTTATTTTTGCACCGTGGTGACCGAGATTCAGGCGGGAGAAGCCGCAGGAAGTGCTTTGAATCAATTCAGGAAGTCAAATTATGCGTTAGTCAAAGTCCCTGCGCTCGATAAAGAGTGCATAGTCATCTGCGAGTCCACGGAGAGTCCTGTCGGAGCTCGTCTGTCAGCCTGTCAAACAGCAACACAAAAAGGGACTCAGTGGGGAGCCCTGAGGAGTTCCCACCTTCGGCCTTCAGAGTATATTTGGCATTTTTAATAAGAGAATATTAGGACATGATATGCAGTGCACGGTAGGGTAAATAGTAAACATAATGGACTAGGAGGCAGGAGAGTACCGGGGACTAGGCTTTTAGGAAGGAGAGTACCGGGGACTAGGCTTTTAGGCAGGAGAGTACCAGGGACTAGGCTTTTAGGAAGGAGGGTACCGGGGACTAGGCTTTTAGGCAGGAGAGTACCAGGGACTAGGCTTTTAGGAAGGAGAGTACCGGGGACTAGGCTTTTAGGCAGGAGAGTACCAGGGACTAGGCTTATAGGCAGGAGAGTACCGGGGACTAGGCCTTTAGGCAGGAGAGTACCAGGGACTAGGCCTTTAGGCAGGAGAGTACCGGGGACACGGCCTTTAGGCAGGAGAGTACCAGGGACTAGGCTTTTAGGCAGGAGAGTACCAGGGACTAGGCTTATAGGCAGGAGAGTACCAGGGACTAGGCTTTTAGGAAGGAGAGTACCAGGGACTAGGCCTTTAGGCAGGAGAGTACTGGGGACTAGGCTTTTCAGCAGGAGAGTACCGGGGACTAGGCTTTTAGGCAGGAGAGTACCAGGGACTAGGCTTATAGGCAGGAGAGTACCAGGGACTAGGCTTTTAGGCAGGAGAGTACTGGGGACTAGGCTTTTCAGCAGGAGAGTACCAGGGACTAGGCTTATAGGCAGGAGAGTACCAGGGACTAGGCTTTTAGGCAGGAGAGTACTGGGGACTAGGCTTTTCAGCAGGAGAGTACCGGGGACTAGGCTTT
Source organism: Gobius niger (assembly GCF_951799975.1). Lineage (NCBI taxonomy): Eukaryota > Metazoa > Chordata > Actinopteri > Gobiiformes > Gobiidae > Gobius > Gobius niger. The sequence goes on from NC_136865.1 coordinate 2,150,225, forward strand.
TAGGCAGGAGAGTACCGGGGACTAGGCTTTTAGGCAGGAGAGTACCGGGGACTAGGCTTTTAGGCAGGAGAGTACCAGGGACTAGGCTTATAGGCAGGAGAGTACCACGGACTAGGCTTTTAGGCAGGAGAGTACCAGGGACTAGGCTTTTAGGCAGGAGAGTACCAGGGACTAGGCTTATAGGCAGGAGAGTACCAGGGACTAGGCTTTTAGGCAGGAGAGTACTGGGGACTAGGCTTTTCAGCAGGAGAGTACCGGGGACTAGGCTTTTAGGCAGGAGAGTACTGGGGACTAGGCCTTTAGGCAGGAGAGTACCGGGGACTAGGCTTTTAGGCAGGAGAGTACCGGGGACTAGGCTTTTAGGCAGGAGAGTACCAGGGACTAGGCTTTTAGGCAGGAGAGTACCAGGGACTAGGCTTTTAGGCAGGAGAGTACCAGGGACTAGGCTTTTAGGCAGGAGAGTACCAGGGACTAGGCTTTTAGGCAGGAGAGTACCAGGGACTAGGCTTATAGGCAGGAGAGTACCAGGGACTAGTCTTATAGGCAGGAGAGTACCAGGGACTAGGCCTTTAGGCAGGAGAGTACCGGGGACACGGCCTTTAGGCAGGAGAGTACCAGGACCTAGGCCTTTAGGCAGGAGAGTACTGGGGACTAGGCCTTTAGTCAGGAGAGTACCGGGGACTAGGCTTATAGGCAGGAGAGTACCAGGGACTAGGCTTATAGGCAGGAGAGTACCAGGGACTAGGCTTTTAGGCAGGAGAGTACCAGGGACTAGGCCTTTAGGCAGGAGAGTACCAGGGACTAGGCTTATAGGCAGGAGAGTACCAGGGACTAGGCTTATAGGCAGGAGAGTACCAGGGACTAGGCTTATAGGCAGGAGAGTACCAGGGACTAGGCTTTTAGGCAGGAGAGTACCAGGGACTAGGCTTTTAGGCAGGAGAGTACCAGGGACTAGGCTTATAGGCAGGAGAGTACCGGGGACTAGGCTTTTCGGCAGGAGAGTACCGGGGACTAGGCCTTTAGGCAGGAGAGTACCAGGGACTAGGCCTTTAGGCAGGAGAGTACCAGGGACTAGGCCTTTAGGCAGGAGAGTACCAGGGACTAGGCCTTTAGGCAGGAGAGTACCAGGAACTAGGCTTATAGGCAGAGCTTTTCAGAGAGAAGAGCTGTTAGTGGGCTCATTTCAACTTAATATTTTTTGTAATGCACAGTATAGGCAGTTGACTGAGTGTGATGGCAGGTCACTGAGCCATATACAGCACTGTTTTTCAATGTGAATAAGAGCCGAGGGACTATCGGCTTCTTGTGACTGGACAGGGGCTACTGACCCTGTGTTGCTCTTTGAGAGTACTGAGGGTACCATGATATTTGCACCTTGATTGAACATTGCCCATTTGTATATTAATCCAATGATTCGTAGTGTTTCACCAGGGTGTCATCATCCTCAGGTTTTGATCCACTGAATGAAGTGAACAGTGAACTGAACCCGTGGAGCCTCCTTCTCTCAGACCCGTTTGCTCTCAGAAGTCTTACCCAGGGAATCCAGATGAGGTCGTTCTGGACACTCCAGGGTCACAAAGGTCCCTGCAGGAGTCCGGGGCCAGCACAGGAGCCCGTCCCAGGCGTGTGGACAGAACAGCTCTGAGGAGAGAGTCAGCAGCATTAATCTGCACCATTACTATCAAAGGCATTTGTACAGCTCTCTCACAAAGCAAGACCATTTTACATTCACTCCACACTCGGTGGTGGTAAGCTAGGTGCCATCATCCCTCCCCAATCACAAACATGGACGTTTGTGAGCGCAATGAAACTCATGTTTGGCACTGAGCTGACAAAAGAATCACATGCATTTCCAAAGATGTTTGTAAAGCTCTGAGCTGCAGGGTTAAAAGGTCTGGCTCATAATAAGGCCCTCCAATGCTCCGCAGCTCGTCGACAAAAGCAGCCTTTGTTGTTCACTAATTGCGGCAGTTCATTTGGGATTAGATGTTCATTGTGTCTCTTTGTCCACTGTGGCCCATAGTGACACACATACGCACACACAAACACATACACATGCAGCTCACCAGGAGAATCCTGTGTGAAGTTCCTTTCGCCAGACTGTTGGAGACATTTGTCCTGGTCAGAGTTCACATCGCTGCACCGTGCTCCTCTGGAAGCTACCAGCACGCACTGTAGACAGCAGACGGACATGCGGGTCAAGCACAAGCGGACACCCTCGCTCTCAGCGGACTGTGTGTGTGTGAGAGTGTGAGTGTGTGCTGTTTGACAAACAAGGCCTCGCTTTAGTAGATTTTCTGGACCGACGTGCCAGATTCACTCTGCTCTCTGGGGCGACGGGTTGTGTGGCAGTCTAGCAGCCGTACATATGATGTCACTCCAAACATTGAAGTAAATGACGTCATACATACGACCACCAGGCTACCACCAGTCCACATGAGGCGGCCGCTACGCTGCCCTTCCAGCTGTTCGCAGAGCAGGCTAACATGGGCTGGTGAATGGCTATTTCAAACACTGCTCTGCAAGGTCCCCGTATCTCAAAATGTGATGTGTCGCTTGTTGATCCCTTGTTGTTGGGCTCTGACAGCGCTCACTCACTCTCCGCCTACTTTTCCACAGATAACACCAAAACGGAGCAGTCTGCTGAAGTGCATGTGCAGAGAGACCTTCCGGCTTCCCCCGTCACCCCCAAGGCGTGAGGGCTTCTCCGCTCGCATCTCTCCTCTCCTGCTCGGCTGTGTCCCGGGCAGTGCTGGCCTCACCACACGCTCAACTCTCTTCCTGTTGTAGGACACTCATCCTAGGACAGTAGTTTGCCGAATAGAGGCGAGCAAAGCTGTTGGATTTGCCTCAAAGGGGAGCTGAATCCACACGGCTCTCATGGGCGCAGTTACTTTCAATAACTCGAGTTCTCTGAATGTGCACGTCTACTAGAACGGATTGCTGTGAGGATAATTCTCAGTGGTAAGAGAGAAATAAGCATCAGGTGCAGGGTTCAGTTAGTTGTCAATCAGCGGAACTGTGGGTCAGGGACCAGAGGCGAGAGAACGTGACACTTTGCCATTTTACAGAATAACATTTGTATGTGTGCTCTTGTCTGTGCAAATTTTAATTAAACATATTAAACTTAGTGAGGCTCCATATTCTGTTTGAATCAGCCTTGTTTACACAGTCTCTATTAAGCAATACTCTTTTATTATTTATTATACACATTTATATCCTGTTCTTTAAGTACTGTCAAGCCCCAGAAGAGTAGATTCCATTGCTGTTATGTCCGTAGAGTTCTTGATCTCTTGATAAATGCTGTTATTGAAACCTGCAGCTTCTTTCCTCAGCGCGGTGAGGAACTAATGCTGCTGCTGTTATAATGTGATTATTCCTACAGTCTCTCTCTGTACAATTAACTCCCGTCGAGCGAGCTTCAGCAAATTAACACTCGGCTCTGTGCGCTCCTGCCTGTTTGGTGCTGGTGACTGATTGTCAGTCAGACAGACGATCAGCGAGAGATCTTTTTTTGCTTTGTCACTACCCAAGGTGGCGGATCGTACATCTCTCTCTCTATGAGCTTAAAGGGACTATACAGAGTTTAAAAATGTTAAAATTAAATGTTTTCCTCCCCCTACATGCTTCAACAATGTTCACCACAACTGCCTCTAAAATCCTGCTCTGTCCCTCAAAGAGATGTCACTTCGGCCCGAAGTGCCGTCATGCACGAGCTTAATATAGAAGGTGCAGTTACACATATGGCCTGAGGTGGCAGTCGTGAGTATAAAATGGTCAACTTGAATCCAGCCCCTTTAAGTAAAGCATGAGCAAACAGACCAGAGCTGCATCTACATCCTGTGCCACTGTCGCCCCACAATGAATACAAAAAATCATATTCTTTGCTCTTTTTTCACCAAGCTTCCGCTCCTTGTCCACGGTGCCTGGAGCACGGTACAGTGGTGCTATTAGGTAAGACACTGCCTCCTGGTTACAAAGAGCCGTGCAGGGGGGGGGGGGGGGGGGGGGGGCTTGGGGATAATTGGAGGTTCATTGTAAGAGCAATCGCCTCAGGGCACTTTAAATAATTGCTGCAGATGATCTAAAGATCGCTCAGAAATGCTCAGACGTGTGATTGTAACGTTTTAAAAAGCTCTAAGGGATGATTTATCTGTAGATGAGCCTGGGCTGTGACTGTGAGACATGTATAAAAGCAGAGGTCCAGCTGTAACTGCCCCGGGGCTGGACCCTGAGCGCTCATGTCTTTAGTATCTCCAGTCTACTGTACGTAAGCACACTCATACTCTCCGCTGAGCGCACAGCAGTGAGCACACGCATGATCGTCATATCAAACAGAGAGGAGACAACATGATGAGACCTTTTAGAGCATGCAGAGCCGCCGATATTTAAGGCATTGTAGCATTAGCCACACACAGGAAAAAGTAAGTGCTCCCACCTGCAGGGCTGCCTTAAGGTGTCAGGAGGCCCTGCCCCATCACACTTCTTCACTGATTGACATATGATATTTTTACTGCAGTATTTAATGGATGGCACAACATGAGTTCCCTCTCAGCGCAGAAACCAGTGCCATTGACATCTAAGCACTTAATACCAGGTATAAATCATATAACCACATGTACCTTTCACCCTGAAGTGTCGCAGCAGGGCTCACGGCAAAGGAAGAAAAGCAAGTGTACAAAAGAGTTTGTGCTGGAAACAGGCCCTCGGTCGGCCACATAGATTTGTGATTTTAGGTCAAATAACAATAAACAATGTAAATTCAAATGACAAGACCAGACTAGACCTGTTTTATTTATTTTTTGGTATTAACTATAACCTATTATTAACCATTCCCTCCAGGATTTCACGGTGTTTCCAACGTTTCCAAAAGCCTGCAACTTTCCTGCAACTATTCATTAACCTCTTAACTCCCGCCTGAACCGAGAGGATCTTTTTCCTCACGTCAGCAGATCTTTTTTCCATCATTTTTTTGTTGGGTATTCAACTCATTTTTGTAACTTTTTTGTCATTTTTTTGTCATTTTTGGTGATTTTTTGGTCAATTTTTATCACATTTTTGTCACATTTTTTTGTCATTTTTTGTAAATTTTTTGTACTTTTTTTGTCAAATATGTATCACATTTTTGTAATTTTTTTGTCACATTTTGTCACTTTTTTTTGTCATTTTTTTGTCCATTTTTTATCAAATCTTTGTCATTTTCTGCTACATATTTGTGAATTTTTTATCACATTTTTGTCATTTTTTTGTCACATTTTTGTCACATTTTTGTCATTTTTTCGTCCATTTTTTGACAATTTTCTTCTGACATTTTTGCCACTTTTTCATCAATTTTTCGTCACTTTTTTGTCAATGTTTTCTCACTTTTTTGTCACATTTCCGTCATTGTTTTCGTCTCAGTTTTGTTGCTATTTTCACAGCTTTTTTTCCAGAAGCTTTTGGACTGGGGTAAAGCCAAACTGGAGAAGATGTGCTCGGTTCAGGTGGGAGTTAAGGGGTTAACTAAAGTGTGTTTCTGATCAGTTAAATACATTTACTTGTTATATTTATGATTCTCCCCTCTACTGTTTCGCTTCTCTGCTCCTGGATCTTTATTTGGCGATAGAGGCTTTATCTAAAATTCACACGCTGTGCATTTTAGATAAAGCCTCTATCGCCATGGTTCTGTTTTATAACTGATACAACTATTTAACTTAATATAGAAACTGCAGTTACACGTAAGACCTGAGGTGGCAGTAGTGAGCATAAAATGACCAACTTCCATCTAGTCCCTTTAAGCTGAAAAAAAAAAAGTGCAACTTTTCATTGCAACTTTGGAAAAAGGGCCCGCGAAATCAGGCATTTTTAGCAACAACCACAAAGAAAATCCAGGAGGGACTGATTAACTATGTTTTTACTGTTGCTGTGCTGGATCGTACACTGTCCCTACCAGAATAAACCAGAATAAACCAAAAACATGGTCGTTTTGGGGATCGTGACTTGAAAAGTTCGGAGCCCGAGGACTGTTTAGTTTCTTCAAAGCAGGAGCACTGATTATGGACAGCGTAAAGACACAGATTTTCAAAGTAAAAAAAAATAATAACAATGGAGACAAAGTTTCTCAAGCGTCATCTGTGCTGTCGTGGGACATTTTGATTCTCGCCTATGACCTTCTAGCAGGTCGGATTCTGTTGCTGTAAGAAGAAGAAGTTGTAATCTTGTTATTTGTTTCACCATATGATTTTGTAAAAGCTCCTCTGCTGTACAGTGAGTGTGGATACACCATGACCTGAACCACCTACACCGGAGCACTTGATGACCTAAACAAGGGATTAGGACTGACATTGGGCCGATAGAGCCGCTTGCTAAAGCCTGACATGGTTCTGTATCAGAGCCTGACAGAGCTGTTGAGAGCATCAGTGTTTGGATCACATACAGTCATTACAGCGGCTCCATTAGAGTAATTGGGCTCAGCCTCTGCCTCCGCATCGCTCTCCTGTTCTCTGAGCACAGCCAGGAGCCTTGAACTCTTTGTGGAAGGTGAACAAGTCACTTGTGTTTTCAGTTGGAGCTTTGTGCTGCTGTTCCAGTTTACTCACTACATTAATGGAGCCCAAATAAGATGTTGAACAAGTGACTAGTCCTAGATTGAAGTACTGTGACATACTTACCCCCAGCTCTGTTCATGAGTGGGGCTGGGTACCATTACCTTTTCTTCTATACCGGTACTTGGTTTTTGATTCCAATACCTGAAGGATACATTTTTGCGCACCTACGTAGATACTAAGATATTTGTCATGGAGAACCAGAAAGCAGAACAATCATGTTAATGTGTTCCATAAAAGACGCCAGGACAGGAGGAGAACCACGACTGAGCAGGTTCTTCTGCCTCAGGTTCTTCCTTTAGCACTGTAGGCTTTTATCAGCTCTCTCAGGTCAAGCCACAAACTTTACTCATCCCACCGTGAGTTAAACACTGTCTGTGAGAGAATACACCACAGGTAGGGCTGGGTACCGTTTGTGTTTTTCGATACCACTACTTTAACTATGTCTGCTTTTCGGTACCAGAGCCTTAACAGTACTTTTCTCAATACCTATGTTTTTTTTAATTGAACTGAAAAAATGTGTATAAAAAGTACTGTTCAGGAGAAAGTAAAACAGAAAGAACGTCACCTGTAACTTCATTTCTTGAAGTTACAGGTGACGCTAAAAAGAGAGAAAGGACATTATTACCTCCAGAGCTGCAGAGACAGATCCTCATCAGGCACCGTTTTACTTCAGATACACTTTTCTAAACACACTCACTCTGTCACTAATCATTTACCAAATCTGTTCCCGCTCAATTTATCCAAAAACAATCTCTGATCCCAAATGCTCCGGTGCAGCTGGAGTTTAGGAACAACAGCAGAAACTTCAGGCTCTGCGGGGCTTTTGCTAAAGGTAAAGCCGAGCTGTTTCTTGTGGTCACTGCTTTTCTCTTTGTTTAAGAGCTTTAGTTTCTTATTCAGTCCTGGTTTAGTCCTGGCTCAGACCGCGGCTCTGCCATCTCTGATAATGACTAAAGTGTTAGTAAGTCACAGCTTTGCTTCGCTTTATGAAAACCTCTGCATTTGCACTGAAGCTGCTCATGAGGTCAGGATTTTTTAGACTCACTGTGGATCATTTATTGACGTTTGGAGAGAAAAAGTACAGAAACTTAGCACCTAAAAAAAAAAAAAAAGGTTTTCGATACCGCCCCCTACTGGAGCTTTTCGGTTGGTACCAAGTAGGTGCCCAGCCCTACTCTCCGGTCCCGCTGTGGTGAGGGTCTGCGCTCGGCCGATCCAAGCAAAGGCACGTGTTCACGCCCTCATCCCTCTCCCTTGCCCTCCACACTTTAGATCTTCACATCCATAACATCACCACCATGGGAGTCTGTCCAGCCCACGCACAGCCCACGTAATGCGCCTGGTCTGTACCTCGAAGATCCCACATCCCACACAAGGTTAGGCCATGTCTGGATTTAGAAACTCAACATTGGACCCATTTTCTTTTAAATTTGTATAATTCATTTGAGCTGAAACAACAGAGTCATTTCCTTTACTGCTGTCTCTGGACCAACAGCATCAAAACTCTCTAAAGATATACTTTTTCAGTACATGCTTTCGATATTTTAATTGTACAATACCTGTAGTACCTAAACTTTTTTTCCCGATACCATACTGGTATTGTTTAACAGTCCCCAGCTCTAGTCATGAGACAATACTTGGAGATCACTTGCAGTACATGTTTCTTGTGGATACTGTGTCATCAATCTGTAGTAATGTAATGTTTCAGATGGATGTAGCATTGAGTGCATGTTTTCCTTTCCCCCTGCCGTCGCTCGCCTTAAGAATACTAAGAGGCTGATAGAAAACATGTCAGCCATCTTAGAAGTGAGCCCGATCAAAGCCTGACGCCGAGATGCACGTATTATATTTATGTGGGCGGATAATCGAGCGCCCGCCAGGCGCAGCGCCGGAGAAGCTTAGCACGTCCTCGTAATCTGCCGACATGAGAGCGGAGCCTCAGGGGCCACGCGGACGGGATACACGGCCCGAGCGGCTACGGGGGGGGGGGGCTGTCCGACCACATACTGCTCAGCCCTGCCCTGATGATGGACCCACGTGCTCATGTTCGTCTGCAGTTGTCCAGGAGTGTGCCAGTATTCAAAGAGTTTACGAAGAATTGAAAAGCGTCTTCAGCCTGTGGTGTTTTGTGTTGGCATTTTATTAGGAATACACTGAACCTGCACAACTTATCTTTCTTATTTTCCTCAATGTGAGATCAATAAAGCTTTTGTTGCAAATGAGATGTTACAGATCAACATTATGTCAACATTAAATCACTGGACGTTTCTACACTACATATCCTTGGCCATATGACTTACTATTGTGTTGCATTCACATAAAGAACTCACAATATTCAGATTTTTATATGTAGCTACATTGCCCCAAATCTGATGCCTCTTGCTCAGTTTGAGACACCCCCGTTTAGCCTGACCCCCCGCAGCTCTGCCAGCTCTACACCAGGCAGAAGATCGGGCCCTCAATGTTTAAATAACTTCCAAATCATTTTTTTTTTTCTTCCATTTGAAATCAGTCCCGGTTGTTGACACACGATGCAGCCGCTCACTCCTGAGGCTGATCAAAAGTGCTCAAATGCAGCTGCTGTGGAGGGGGGGCATCCAAGTGCATACCCTTCTCTGTGTGTGCAGTACTTATGTTATGTCGGTCCATAACTGAGTGAAACGCTACCCCCCCCCCCCCCACACACACATTAACCTTTCTCAACCTCAAACAGTCATGAGCCGGAGAAGTACGAGGAAAAGCAGGCATCAGCCTCCGGCGCCATGTAACTGTGTCCTCCATTATATACAGAGCGAGAGCACAGAGCCGCTCGACCGTCTGCACGAGCAAACGGGAGCATCCAGCAGTGCACGAGAAGCACACGGGGGGGGGGGGGGGGGGGGGAGAGATAAGGAAAAGGAGACAGGGAGGAGAGGCAGGGAGGGAGAAGGACAGACAGGGAGGGAGGAGGAGAGGCACACCAGGAGATACAGAGAACATAACGGAACAGAGAGACATGGAAGAGTGAGAAACAATATCGATAGAGATGGAGAAAGAGAGAGGCAGAAACAGAAAGGGAGGCAGAGGGAGAAGAGGAGAGGCAGAGAGAGAATAAGAGGAAGAGGGAGAAAGACAGGCAGAGGGAGAGAGAAAATGAAAGAGAGGCAGAGAGAGACAGAGGGAGAAGGGGGGAAGGCAGAGAGAGACAGAGGGAGAAGGGGGGAAGGCAGAGAGAGAAAGAGAGACAGAGGGAGAAACAGAGGGAGAAAGGGAGAGGCAAAGAGAGAAAGTGAGAGGCAGAGAGAGAAAGAGAGACAGAGGGAGAAACAGAGGGAGAAAGGGAGAGGCAAAGAGAGAAGGGGAGAGACAGAGAGAGAAATAGAAGAAGAAGCAGAAAGAGAGGAAGAGGGAGAAGGGGAGAGGCAGAGAGAGAAAGAGAGACAGAGGGAGAAACAGAGGGAGAAAGTGAGAGGCAAAGAGAGAAAGTGAGAGGCAGAGAGAGAAAGAGAGGCAGAGAGAGAAAGAGAGGCAGAGAGAGAAAGAGATGCAGAGGGAGAAAGTGAGAGGCAGAGAGAGAAAGAGAGGCAGAGAGAAAAAGAGAGAAAGAGAGGCAGAGAGAGAAAGAGAGGCAGAGAGAGAAAGAGAGGCAGAGAGAGAAAGAGAGGCAGAGAGAGAAAGAGATGCAGAGGGAGAAAGTGAGAGGCAGAGAGAGAAAGAGATGCAGAGAGAGAAAGAGATGCAGAGGGAGAAAGTGAGAGGCAGAGAGAGAAAGAGATGCAGAGAGAGAAAGAGATGCAGAGAGAGAAAGAGATGCAGAGAGAGAAAGAGAGGCAGAGAGAGAAAGTGAGAGGCAGAGAGAGAAAGAGATGCAGAGAGAGCAGATGTGCCGTCGGGCCCACAGAGACATGTAAAGAACCGTTCAAAGACTTTACTCTTAGGCATGAGCGCATTACGGAGTGTGGACTGGAGGTCAGTCATTCATGTGTGTTCACTGGTGAGCGTGCACGAGGGCGGGAGGAGAGGACTCACCAGGAGCAGGCGGAGAGTGTGGGGGGGCCGCCACATGTCTCCTCCACGGAACCTGCACAGACAGGAGCACAGTCAGATACACTCCAATGTTAATCAAAGAAAAAAGACTATCGACCGTCCAAGGAGCCGCTCACCCAGTCACACTCTCAGTCATCAGTTAACCCCCCCCCCCCACCGGAACACATGTGAGACCAGCTGTTACTGTATGGAAACACATATTAACAGTGACGTTTTTCCCTCTCTATCCTCCACCAGTGTTCTTTACATTTGTACGGTGAGGGTTTGATTTGTGTTCCACGTCCTCACGCTGAAAATGTGACTCGTCGCTTACGTTACTTCACTCCCTAAGACACAACAAGAAAGCAAATGTATCTTTTTACTAAACGACTTTAATCTGAACACTGGTCTGGAAAAAGTAACGCGACAGATTACTCATAACTGAAGAAAGTGGTCATTTTTAAGTAACTAAATGCACTGTGTTAACAAGTATTATGCAAATTGTATTTCAGTGTCATAAAGGTCAAACTCATGGATGGTGTTGTGTCTCAGGGCTCTTTGAATCACTGACATTAATCTCAGAGACCTGGGATGATTAGTTTTCAGGTTAAGCCCAGTTAAGGGAAAAACAACTGAAAAAGGATGTTCCACATTATTAAACAGACCACCATTTTCAAGCAATATGGGAAAGAAAAAAGGATCTCTCTGCTGATGAAAAGCGTGAAATTGTTGAATCTCTTGAACTAGGCATGAAAACCTTCAATATTTCACAAAAGATGATCGTACTGTTAAGAGATTTATGGCTGATTCAGAGCACACACGAGTTTGTGCAGGTAAAGGCACAATGAGGACGGTTTCTGCCAAATACACCAGATTAAGAGAACAGCTGCTACAAAGCAGCAAACACACAGTCAACAATGCAATGAAATGCACTTGGATGAGAAGAACCGGGCTCGTTGCTCTCATCACTGGTTTTAGATCCTATCACATAGACATAAAAGTGGTCTATCAATATAAGGGCCTATCTCACCGGCCTGGAGACTAGTTGGAGACTCCAGTTGCCGCTGGTCACGGAGATGTCGCTGAATCATCCCCTGGAGCTAAGGTGAATCTCCAGGCTTGATTTCAGCTGGGACTTTTTCAAGTCTGCGACAGGTCTCGGAGACATTGCACAGGGGCACAGCAAAGTCTCACAGGCTGAGGACAACAAATAGTCTTCGCAACGTTGCCACAACTGTTTGACACTCCATAGACCTGTCGGAGACCGGACAGACACTCTGCTGAAATTGAACCTGTTCGTTTTCACCAAGGCTACATGGAGACTGGCCTTATCTTTATGGGAAAGTCTCCAACTAGTCTCCAGGCCAGTGAGATAGGCCACGAGTATGCGCGCAGTCAGTCCGAGACATCTCCGCAACTCTCCTCCGGTGAGATAGGCCCTTTATGGTTGACAATGGCGGTTTCTTCCCCTGCTGTCCTCTCGTTCCCCTTATTTCGTGATGGCAAATTGAACTTCAACTTTCATGGACAAAAAAAATAAATAATATGTCCCAGTTTTTGTAAATGTATCATCAAAATCAAATCTTTTTTTAACAAAGGTCTATCAACAGTGTTCTGGCATGACCCTCTGAAAACTGTTCCGTGACCCACTTTTAAATTCCAGCGTGAGGCAGAGACTTTAACATGACGGCGTGGCTGAATCGTGACACACGGTGGAACATAATCATTGTGACTGTGCTAAATGAAAGAGTAAAGATTCAGCACACGCTCATATGTTTTTCTGTTTTGATGCTTGTGTTTTGGACTGGCTCTGCTACAAACACAGGAGCTTCAAAGTGTGAGTTGGGACATGTGCTATATTTGAATTAATAAAAGATATAGCAATAGACTCTGTGACAGAGCCCTGCCCGTGTGGAGCTGTGCCAGGGAACAGTGATGTCGGCCTGAACTGGCTCTTTGACCAGAGCACTTTGAACCATCTGTCCCTTTTTATGAAATTATGAGCAAATGTAACCGAGCAAACTAAAAAAACAAACAGCTGACTTAAGCCTGGTCCACGCGGCAGGAGGCTGATTTTAGCCCCAGTCCCATTCGATCTCGCGTTGTTTTGTGAGACTTCCCATCTTACCAGGGAATGTTAGACCCGTGATTTTTTTTATCGCAATGTGTCTCAGCTTTGGAACATCTGCCCACAATTTTAAAATCTTCCTGTGAACCAAGTTTTTAGAGAGCAACAGTCATTTGAATCAAATGCGAAACTTTTGGGCGAGATAGATCTCAAACACCATGGTTTTCTGGCTTTTATAAGCATTTTTTTTTTAATGAAACAGTCTTTTGAATGGCTCTTATAAAAAAACAGATCCCAATAATTTGGCTTCCAAAAAAGAGCCAACGAGCCAGCAGAGGAGCCTTAATACAGCCTTAATACTGAGGAATACTGGGGAACCGGAGTATTTGGAGTAAATGACCACCGGAGAGTATATTGTAAATGTAGTCCTTTGAGCTGAAGAGACAATGTATCAACACAGCACAACACTTTATAACAGGCACATGGTTGTCATGGACTAATAATGGACTAATAATGAACAGTTATGAATAAAGTCATTGCAGCAGCCAGTTAGTTTAGTATAGACTTGTAAATGTTTATGGGAATGCTTCTAAAAAAGTTATCAGCACTAAAGTATGTGCCTAAATCACAGTCATTCTGCTTGACCTTTGCATTTTACATTTGACTCATCCTTCAACCAGTGTCGCTGGGCAGGGAGGTCTACCCCGTTGTGCATATTTTAGGTTGATGGGAAACCCGCTGCCTATCAGACAAAGTGAGTAAGTTGAGCAAAAGGTCACCAGCTAACTACACTGGTTTCTTTGCGTCCGTACGACTCCTGCTTGCCTTGGCATTCAGAAAGCTGCAGACATTCATTCTTCACTGGAACATTCATTCTTCACTGGAACATTCATTCTTCACTGGAACATTCATTCTTCACTGGAGCGCCTGGATCTGTGTTGGTAAAGAGTCTTCCCTCTCGGGCGCTGCAGATGGCACTTTAGCATTTATTTAAATGGACTTGTATTAGCATTTTGAACAGCTCCTGTGAGCTCTGTGAGCAGAGAGTGTCTGCAGTGAGAGCTGCTGCTAAACAAACTATTTTTACATTGGGCTGAAGTGCATCGACTGAGCGTCATGACAGAGCCAGCATGAATATTTAACCAGTCTGACGTGGAAGGACGCCAGTGCAACATTTGCGTAATTAAAGCTTTGTGCGTAGGACTTAAACCAACAAATATACAACACTGTGGCATGCAGCGCACATCGATTCCACTTCCTCAAGATACATGCACGCCTCTACTCAAGGTCTTCATGAGATTGACACGGTTTATCATTCCTGTCTGAGGTTCATTACCAGCTGCAGAGCCTTGACCCATCATGGTGAGCTGTATTCTCCAGTGGGATGGCCTCCTTTGTCCTCCAGGAGGCTGGATACACTTTTATTTATAAGACCATGCTTGGACCACTGCCCTCCTACATCTGTAATTTAATCTCAAGCAGAAGTGTTGACTCTTACTGTTTGCGTTCAAATGATCATTTGTTTCTTGTCGGCCTCACCCACGCCCTCAGATAATTGATTTGATGAGAAATGGACATCTCATTAATCTGGTGATAAAGTAGAACTAAGTTTACAGGGCAGAGCTTTTCTTTCCCACAACCTTTGAACGCCTCGCAGCCTCCCGGTGCATGTAACCATAAGCAGGGAAATGACCTGACAGCTCCATGTAGGTTGGAAAATTAAACAGACATTTTCTGAGGATTTCAGCTGCATCAGAACAGGTCGGTCAGTGTTTTTATACAGTATAGTGCTTTACTGGACACTCAAAGACACTTTACTTTACATTATTCATTCACTTCATATTTGGTGGTGGTAAGTTACTGTTGTAGCCACAGCTGCCCTGGAGTAGACTGACGGAAGCGAGGCAACCAGTCTGCGCCATCGGCCCCTCCGACCACCACCAACCACTCACTCACTACATTCGCCAGGCTTCCTGGTGTTCACTAATGCTAAACTCTGACTGTGCTAGCCGCTAATGCTAAGCTCTGACTGTGTTAGCCGCTAATGCTAAGCTCTGACTGTGTTAGCCGCAAATGCTAAGCTCTGACTGTGTTAGCCGCTAATGCTAAGCTCTGACTGTGTTAGCCGCTAATGCTAAGCTCTGACTGTATTAACCACAAATGCTAAACTCTGACTGTGTTAACCACTAATGCTAAACTCTGACTGTGTTAGCCGCTAATGCTAAGCTCTGACTGTGTTAGCCGCTAATGCTAAGCTCTGACTGTGTTAGCCGCTAATGCTAAGCTCTGACTGTGTTAGCCGCTAATGCTAAGCTCTGACTGTATTAACCACAAATGCTAAACTCTGACTGTGTTAACCACTAATGCTAAACTCTGACTGTGTTAGCCGCTAGCTGTTGCACGTGTTTGTTTTGATGTGGTAATGGTGCGTTGGGGGTCGATCGTGAGGCCCAGGGGAGGTGCGGCGCTCGTATGCAGGACAAAGTTAGCTCGCTGTTTCAAAGACGGCACATCTAGTGACGCAACGTGGGAATGCAACGGGCAGAGGACAGCTTTAAATAATACCTAAAAACGTGAGAGGGAATCTGGGTAGGGAAAAGTTACGTGAATGAGAGCAATACTGTAAATGCCCTTTCTTGGTCCTAAAGTGACAAAAATAATTATTGGTCATTGCCTTAAAAAATAAGGGAATGATCGGGATTATTGTGTGAAATAATGATGCATTCTGATAAAATAAAGTAAGTGCTGATGGTTTCCTCTGAAAATGTGGATGTTGTTGGTGTTCTCTTTCCTGTTTGCTTGGATCTGAGCTGTGGAACTTGATCCAGCCAGACTCTGTTAGAGCAGAAAATAGACTTGATCCTTATACTTGTCAGGGAGCAGCGGACTGGAGCAGAGAGGGAGGATGTGGACCTGTTTGGATTAACTACAACAGAAACCTTTTAAAGGCAGAGCGAACACACACACAATGGGGAATCTGGACGTGAAGCAACCCCCATTAGACTCTGGAGCAGTGAAGACGCTTCCTCTGGTGTGACCGATCACACTCTCCATCAGACACCCTGATGGATGAGTTGGGGCTTGGCGGGTGCCTGAAGAACGATGCCTGTCTGACTGCACTGTGCCAAGTCTAATCTTTATATTTATGTTTCTTTTTCAGGAGCTGAGCTTGGTCCTTTGGTTCCAGTGAAAGGAATGTATGCTGTATGCTTCAGCACCAATGGATTTTGGACAATTCCATACTCCCAACTTTGTGGAAACAGTTTGGAATGGCAGCTTCCTGTTTCAACATGACAAAGCCAGGTCCATAGAGACATGAGAGGTTTGATGACCCACAGAGCGAGCGTATGAAGAAACAAATGGAATCTTCATAACCATGCTCCTATTTTTGACAATATCGTGTAGATCAGAGGTCCTTAAACGGCGGACCTCGGTCTGGATCCGGGCCTCTGAGCTGTCCCATACGTACCCCAACCTGATTTTTATAATCTATATTTTAATGTAGGTGGTCCGACCGTGTCTCCTCTAATGTCATTTCAGTCGGGCCAGGGGTCACACGTGATCCAAGTCAGCCACTGAGCTGTGTGTTCGAAAGGAAGGACACCGACCGGGAAGTCGGGGAAAATCAACGGGCGAAGACGAAGAGTGAGTGGACCAGGAGGATGCAGCGCAAACAGACCAAAGAAATGTGGAATGGCAAAAGCAAAACAGGAAGGTAGACGAGGAAAACAGAGCTTCCTAAGCAAGCATGGACTGTTGTGTACTTGTTCGTCTGACCTGGAAGCAACACAAAACCAGTCGCTTTTGTCAAAAGCAGTGATATAAAGCGGATTTAGCACAAGGCCAACCATTCAAAGGTTGCTGAAATACATATTCTGTCAAGTCACAATGATGAACATCCCACGTTTTAAGGCGAAACGCAAAATGCAAAGCAAAATGTAGAGATATTTTTCTAGCTCAGTTTTATTGTCAGACTAAACAACAAGCACTTTATTATAGCTTAAATTTCTATTGTGATACAAAAAAGATTTGTTCCTAAAATATATATCCAGCACATAACTGCAGGGTGTAAGATGCTGCAGGGAAAGCTTACATGGGGCGCCATAACCAAGTGGCTGGTATAGTGTACAGGAACATCTGTGCAGAGTATGGGCTGGAAACCCCAAGGTCAAAGTGGGAAACACCTCCAAAGGTGGTCGAGAATGACCGAGCCAAGATCCTGTGGGACTTCCAGATCCAGACAGACAGAATGGTAATGGCGAACCAACCGGACATTGTGGTGGTGGACAAAGAGCAGAGGAGCCGTTGTGATCGACATAGCAATACCAAGCGACTTCAACATCAGGAAAAAGGAACATGAGAAACTAGAGAAATACCAGGGGCTCAGAGAAGAGCTGGAGAAAACCTGGAGGGTGAAGGCATCAGTGGTGCCCGTGGTCGTTGGGGCACTCGGGGCAGTGACCCCCAAACTGTGGCTCCAGCAGATCCCAGGAAATACATCAGACATCTCGGTCCAGAAAAGTGCAGTTCTAGGAACAGCAAAGATACAGCGCAGAACCCTCAAGCTCCCAGGCCTCTGGTAGAGGACCCGAGCAGGAGGAAAAAGAGACCGCCCGCGGAGGGTGAGGAAGAGTTTTTTTTATTTTTATATATATATATATTTATTATTTATTATTATTATTACAAATATATTTATTATTTGACGCACTTCTTCATTTAAAAATGTTTAAAGCATTGATACATTAACCCATGCTTTTTTTTTTATTATGGTGCTATTGTAAATGCTGTTTAAAAGGGACTGATCTTTTTTATTATTTTTGTTCCCGGACCGTCACTGATTGTTGTTTTTTATTCGGACCCTACTGATTTTAATTCCCGACCCCTGGTGTCACTATGTTATTTGTAATACCAACAGTACTGCGCTGATGTTTTGGGCACAGTTATGCAGAGTTACGTCTACCTTAAGCAAAGGTTCTGTCATTGGACAAGAGTTGCAGCTCCACACGGACCTGCACGAGCGCACGACAGA
The DNA here is from genome assembly GCF_951799975.1 of Gobius niger. NCBI lineage: Eukaryota > Metazoa > Chordata > Actinopteri > Gobiiformes > Gobiidae > Gobius > Gobius niger. Next base: position 2,167,914 of record NC_136865.1, read on the forward strand.
AAAACAACGTGCTTCTGTTGGAGAAGGTCAGAGCGGTCAGACTGCATCATCTGAGCTGCAGGTTTCCAGGACTGACAGGCGCACGGGGAGCAGGCCAAGGCCAATGGGGGGGCTTCACGTGCATGGACTTATCCTAAAGACATACTCTGCTTTACTCTGGCTTTAGAAGCTCTGACATTTCACCATCTTCAAGAGCCACTTGATGTTTTATGGAGGACACGTAACAATGGCTTAGTCCTTATTCCAGGACATTTGGGAGCTGAGTTGTATAGATGGTCCTCCTGGCTCTGTCGAGGTGGGTCTTTTCCCAGTTGATTAAAGTTCAAATTAAAATAAACGAGCCAAAAGCACTCACTGCCCCGACTCTACACCGTGATCAAAATCAGAAAAATACATTAAGGCTACATTTTGATAATCTGCCTGTGGAGTAAGTATTAATGCACTCAAAATGAATAAGAAAAATGCAACATAACCTAATAATTTGTAATTTGTTATGAATTTAAGGGTCATAGAAGTTTTTTTTAATTATTATTATTATTTAAGCACAAAAATACTTGCTTTTTACACTTAAATCAAGCTAGGGCAATTGTGATTATTTCAAGAAAAATGTGGTTTTATTCTTTTAAAATATTTGATTTATTATTCCAGAGTTTGTGTTTCCCAGTGAGGCCCCCTCAGTCCCTCTGCAGTGGGGCCTCAGTCCCTCTGCTGCCTTTGTCAGCTCTGCCCCTGCTCCACAAGCTCCAGACAAGTCTAAAACTAAAACCTTTGTCAGGACTCAGAACTGTTTGAGTTGCTTTTGTAGCGGGCTGATTCAGAGGAAAAACAGGAGGAAAGACCCACATTGTGGAAATGTTGCTGCATCGTGACGTGCGTGGGATCACTTTGCTACTTTTAACACCACAAGCGGCGTCTAATTTCACCTGGACATTAAACCGTAAATATGAGGCCAATTATTGTGAGAAGACAAAACCACGGTGACCTCAATGGTGGCTAAGGCCAGGGCCATCTTGGTCAGAGATTGGGGATTCTCAATCTGATATGGCTGCATCAAAGGACACCTTACAATTGACACTGTAGTGGAGACAATTTGAGTGCTGAAATTGTCGTCACTTCCAGGTGTGTGGTTTAACCGTAGAGAGAGGAGACGAGCTCATGTAGAGTAACGATGCTGTTTTCAAATCACTGCATCTTTTCATACAAATGCACATCTTGTTAGCCGTCCAATCCCAGCCCATTCTATCCCCATACAAATGAATATATAGGGAAGCTAGTCCTTTTCATGGCATTTATATCATTTCTGTGGTTTCTTTATCATTAAAAGCTTTGAATTTGAGTTAGCATTTAGCTCAGAGGACACTTTATGCGTCTAAAGTAAAATCTCCCCTGCCTTACAGAGGCTCTGACCTAAATGTGGTCCAACAGTTTGAAGACTAATGCTAACGGCTATAGCAAAAATACATTGAGCAGGCAAATGGATTCTGAAATGTTGCCCGAATGCCCAGACTAGCTGACTTGCTAACTGTCCGCATACGTTAGGATCAAGTGTACGTGATTAGCAGCGTGATTAGCAGCGTGATTAGCAGCGTGATTAGCAGCGTGACTAGCAGCGTGATTAGCAGCGTGATTAGCAGCGTGACTAGCAGCGTGACTAGCAGCGTGACTAGCAGCGTGACTAGCAGCGTGACTAGCAGCGTGATTAGCAGCGTGATTAGCAGCGTGACTAGCAGCGTGACTAGCAGCGTGATTAGCAGCGTGATTAGCAGCGTGATTAGCAGCGTGATTAGCAGCGTGACTAGCAGCGTGATTAGCAGCGTGATTAGCAGCGTGATTAGCAGCGTGATTAGCAGCGTGATTAGCAGCGTGATTAGCAGCGTGATTAGCAGCGTGACTAGCAGCGTGACTAGTAGCGTGATTAGCAGCGTGACTAGCAGCGTGACTAGCAGCGTGATTAGCAGCGTGATTAGCAGCGTGACTAGCAGCGTGACTAGCAGCGTGATTAGCAGCGTGATTAGCAGCGTGACTAGCAGCGTGACTAGCAGCGTGACTAGCAGCGTGACTAGCAGCGTGACTAGCAGCGTGACCAGCAGCGTGACCAGCAGCGTGACCAGCAGCGTGACCAGCAGCGTTATTAGCAGCATGATTAGCAGCGTGACTAGCAGCATGATTAGCAGCGCGATTAGCAGCGTTATTAACAGCGTGATTAGCAGCGTGATTAGCAGCGTGATTAGCAGCGTGATTAGCAGCGTGATTAGCAGCGTGACTAGCAGCGTGATTAGCAGCGTTATTAACAGCGTGATTAGCAGCGTTATTAACAGCGTGATTAGCAGCGTGATTAGCAGCGTGACTAGCAGCGCGATTAGCAGCGTTATTAACAGCGTGATTAGCAGCGTGATTAGCAGCGTGATTAGCAGCGTTATTAACAGCGCGATTAGCAGCGTTATTAACAGCGTGATTAGCAGCGTGATTAGCAGCGTGATTAGCAGCGTTATTAGCAGCGTGATTAGCAGCGTGACTAGCAGCGTGACTAGCAGCGTGATTAGCAGCGTGATTAGCAGCGTGATTAGCAGCGTGATTAGCAGCGTGACTAGCAGCGTGATTAGCAGCATGATTAGCAGCGTGATTAGCAGCGTGATTAGCAGCGTGATTAGCAGCGTGATTAGCAGCGTGATTAGCAGCGTGACTAGCAGCGTGACTAGCAGCGTTATTAACAGCGTGATTAGCAGCGTTATTAACAGCGTGATTAGCAGCGTTATTAACAGCGTGATTAGCAGCGTGATTAGCAGCGTGACTAGCAGCGCGATTAGCAGCGTTATTAACAGCGTGATTAGCAGCGTGATTAGCAGCGCGATTAGCAGCGTTATTAACAGCGTGATTAGCAGCGTGATTAGCAGCGTGATTAGCAGCGTGATTAGCAGCGTGATTAGCAGCATGATTAGCAGCGTGATTAGCAGCTCTGTAACTCCTCCCTCCTTCAACTGGGCTTCTGAATTGCTGTTGCTGTTTTAGCGCATTTAGCCCCTTGTGTCTGTTTAAGGCTGCCTCAAGCTTGGAGCTGGATTGTTATCGTAAAGCAGTGGTTCCCAACTAGTAAGAATCGGAACCAAGCCTTAAAAGGAACAGGCCACCAAAAGGTACGTATCAACTTGTCTAAGTTTAGGTAAGATATACAATATCACAGTATGGAAGAACTGTGTGCCCTCAGTCACGCAAAAAGACGTGTTAGCGTTTGGCCTCTCCCAGCATATTCCTATAGCTCCAAACTGGGGTGAAATTAGAAGCGAGCAAGCTCTTCCACAAGCACAAAGACCAGACAGGTACACATTAACTCGTCTAAGCTCAGGTAAGAACATCTCAGTATGGAAAGACGGTGGCCTGTTCCTTTAACCGGGAAGACATGTTCAGACCCAAAGAAAGAATTTCAATAAGCCTACAAAGCTGAAATCATGATGAAAAAAGCAACCAGTGATTTTACAGACTCAGAGGTCGTGTTTCATACGTTTTCAGAAGGTAAATATTAAGGTTAAGGTGTGCTTCATGGTTCCCTGTGACCCCTCCTTTGATGCGGCTGGAGCGGCCTGTATAAGGAGCCACCTCCAGATGCGGAGCCAGTGGAACATTACCATGCGGCTCTGCTCGCTGAAAGGTGTGAAATGTTCTCGGGAACGCGTTGGGAAAGTTCAGAATGACCACAACAATTTGAGCTTACTGTAACTAACTCCCTTTTCACAGGGCACGGGGCCTTCAGAGCGTTTGGGTGACCCGCTGCTGTGGGGTTCACAGGGGTCCCTCATGTGCCTGGCTCGTGTTGGTGAGGCGTGGTTGGGAATCACTGAACAAACACGCGACCGTTCGTCCATCGCACCAATAAGCATCTGTCCAAGTCCCGGTTCGCCCTGACCTCCCGAGTGAAACCCAAGTACGCCAGCGTTTCGACAGAGCAGGAAGGACTGTTTATTTTCAGAACGAGCCCAGAAAGACATTGAAGTGATCTGCCAAATGCTCTGGATCCCATTCGTTCTTCATAATTTAAGGCATTTTCGTTGGCGCCTGCATCTGTGTTGTCACAAAAGCCAAATGAGAAGTTTCAGTGGGTGACGGCTGAGTCAATATCTACATTTTCTCTGAAAATAATCCTTTCAGTTTGTTCGTAGAAGATACAATTATAGTCCAAAACATATTCAGCTGCAGGATTTTCTGGAATTTGGTAAATCTTGGGTCAAGTTTTTTCTAAAAGTTGCCCATTGTATCCAGTTTGCTTTTGAATATCTGAATTGACTTTCATTCCAATGTGAAAAATTACGAATGTATCATTTGTATGTAAGATTCGGGCATTACATTGGCATTAAAAGTGTTGAATTGAACTTGCTGCTCCTTGCATGTCACTTTATATGCAGTGATGAATCCAGTCTGGAATAATGAATCTGGATCTAAAGGTCTGTGTTAAAGCTGTGGCCAACACGGTCAACACATGAACTATGCTAACAGACGTGTAGCAAAAGGAAAATAGTTTTGGTGTTACGATGGTGGTTGGTTTGTTGTGTTAGTGACCCTGAGGTTAGCATAGCGCCCTTATTTTCCATCACGATGGCCTCTACGACGCACAAGGTTCAATTGCTTTTCAGGGTTTCCACTAGCTAGGTTTTCTGGATTGTCTTCTCTGAAAAAAAAAAAAAAAAAAAATTCCAGAACCTCCAAAAACAATTGATCCCAGGTGTGTAAGAAAGAAAAGGCACCATGCTAACAAAGGTTAAACATGCACTAATATTCACTTTTTTCCCCAGATAAAAAGCTACATAATGCACCTTTAAGCTCAGTTTTGGTCAAATATCAATCATAGTGATGTGAAGGTAAAAGCTTAAATGTTGTGGTTGAGTGATTAGTGCTGTTGCCTCACAGCAAGAAGGTGTCAGTCTCTGTAGAGCCTGTTCCTCCTCGGTGTGAGATGATTTTCCTTCCATTCCCATAGCGACGGCTCAGGACTAACCCTCCGTCTGATCCACACAATGTAGTTGTACAACTGTGTAAAAACAAATAAAGCACTTGACTGTTGTAGACATATGATCCGTACCAGCCCAAACACTGTCTGCTGAGTTCAGAGGATGATGCCGGGACAGGATTATGAAGTACAGGACACACAAGACCCTGAAATGAAATCCCGTACAGATACATATTGTCCGCAAAGACTTCTCAAAACTCTAGATCGGACATGACGCTTGTTAACGTGGCAAACGTGGCGGCCATCTTGTGCCCGGCTGGCGAGGCTAACCCCAATGTAAAACCAGGAGCAACATTTTGAACAGCAGAATGAGACACACTCATTGTTTGTGATGTTTATTACTTCTAAGTCTCGGATCTCAGTCAGGATCAGCTCATTTCTCTGTCTGTTCAGCCGTATTAGCTTTGTTTTCTTTATTATTTCCAAGGTTCAGTGTTAGCACTCACTGCATCACTATCCCATATTCAACAAATATTGGTCATGTGGCGTTAGAAAGTACAAACACTGTTTAAAAGTAGAAAACAAATGTAATGTTTGATATAAATAGAAGTGAATGATTTGAAGTGTTTGACAGAGACATGAACAAATGGAGTTAAAGTCTGAGCCCCCTATAAAACAGGAATAACGGCAAAGATAAGTGCTGTTTCCATTTGATCACACTGGGTTAGAAGGGCCAGTCACAAGATGGCCGCCAGATGGCCATGTCCTATCTAGAGTTATATTAAAGATGTTTTTTGTCCGATTTTAAGCATTCAAGAGCTGTTGAACCACCTTTCTTTATTTCATAGAAAAATAAATGAATAATTCAGCGTTTGTTTAAGTAATGGTAGAGGAAAGTTCTGTTTTTTCCTTTCTTTCTTTCTTTCTCTCTCTATGCTGTCTGCAATACAGTATGATGTGCTTATATTTTTGAACATGAAACAAAGGACATAGAAATGTGATTTTTAAAGAAATTGGAAATGGAGACTAATGATCTTTTCTAAAACTGCACGACCCCGAGAGCAGTCCTGAGATCTGTGGCTTGTGGAGTTAAAGTTCTTTTTTATGCTTTTCTGGCCAAAATAGTTGGAAGCTGATACTAGCTTCCAACCTCCTCAATACAATCCCATGTCCTGTCCCGGGACATTAAAGGAGAAACATGGCACAGTTAGCCCCAGCTGCTCTCACAGTGACAGGGGAAATGCATTATGTGTAATAGTCCGGGCGGCTCGCTGCTTGTTCAGGACGGAAACGATCGAACAGACCCTGTTTCCTCCGATCCGCTGACTCTGCTGCCCCGGGAGAGGAACGTCCTGTGCTTCTGGACAGGTATAGTTGTGAGGGAGCTTTAAAAGGTGCTATTTTCGCTTTTTAAAAGACTTTTGGACACCTTCACATTGGTATTTGCTCTTAAAAATTTAGAGTCGTGTCAAATATGCATATGGAGTGTTTTTGCACTTGCACTGGACGCTCGAAGCACTTACGCAGCACTGGGGAGGTTCAAAAGGAACTGTTTTGGAGTCGGTCTCCCCGTCTCGCTGGATAAGTGAGCAAAACACTGACAAAAACACGACCAAAAAAATATAAAAACAAAAATTCAGCTACAACGCAACAAAAATGTTATCATCAGTATTGTAGTGTCAAATGAGGCGCTGCACCGGCCTAGCAGGCTGCAAGCTCCAGTGGAGACGCTTTTAGATTTGGGAAAAAGCGCTCAGTTAAGGCGGGGACTGAGAGGTTATTAAAACAGTTCAGTCAAAATGTCCATTTGTAATGAAGTATTAGTATTTGGCACCTTTTGAGACAACCTGGTCACAAATGGAGCTTAGGGAAACTGCTGAAGGAATCTTTGTTTTCACTGTTATTGTTGTTTTGCACCACAAAGCGATAAAGGAAATATGACAGAATGAATGAAAGTATCAGTAGTGTTGAATATATCACTCAACACTACTGATATCATGGCCTGGGGGGTATATATGGCCAGGGCCATGACAGAGCATGAGGTAGAACTGGTGCGTTCATGTGGACTGGGGAGCTTGTTTTCTCGAGATGTGACATCATTTTATGATTTGATTAGCGCTTAGCTCAGCCAATTAGTTAAATGTGTTTTTTCGGTCTCAAAAGCTAACATTAGTTTGTTTGTTTAAAAAAAAAAAGAACTTTTTCCAAGTATTGATGTCAGGCATTTCACTCACAATTTTGTTGCTGTGAGGCTGACGACAGTTCACACTAAACTCAAAAGGAGCAAATCTCACATTAGACGATGAAAGAAATCACACATGACCACATGAACGCCCCAGATCTAGCCTCTAACACTGGGCATAGTATATTCAGTAGTATATCGTTTAGTATAGCAGCCATTCCCAAAGTCCATGACATCGTGGGCCCCGATCACTCCCAAGTTCACTTGGGGCACCCCAATATTTATACTTTTTATTTTATAGACTAGACTTTTGATGTCCAGTTGAATTGATTTACCCCTCCTGGAGCCGCCACCTTAACATGGACCCTTATGAGAGACCAACAGGCCTGAGAATCGTGAGGCCGTCCTTCTGTGGACCCCCCACCTGCAGGAGGAGCCATAAGGGGCTGGTGCAGTGAGATTTGAGCAGCTGCCCCCACAACCAAGTGGAAGAAGATGGATGGATGGATGAATTTATTTCTGTGTGTTTACCACCCTGGGTGATATCAATCTTTCTTGTATTCTATTTTATAATATATTCCGAGGAGGTTGTTCTTATTTTAAAGCTAAAATGACATACAAAGCAACATATAACAACGGCTGTAGGCTACAGAGCCTACTGGTTTAATGTAGTAAGTAATCAGAATAAATGTTTTTCCACATACTTGTTTTGTAGAAAAGCATGTCTTGGTTAGAAAACATAATGATAAAGAAAGACACGCTCAAAGTGTTCATCATGTTGCCCTGAATTTGTTAGCATAATGCACATAGCTAAACGTGAAAGCTTGTTATCATGTCCTGTCCAGCCCCGTCTCGCTCTTGTACTGTCTTTTCCACATGATTTCAAATGATAAAACATGCAGTAGTCCCAGCTGGGGCGCCCCAAACTATGTTAACAGGCTCCAGTCCTGCAGGTTTTGTCCTATTTGCACTCCCCTCTCTCCACAGTGTCCTGGAGCTGTGCCGGCGAGTGTGTGCCAGGCCCATCCCAGTGCTTTCCACCTCACTGAGCTTCAGGTCGCGGTGCACACAGGAGCGCGGAGGTCTACGGCAGATTCAGCCCAACACGACTGTAACAGCACAGAGAGGACCAGAGAAAAGCTCACAAAAGAGCATTCAAATCCCCAAATCCACACTCAAATAAGTCTGGATACAAGAGTGAAAAAGTCACAACAGGTTTTAGTTTTAACAGTGTTTTCTTTAGAGACGCTGAGATTTGAGCTAAAGGCTACAGTTGAGATTGAACACAGAGGAGCTTCAGTTAGAGATTCAAAAACATGTGTGATGTTGGTCAGTATAAAGGACTTCCAGTCATAAGAATAATGAGACAGGTTTGTGAATCCAATAATGATCAGGGAAAACATGTGGACATTTTCTTTCTTTCCCATAGAGTTGTATCGGCGCCTGCACCAACTGACTTAGAGTTCTAAAACATGAACACGACCTATCTAAGGTGCTCACAGTTGGTTTGGAGGTGAGTCAGGTGCTTCTGTTAAAGTGCCAGTTGTTTTATGTGTCAAATAAAGCGCAGGATAAGACAAGATCGTCCTTTGTTGATCTCACAATGGAGAGATTCACTTGTTAAATCAGCTCTCAAGAAACACTCAACACGCCCAAAAAAAAGACAATCATAAAAGGCAAAAAATAAAGAATAAAGTTAGAGCAGACTATGAAAAAATATCAGCTGTGCAAATTCTTTCAGTCTTTCAGAGTGCACATTTAAGCAGTGGCACATACACAAAAAAAGCCAACTTAGTCAACAGGCGGCGTTCGCATGATGAGAACTGAGATGGAGGGCAGCTGAAGATTCCGTGCTGGAAACTATGGTAACTGTGACAATGCGGATGTTTATGGACTTATAGTTAAAATCTCTGCCTTAACCTGAAACAAAAACTGGCACAAAGTTCCATGTCGTCACTGTCTGCACAACCTCTTGGCCAAGACAATACTTGCTTTTCAGTCATGTGACTTTTGTCGTTATGGCGGCCATTTTGAATACCGCAGTAGAATTACACAGTACTACAACATGTAACAATATCTCTACTCAGGATGAAAATGAAAGACATTTGATTGACAGTAAAAACACGACCCCAGTCATGCACGTTTATGTGAAGAAACTAGTGAGTCAGTGTTTAAGCTGCTCAAGACGTTAGCATGTTACTGGTTAGCATTTAGCTTCAACAGCTCAGTTCCAACCTCTCCAAGAGAAAGCCCTAGTATTTCCTCATGAGACACACATGTGTTTATAGTGTTGAAGCCATTGACAGTTGATCGATGACAGTTGCTAACCGGTAGCATGCTAACGTCTTCAGCAGCCTAAACCCTGACTCAGACTGAGACTGTTGACATGACAAACTGTAAAAATCAAATTTCTGTTCCCTCTTTGATGTGTTCATTTAGTCTTCAGAGTGAAGCAGATCTTTAGTAAATCCTGCTGTAGCTCAACAGACAGAGCTGCTACGTCTGTGCCACTCGCTGGTTTCTTCACATAAACGTGCGTCTCTGGGGCCGTGTTTTTACTGTTTTCTTCTTGAGCGATGATAACGAGTACATAAACATGCCACTGTCAATCAGTTGTCTTTCATTTTCATCCTGAGTAGAGATATTGTTACATGTTGTAGTACTGCAATATGCTACTTCGGTATTCAAAATGGCCGCTGAAACAATGCGTGAGGTCATTGGAAACGCATGTATACACTGGAACCAGCACATATATGATCAAATAGACATTTAAGCTTGGACGACGTGTCTACTTCCTCGCGGCAGCATCATGACCGGCCGACAGCCCAGGGAACCAAACTGCCCTGCCGTGCACAGTACATCTGTGCACAGTTTAGTGACTTCTTTCATTTGCTGATTGTTTTAAACAGTTATATCAACATGCAAATATCTCACCGTGACCTTTTAAAAGTGTCAAACTAGCAGGGGATTAGGCTAAAGGGCTCACTATGAGGACAAACATCTATTCAGCATGTTCAATTCCGATGTGTTCCTGAACGACGACGCCCGTGTTTACCCTTACATCACCTGGACTCGCAGATGGTCTCTGTGTTTGCCTCAGGGCAGCTCGGACCATCTGCTCAGGCTGACCCCATCACTACAGTACTGTACGCTTGGTTTTCCAGTGACCTGGTCGGACCGCTCGTGTCCCGTTATACAAACCAAATCAGTTTTTGCTAACACCTTTAAGCAGCTGGCTGAGGTGCAGCTGGTAAGTGTACATTAGTCACGTCAGTCGCCTCCCACTCCGCTGAACACGTCCAGGTCCGTCTTAGCCCTCATTATAAAGCGAGTGGATCAAAACAATGAAACATGAGCCGGTGCGCGGAGGCGGGACCTAATCTGTGTCTTCGCTCAGGATGCCTCTGAACACCTGGCTCATTCTGTCCTGCCTTTATTGCCTTGTGCAGCTGAATGCTCTCATTAGAGCTGCTCTGTGTTTACGGCTGTGTGTGAAAGCAGCCCTTTCCATTCAAACAGGCATTCGCTTTCATGGAAAATATTGACAAATTTTGCTCTTTTTTTTTTTTACAAATCTTCAGAAATAATAAATGCTTAAATTTGTTGCATTTGTGGCTGTAAATATATCGTTTGGGGACTTTAAGGCATTCAACTTGACTTGCTGCTACTTCCATAAACCCTGCCCTGGGTTTACATGGGCTTTGACAGTATTTTTCCTGTGCGTTTGATCCGTCCTTTAAGCAGCGCCCGGGGGAACCATCACCAGACCCTCAGGCAGTATCGTGGTCAGGGGTCCTAGCTCACTAGTCTGCTGGGATGTTCTGATGGGAGGAACCAGGGCACCAGGGGGAACAAACAACCTCCACATGGATTCAAACAGAAATACTATTTAAGTGTTCAGGACAGTATTATTGTTTTGTGACTTCATTTATTTATTTTGAATCATGCGCATCAACCCTCTCAAAGCTGTCATGGGAACGACACAGGGAAAACAACCTTTCAGTTTCACCAACAGCACAGTTTGCAACTGCATGGTGTCGCAATGAGCACACTTTGAGCTCAGAACTGATCCGATGATGGACTATGGGCTTTAAAAACATGGTCGCTGACATAATATATCCCTGAAAATCCAATCCACGGTAACGGGTTTTTCTGTGTGGAGTTTGTATGTTCTCCTCGTGTCTGCGTAGGTTTCCTCCGGGTTCTCCGGTTTCCCCTACCACTAAAAACATGTACAATAGGCCAGGATGAATGAGAGTGTGAGTGAATGTATGGAGGTCAGAGGGACCGTGTGCAGTCGCAACAGCGCTTCTGACAGTCTCCCCCAGGGGAAACTGAAGCTACAAACATGGTTTACCACCACCGAGTGTGGATGTACAATGTACAGTTGTCTCATGTAAAGCGCTTTGTGACTAAATGTCTGTGAAAGGCGCTAAATAAAGATCTTCTTCTTCTTCTTCTTCAATCCACTTTATTTATATCGCACTATTGAAAACAACAAAGTTGACCAAAGTGTCGTACAAAAAAGACAATATAAAACACAGTCATATATACACATATATATACACATATACAGTGGTATAAGAGGGCGATTTGAACAGTAAAAGTCAACTTCCAAACTAGCTAAATGCCAAAGAGAACATGTGAGTCTTAAGGTGTGATGTAAATACAGGAAGGGAGTCGGCCTGTCTAACACAGAGGCAGCTCATTTCACAGAAAACTCTCGGTCTCCTCTGAGTTTGCGCTGGGTCCGAGGAACCACAAGCAGCGATTGATCGCAGCGAACGTGCCGGGAGCAGGACACGAGCAGGTCGGACAGATAGCGCGGAGCAAGGCCATGAAGGCATTTAAACACAAATATAATCGTTTTAAAATCAATTCTGTATTGGACTGGAAGACAAAACCGGTGAAATGTGATCATGCCAGTTGAACCAGCTGCAGAAGTGTGAGCGAGGACTGGCTAATGCCGGCGTACAGAGTGTTATAGTAGTCCAGCCACGTCGTAACAAAAGCATGAATCAATATTTCAAAGTGACTAGAAAGTGAGGACTTTATTTTTGCGAGCTGCCTCAGATGGAAAAAAACTGGCCTTCACCACAGCACGAACCTGCATGTCAAATTCAAAATCTTGATCCATTTTAACACCAAGGTTTGACCCAGTGGGTTTAACAAACTGTGTCAGGGGTCCCCAGTTTGCAGAGGCAGCTCTACCAACTAGAACCTCTGTCTTTTTATCATTGAAATGCAGAAAGTTAGCGGACATCAAGGGTCTGATTTCATTAACACACTCCAACAGTTGAGTGGCACTGAACGCATTCTCACGCTTAAAGGGATGTTTCAGGATTTCTGACATAGGGCCTCATTTCCTAGTTATCCAGAGTGTTGCTGATTTCTGGAGATATTTTTTTTGTCATTCATGCAGTTCTTATATTTGAAGAGTTAGATGGCGCTAGGCGAGTTCAAGGCTAGCGCATTTCTATGGTATCAGCTAGCCTGCATTAAAAACAGTGTGACCCGCTCCACTGAGCACCTGAGGCAAATCACTTATAACACCAGACTAACCATATACATGTCTGTGTCCATAGAATCATTTTGGAATATAACTGACCTGCATCACATGAATGATCGCATTTTGAGGGACTATTTTCTAGCAATCTCACACTAGCTTATACAACCACGAAGCTGATGCTGCTCAAATATAAGTTATTTTAAATGCAAAGTGGTTAAAATTACTCTATCGGCACAGACATTTATATCGTTTGGCGTTATAAGTGATTTGCCAAAAGATTCTGTTTTCCCCTTGGCGAGGTCACGCCCCCTTCTATGACACGATGCCGTCTGTATAGTTAAAAGCTGAAAAATCCCTTTTAAATGAATTGCTTCCTTGTGCTTACTTTATCACATGCTACATATGTTTGGGTGTTTGTGAAGGATTAACAAGTGATTAGGAAATCCTTTTTCAATGACTAACAATGCGATACAAAGTGAAGCCAGTTTGATTTCATACAAACGGATGCTTCTCTTTGGGGTCATTTATCAAGACAGGTTCTAAATACTAAAGTGCAAGCTGAAAAAGAATATAGAATATCTTCATACATGCTACGCCTAATTTACCCTTTGAAATACTCTCCCTCAGAGAACACGAGTGCTGCGTGAGTAAAAAAAAAAGCACAAATGATTTGGCTGCCACTCCACTTTTGCACATGCTGCTCATTTTGCGCGTGAACAAACGCGTAGCAAATGCCCCACAGTGTACTAAATGACTGAATAACTTAGTAAAAGGAGGCATTTCAAAGCGAGTTCAAAGCAAAGTGAGCAGAAATGTGCAGGAATTGGATTTAATACACAAGAAACAGACCTGCGCTCACTCGGCTGAGGTGGATAATGCTCAGGGCTCACGGGAGACTCTCCCTGAGCGAACCATGATGATGAATCAATTTCACAGCCGTGTGTGGAATTTACATGCGCTCCAGCCTGGTGGTCCTCCCCTGGGTTCTCCTGTTTCCTCATCTACATAAGAGGAACTTCGAGTCGGGAGAACAGTCAGATTGTTTGTCGGTCAGGATGAAATAACCCAGTCCTTTCTCTGGCAGATAAGTGACGAGTGAAGCAAACAAGGAAAACACACGGCGTATCAGTCAAAACAAACATGGCGGCGTTCATGTGTGAAGAATGGCACAGAGGACTGAACAGCAGAGAGGACGTCAGCACAATCAGAACAACATTAGTAATAATAATGGCTTACACTTGTATTGTGCAACACAGTATTTATTCACACCATCTACTGTTGCAAATTAGCTACAGCCACCCATTGGGGTAGAGTGACGGAAGCAAGGCTGCCAATCTGTGCCATCGGCCCCCCAACCACCACCAACCACTCATTCATTGTGGCCTATTGTACATGATTTTAGTGGTAGGGGAAACGAAGTACCTGAAGAAACCTACGCCGACACGGGGAGAACACGCAAACTCCACAGAGAAAGGCCCCTCCGCCCGGGAATCGAACCCGGGACCTTCTGGCTGTGAAACACAAACCACTGCACCACCGTGCCGCCAACAGCAGACCTCAGAACAGTCAGAGCAATCCCAATAATCAGGTCAGAGCAATTAGAACGATCAGCACAATCAGAACTGGGGATGGGTATATCGTTAAGGATTTATCGATACTATTACTCTTATCGATACTCCTTATCGATGTGGTACTTTAACGGTACTCTTATCGATGCTCCTTATCGATGTGGTACTTTAACGGTACTCTTATCGATACTCCTTATCGATGTGGTACTTTAACGGTACTCTTATCAATACTCCTTATCGATGTGGTACTTTAACGGTACTCTTATCGATGCTCCTTATCAATGTGGTACTTTAACGGTACACTTATCGATGCTCCTTATCGATGTGGTACTTTAACGGTACACTTATCGATGCTCCTTATCGATGTGGTACTTTAACGGTACTCTTATCGATACTCCTTATCGATGTGGTACTTTAACGGTACTCTTATCGATACTACTCCTTATCGATGTGGTACTTTAACGGTACTCTTATCAATACTCCTTATCGATGTGGTACTTTAACGGTACTCTTATCGATACTCCTTATCGATGTGGTACTTTAACGGTACTCTTATCGATACTCCTTATCGATGTGGTACTTTAACGGTACTCTTATCGATACTCCTTATCGATGTGGTACTTTAACGGTACTCTTATCGATACTACTCCTTATCGATGTGGTACTTTAACGGTACTCTTATCGATACTCCTTATCGATGTGGTACTTTAACGGTACTCTTATCGATACTACTCCTTATCGATGTGGTACTTTAACGGTACTCTTATCGATACTCCTTATCGATGTGGTACTTTAACGGTACTCTTATCGATACTACTCCTTATCGATGTGGTACTTTAACGGTACTCTTATCGATACTCCTTATCGATGTGGTACTTTAACGGTACTCTTATCGATACTCCTTATCGATGTGGTACTTTAACGGTACTCTTATCGATACTCCTTATCGATGTGGTACTTTAACGGTACTCTTATCGATACTCCTTATCGATGTGGTACTTTAACGGTACTCTTATCGATACTCCTTATCGATGTGGTACTTTAACGGTACTCTTATCGATACTACTCCTTATCGATGTGGTACTTTTATCGGTTCTTTGAAAGGAAACAAAAAAGCTTAGATAAAGGCTACAGTATAGAGGCAGTATATTTATTTCCTCTTACAAAATTCCTCTACATTTGGACCTTGTTTATTTTCAAACACATACACAGGGGAATCCCTCGGGCGGCCAGGGGAGGACAGTCAGGAAGGCTCAGGACCGGGCAGGGGGGCGCCGGGGGCGGGCTCTTCCTAATGACCACACTTCTGGTAAACTCAACGGCAGAGCACCGGACTGAGTAAACCCTGACTAAGGGTGTATTCCGACCTGCACTGTTTGGTCCACTTTAAGCGGGCCAGGGTTCGTTTTGATCTTTTATGCAGGTGTTTCAGGTGGTCTGGGTCCACTTCCAAACGGACTCTGGTGCGGTTCACTTCAGGTGTGAATACAAACCACTGTTGATCCCAAACAACTGCAGGATACATGCCCCTTTTTGGGCTTAATAAGCCACCATAGCAAGGCCCCGTGGGAAAAGTTAGCCCTTCACTAACGCTAATACTGAATGGATGATACAAACAATGATAGTCCGGGAGCCAGACCCCCTCCTCAGGCACATTTTTGCTACCTTTTCCAAACTAGTATCTTTCAATAGAGCAGGGGTCACCAACCTTATTTCAGCTGAGGGCTACTTTAAGAGCATTAAGTTGTTCGAGGGCTACCAGTTAAAAACAAATCCTAAAGACTTTAACGTACACTGTTCACTTATAGGATATTGACCCCATATTATATTAAAATAGCTTTATTTTAAACTCATACTGAGTCACAAGAAGCGAAATAACTGTAACTTTAAGAATTAGATTCAAGAAAATGAAGTGTTTTACACTTTAGAAAAAGTCCCAAGGGCTACTGGACATGCCCCAAAGGGCCCCTGGGTGCCCGCGGGCACCACGTTGGTGACCCCTGCAATAGAGTATATCTTGGGTCATTACCAGTGGGGACACCCCATTGCAACTCGGCCCTGTTCGGCTGTGGGACCCCAAAAACCACTTTAACGGGACAGGCTTCAGATGGAACTTTGTGATTCTATCCAAAGTAGTGCTGTGGTCACATACAGAGTCACAGATTAATGAGCCGTGGACAGACCTGGAGCAACGAGGACACACTGACCCTTGTGGACATTTGGGCAGAAGCACTAACACAACTGCTGGAAAAGACACACAGAAATGTGTTCGTGTTTAGCATGTTTAGCGAGAAAATGAAGTGGTTTCCTGAACAGCTACGTCAAAGTGGAAAAAACTTCCTCAACCTTAAATAAAAATACGAGACGCATTAAAGAAGAATGGAGGAACAAGACCAACAGTTTGTCCAGGTCAGTAGACGACCCTTCATCTGCACAAAACTCCTCTTCCTCCAGCTGCTCCGGTGAAGCTGAGGTTAAAGGTCAGTGGTTTAGCCTCTCACGTTTCTTTGATTATCATAGTAAGCGTCAAATATTCATTTTTATTTCATTTGTTGTGGTTGTTGTGTCCAACGGGAGCCTCGATCGTCACACACGTGTCTGTGTTTACCAAATATAGTTCACTTGCAAAAAGTCTGAATACGAACCGCACCAAACGAAAATGTCCACTTCTGACCCCGAACAAACAAGCGGAACAAAGGACTTTTCTTGTCTGAATACAAATGCACCTTAAAGTGCCCATCAGCATTCAACAGGAGCCATTTTGTGTCCAATGTGCATATAATGTCTGGAAATACTAAAGACTTATTTTACATTCATATTATTTTTGAAAATGTAAATGATGGAGTTAAAACCAGATTTATTTTTGAAATGTCTCATCTACAACCTGCCATGCCTTTGTGAAATCACTTCATCTTTTCCTTGCTGCATTATTCACATTATTAGACATTTGGATCCGGGGTGCCTAAACCTTGGCACTCGTCTGCACTGTTCAAACGCCAGTGTTTGGAAAAATGCTGCAGCGGTTTGCCAGAAAGAGAGGATATTTGAACCAAATGGAAACATAGCCTCTACTCTTGTTTTACATAATTGTTTATTTCATTCTAACAAGGTTAAATTCAAGAACAGAATGATTACCCCAGCATTATGAAACGATCGATTCAATAATGTGCTTTCCCGAGGCTCTGAAACAATAATCCTGAAAAGCAGAGACTATGAAAACAGAGATAACAGAGACTCTGGGCGACACTTGCACTAAACGCTTGTACTGTGCCGTCTGAAGGAGAGGGCGATGCTCCACAGCTGAGGTCCTTCCACGTTGGAGAGACATTCTGCAGGTAAATAGCAGCAGTACTGATCAATGCGGTATTGATTTCACTGAGACTTTCAAAGAGGAAATAGCACTGACTCACCGGGCCATCGGTTCGCCCACTTATTGGCCTTGTGGGCTGGAAGGACAAATTTCTCGAAAAAAAATCAATCAAAGTCAGACGTGGGCAGTAATCAGCGAGACAGTCAAGTCTACATTTACATGGGAAAACTTTCAAAGGCAGTTTTACGCTCTGAGGGGAGCACTGAGGGGAGCACAGAGGGGAGCACTGAGGAGAGCACTGAGGGGAGCACTGAGAGGAGCACTGAGGGGAGCACTGAGGGGAGCACTGAGGGGAGCACTGAGGGGAGCACTGAGGGGAGCACAGAGGGGAGCACAGAGGGGAGCACTGAGGGGAGCACAGAGGGGAGCACAGAGGGGAGCACTGAGGGGAGCACAGAGGGGAACACTGAGGGGAGCACTGAGGGGAGCACAGAGGGGAGCACTGAGGGGAGCACTGAGGGGAGCACTGAGGAGAGCACTGAGGGGAGCACAGAGGGGAACACTGAGGGGAGCACTGAGGGGAGCACTGAGGGGAGCACTAAGGGGAGCACTGAGGGGAGCACTGAGGGGAGCAGAGAGGGGAGCACTGAGGGGAGCACTGAGGAGAGCACTGAGGGGAGCACTGAGGGGAACACTGAGGGGAGCACTGAGGAGAGCACTGAGGGGAACACTGAGGGGAGCACTGAGGGGAGCACTGAGGGGAGCACTGAGGGGAGCACTGAGGGGAGCACTGAGGGGAGCACTGAGGAGAGCACTGAGGGGAGCACAGAGGGGAACACTGAGGGGAGCACTGAGGGGAGCACTGAGGGGAACACTGAGGGGAGCACTGAGGAGAGCACTGAGGAGAGCACTGAGGGGAGCACTGAGGGGAGCACAGAGGGGAACACTGAGGGGAGCACTGAGGAGAGCACTGAGGAGAGCACTGAGGGGAGCACTGAGGGGAGTACTGAGGGGAGCACTGAGGAGAGCACTGAGGAGAGCACTGAGGAGAGCACTGAGGAGAGCACTGAGGGGAGCACTGAGGGGAGCACTGAGGGGAGCACTGAGGGGAGCACTGAGGAGAGCACTGAGGGGAGCACTAAGGGGAGCACTGAGGGGAGCACTGAGGGGAGCACAGAGGGGAGCACAGAGGGGAGCACTGAGGGGAGCACTAAGGGGAGCACTGAGGGGAGCACTGAGGAGAGCACTGAGGAGAGCAGAGAGGAGAGCACTGAGTGGAGCACTGAGGGGAGCACTGAGGGGAGCACTGAGGGGAGCACTGAGGGGAGCACAGAGGGGAGCACTGAGGGGAGCACTGAGGGGAGCACTGAGGAGAGCACTGAGGGGAGCACAGAGGGGAGTTTCATGATATCATAAGTAACAAACATGTTGGATGAGATCTGAGATCCGCTGAGTCCACTCACAATCAAGGCTGACCATCGGGAGCTCGGGGTTTCCCAGAGGCTCATGTACTTTTTGGACTCGTCATTTTGGGGTCTCACCGGCACGATTCTTTCGAGAAGACGGGTCGTGTGTGGTCTCTGGATTTGCTTAGTCTGGCTTCATCCTTCAGGTCAGATATGGGCAAACTTTGTGATGCGAGGGCCACATTGGGGATTTGAACTTTCCACGAGGGCCAGACCAGATGTGAATTTGGTTGTTTCAAACAATTACAATTCTCAAATAGACTGTAATCACCTAAACTCATTTAAAGAGCCACAAAAGTGCAGCAGTTATGCATTATCTTATTTTCGGCCTTATTAGGCCATGCATGTTAAGCTTGGTCATGTTGTGAGGGCCGGATTGAAGGGCTAGATGGGCCGCATCTGGCCCCCAGGCCTTAGCTAGCCCATACCTTATTTGGATGAACAGAAAGAGCTGCTCCTCAGCTGCTTCACACTTTTTATGCTTTTAAATATACCATGGTTTCCCCATCGTTTTCTTAGAAAAGAGCAGCGAGCAGGACTAAACCAGGACTAAACCAGGACTAAACCAGGACTAAACCAGGACTAAACCAGGGCTAAACCAGGACTAAACCAGGACTAAACCAGGTCTAAACCAGGACTAAATCAGGACTAAACCAGGACTAAACCAGGACTAAACCAGGACTAAACCAGGACTAAACCAGGACTAAACCAGGGCTAAACCAGGACTAAACCAGGACTAAACCAGGTCTAAACCAGGACTAAATCAGGACTAAACCAGGACTAAACCAGGACTAAACCAGGACTAAACCAGGTCTAAACCAGGATTAAACCAGGTCTAAACCAGGACTAAACCAGGACTAAACCAGGACTAAACCAGGGCTAAACCAGGACTAAACCAGGATTAAACCAGGACTAAACCAGGTCTAAACTAGGACTAAACCAGGTCTAAACCAGGACTAAACCAAGTCTAAACCAGGATTAAACCAGGTCTAAACCAGGACTAAACCAGGTCTAAACCAGGATTAAACCAGGTCTAAACCAGGACTAAACCAGGTCTAAACCAGGATTAAACCAGGTCTAAACCAGGACTAAACCAGGTCTAAACCAGGATTAAACCAGGTCTAAACCAGGACTAAACCAGGATTAAACCAGGACTAAACCAGGACTAAACCAGGATTAAACCAGGTCTAAACCAGGACTAAACCAGGTCTAAACTAGGACTAAACCAGGATTAAACCAGGACTAAACCAAGTCTAAACCAGGATTAAACCAGGTCTAAACCAGGACTAAACCAGGATTAAACCAGGACTAAACCAAGTCTAAACCAGGATTAAACCAGGTCTAAACCAGGACTAAACCAGGACTAAACCAGGATTAAACCAGGTCTAAACCAGGACTAAACCAGGATTAAACCAGGACTAAACCAGGATTAAACCAGGACTAAACCAGGACTAAACCAGGATTAAACCAGGACTAAACCAGGTCTAAACCAGGATTAAACCAGGTCTAAACCAGGACTAAACCACGATTAAACCAGGACTAAACCAGGTCTAAACTAGGACTAAACCAGGTCTAAACCAGGGTTAAACCAGGACTAAACCAGGATTAAACCAGGACTAAACCAAGTCTAAACCAGGATTAAACCAGGTCTAAACCAGGACTAAACCAGGTCTAAACTAGGACTAAACCAGGACTAAACCAGGATCAAACCAGGTCTAAACCAGGACTAAACCAGGTCTAAACTAGGACTAAACCAGGATTAAACCAGGACTAAACCAGGATTAAACCAGGACTAAACCAGGTCTAAACTAGGACTAAACCAGGTCTAAACCAGGTCTAAACCAGGACTAAACCAGGACTAAACCAGGACTAAACCAGGTCTAAACTAGGACTAAACCAGGTCTAAACCAGGTCTAAACCAGGACTAAACCAGGACTAAACCAGGACTAAACCAGGGTTAAACCAGGACTAAACCAGGATTAAACCAGGACTAAACCAAGTCTAAACCAGGATTAAACCAGGTCTAAACCAGGACTAAACCAGGTCTAAACTAGGACTAAACCAGGACTAAACCAGGATTAAACCAGGTCTAAACCAGGACTAAACCAGGTCTAAACTAGGACTAAACCAGGATTAAACCAGGACTAAACCAGGATTAAACCAGGACTAAACCAGGTCTAAACTAGGACTAAACCAGGTCTAAACCAGGTCTAAACCAGGACTAAACCAGGATTAAACCAGGACTAAACCAAGTCTAAACCAGGATTAAACCAGGTCTAAACCAGGACTAAACCAGGTCTAAACTAGGACTAAACCAGGACTAAACCAGGACTAAACCAGGACTAAACCAGGATTAAACCAGGACTAAACCAAGTCTAAACCAGGATTAAACCAGGTCTAAACCAGGACTAAACCAGGATTAAACCAGGTCTAAACCAGGACTAAACCAGGTCTAAACTAGGACTAAACCAGGATTAAACCAGGACTAAACCAAGTCTAAACCAGGATTAAACCAGGTCTAAACCAGGACTAAACCAGGATTAAACCAGGACTAAACCAAGTCTAAACCAGGATTAAACCAGGTCTAAACCAGGACTAAACCAGGACTAAACCAGGATTAAACCAGGTCTAAACCAGGACTAAACCAGGATTAAACCAGGACTAAACCAGGATTAAACCAGGACTAAACCAGGACTAAACCAGGATTAAACCAGGACTAAACCAGGTCTAAACCAGGATTAAACCAGGTCTAAACCAGGACTAAACCACGATTAAACCAGGACTAAACCAGGTCTAAACTAGGACTAAACCAGGTCTAAACCAGGGTTAAACCAGGACTAAACCAGGACTAAACCAGGTGGAGAAAGGAGAACCACAGCGCTGTGTAAATAATATAATATAATATAATATGTCGGCTTTCTGTTGTTTAGGAGTAAAAAAAAAAGCATTCAACATATTGGATTATTAAAGGCTAAAGGCTAAAAAAAACATAAATGGGATGTTCTTGAACTTATTATTGTGCCCTGGTGTTGCTCTGGTGCGTCACAGGTTCTACTCTGACTGTGCAGACAGTCAGAGTGGACAGTCTTTTTTTTTGCTTCTCATTCTCTACCAAATCATCAGGTCTTTTTGTGTGAAGTTTGCATGTTTGGGTCCAGGTTTGCCTCTGCTAACACTAAAAACATGTACAACAGGGTCTCCTCTGGAGCCATGACTCCTCTGAAAACGCTCTTGTCATCTGCTTCATTAGAACTGTCTTAATCACTGTATCGACTTCAATAAATGACACATAAACATGACATTTCAGCTGCTTTTGTTTTTAGATTATCGAGTTTCTGTGGGGCATTCAATGAATTGTGTCAAAATCAAGGCCTTGAAAAGTCATTAAAAAAAAGCATTAAATTGGACTTAGAGTTAGTTTCTATAGCTTTAATCAATCTCCATTAATACTGTTAATAATACTTTCATGCTGGAAAATGTGGTACTTGTAACTGTGCTCCCGTGACAGGTCTGTACTTCACATGGTCCAGTTTGACGGTGCCTGATGTGCGACCTGATGAGCGGTGTGTATGCTTCACCTGTGCCCCGCTCCATCAGAACAGTGAAGTGGATAAAGGCCTGGCCCGCCTCCCAGGCACACTCCGGGGCCGTACATCAGCGTCTTCTCCGCCGTGTTTATGGAGGCGCGCAGACAGTGACAGATGGAGCCGCTTTCATGTGTTTGACTTACTCTCCTCCTCGTGAGCGCATCATAACTCAGGCCGAGCAGAGGAGCACGCAAGAATGCACACGGCGAGCAGGGAATATACTGCCGAGAGGAGTACGAATGTGCTCTTTAAAGGGCCCCTGGTCCCCAACGCCTGAACACCGCTGTGGCTATAGTTTACTACATTACAGGAGGATAAAGACCCCCAGCCAGGGAACGCTTTATCATGAGGGAACATGGATCAGTGCATGATAGTAACTACACCTTATTTAGAAGAAGAAGATCTTAATTTATATAGCGCCTTTCACAGACATGGTCACAAAGCGCTTTACATGAGACAGTTGTACATTCACTCCATACTCGGTGGTGGTAAACCACATTTGTAGCTTCAGTTTCCCCTGGGGGAGACTGTCAGAAGCGCTTTCGTGAGTACACACGTCTGCGCCAACGGACCCTCTGACACCACCATACATTCACTCACACACATCATTCATCCTGGCCTATTGTGCATGTTTTTAGTGGTAGGGGAAACCTACACAGACACGGGGAGAACATGTGAACTCCACACAGAAAGGCCGAGTCCAGGTGGGAATCGAACCCGGACCTTCTAGCTGTGAAGCGAGAGCACTAACCGCTGTACTACCGTGCCGCCATTTAGCCTTAAAGCAGGACGAAGTAACGTGTTTACCTTAATAAATACTTTCCGGAAAGTGTTTATGGGATGATTGGAGGGTCTTTCATCTCCCCCGGTGTCTTAGGCCAGAAAACCATGTTTGCAACTTGACTGTCACCGGACCGGAGCCACCAATACACACAAATGGAATCATGAAGAACAAGCTAACATGCTAACAGGCAAAGCTAACTGCGGGCTAGCGACACTTTAAACAGTATTTACAGCCAAGTCTGAGTGAAAAAAAAAAAATCCATTGTATAATTGGATGCACAAATGAAGCCTAGCCTAGCCTAATTTCAGCATCAACAACCTCCAGCCAATGATCGCTTCCGTGAGGGCCACACCTCCACCTCAGCCATCAGCGTAAGAGCCGCACCTCCGTAGCCGCCAATCATCGCCCTCGGTCCCGTTTTTAATTGCCTCCAGCAATCATGGATCATTCGCTTCCCAGCTGCGGCTTCGACCTGCAGCATCTTCACGGGTCTCCATACCACCACCAGTGTCCAGGCCCCGGGGAAGACATCCCTAACTCTAAGCGTTCGTCCATTCGCACATCAACACATACATCGATGTCTACTGCCGGGGTCTGATCGCCAAAACAAAATACATGTCAATAAATCTTCCTAATTGCTGCTTTTGTCTGTTTGAGTCTATCCAGGTTGAATATCCCTCTCTCCCTTCGCCTTTCCTGTCAGCGTAGTATTTACTCTCCAAGACAATTAATCAGTTAAAAGATCGCAACTTGCTACGACACCTGCAGTTGCGCTTGTGGCCTCTAGGGGCAAGAGTTACTTAGTGCTGCTTTAATAAATGATGAGTTAACACTTAATTCATCAAGAACAATTCATTATATAAGTGTGAGTAAAACTGAATAAATGCTGACTGAAAAAGTATTAAATGGACTTGTTTAGTAGTTAGTAGTAGTAGTTTAGTGCAGGAAAGAACAGTTCATCCAAAAGCTCTCATCGACTAAAGAACCTGCCTTTACATCAGCGGACCCTGACTACAGATAAACATGCTCACTACCTACACCGAAAACCAATGCCTTGAAGAAGTCCGTGTTGTATAGAGCTGTGTCCGTGTGGAATCATCTGCCTCCATATTTCACACAGATCAGTAAAGAGGAGACATTTAAAAACAAGTTAAAGAAGGCTCTGCTTACGAAATTAAAGTTTCAAGTACGTGTCTGTTTAAGTTGTATTTGTGTGTATTTAAGACACTGCACAATCAATCTCTATGACGTAACGCGAAATTGTACTTGTACCTGATAATGTCAGCTTAACCTGCTTGAACTAGTGTGTTATTGTACATGTTTGTGTTGTTGTTTTATGTGGAATAGTTATTGCTGCGGTTATTACTAATGGTGCTGCTGCCGTGAGAGAATGAAGAGCTACATACCACGTGTTCAGTGTGTTTCAGGAAACATACGTGTTAGAGCCACCTCTCCTGTGCCGTCAGGAGGAGACACTGATAAAGGCACATCCACAGGACCAAACCCAACCCACTGTGATGTGCCATGACCCACAGCAGCAGCACGGTCCCGGACAGAGCACCCATACACCAGCGCCGACAGGATGGGGAACTAACTCAAGTACGGAGGACGAGCAACACGAGCACGTTTTTAAAATACTCATCACCTGTAGACTACAGGTTAACATGCTTCAACCAGATGTCAAAGCTGCTTTGGCAATAAAACCTCACACTGTTCTTATGCAAAGGCCTGCTGGGTAATAGTAAGAGTCAGGATGTTGGTGCCTTTGGGCTGCCATGAAAACAAAATCTATTAATAATGGACTCTCACAGTTGTCCAGGCGTTACAACTTGTGTTGAAATCACAACAACTTTGTGCGTTGCATTAATGCTGAAGTGTTGGACACTGAACTAAATGACTACATTTAACAAAAACTACATTTAACAAAAACTACATTTAACAAAAACTGTATCAATGTGTTTTTCTATTAAAAGACAAAATGTAGGGCAAAATGTTCTGATTAATTTGCAAAACAAAATTATAAAATCGGTAACAGATTTTAAATACCTTGGATTGGTCCTCGACCCCCAATTAAAATTTGACAAACCACCAAAAGACAATATCGAAAACTATACAAAGCAACTTAAATGGTTTCAAACTTATTAGACACTATATTCCAAACCAGGCCGCCCTCCTGTACATGACGCTATGATATTCTCACATAAATCATACTGTACGACAGCATGGGCCCAGGCCACGCCCTCAGACACTAAACACATCAGGTCCTTATACAATCAAACTCTAAAGATCATAGACAAGAAGCCAATCCGCTTCCATCACTGCAATATTCTCAAGATGTATAAAATGTTAAGCTTTGAAAGCTTTAGCGATTTATGTTTTCTCAAACTGACTTTCAAATGTCTCAATAATCTGCACCTGAGCCTCAGTTCATTTGTACAGAGACAAAACAGCACCAGAGTCACAGAGGCTCCATCAATAAGAACTGCACAGTTCCTCCTCTGGTCCATCTGCCTTTACATATACAAGTGCAAAGTTCTGGAACTCATGAGCCACTGAACTTAAAACCATGACTGAGTTTAAAATGTTCACCTCTCCAGTTAAGTCTTGGCTGAAATCGAAACAGAATTGAACCCATTTGTACATTTGTAAATAGCACTGAGTTTGTGTAAATGATTTATACAGTGTATATAGGTAAGTTTTTAAGATAAAATTGAAAATGTTAATGTTGTGTAGAAAGGCCCAACCAGGGACTGGAGTTGAAAATTAGCACGAGCCATAAAGTGATTTTGCATCGCATCAGTAACAAGCTTGTTTTGTACTATGTTGACTTGCAATGTCCCTGTCAAATAAATCAATCAATTTCATACGCACTGAAGGTGTGTAGAAAAAAAGAAAAACAATGAAAGGCAGTCGTGACCAATGTACAGATAATATATTATTCATTTGTATTACTCCATCAGGCAGGTTACGCAGCAGTCTGTGTGAAAAGAGAGAGAACCAACCCTACAACATAATGTTTTCAAAGCTGACGCTCTACGAGGTGAGCTACAAGTTTGAGATTTATGAGCCGGTTTAAATAATGATGTCCCAGGACCGCCCTGTTGTGATGAGCGCTCATTCCTTTATCTGACTCAGCAGGCCAACACTCTTAGCCTCGCTCAGTGACTGTTACAGGGGCCTAACTGGAACAATAACTTTAAACTTTCAGGCTCTTTGAGTTGCCTTGTGTATGAAATGCACGGCATAAATAATAAACTTGCCTAAACAAAGTGTTCGAGTCCCTGCAGTTCTGACCAGCCTGCTGTGTGAGTCAGAACTGCCTGACTGAGGGAGATTCTTCTTATTAAAGTACATTGTGATGCAACTGGCCTGGTGTGAGTTGTGAGACTGAGCCTCATGGGAAGATGGAAAATGTTCAAATTATTGTGACTGAGTGAAATGTTCCAGTAAATGTTTGAGTCAAAAACAAACCAGAGCAGGTTTCAAACGATGTGTGACTCCATGTGAGCTGGCAACGATGTCATAAGGAAGACCAACAAACTCCAGTAGGTGAAACTTAAAGTGCTAAAATCCCAGAAGACGACATTTTTCTTATGAGAGATGGTTAAAAATAAATAAAAGGGAAAAAAGGCCTGGTTTCAACAGCTCCACAGCATCACCTGTCCTAGATCCTGCACTCTCTCTAATAGCAGGGAGCAGATGGGTATTTTTATCGATGCGAGGCTGCTCACCGCGCACAAATAAGCAGCAGATTTTATCTGGAGCGAAGCCAAAAGAAAAACAGACCATAATGACAGAAGATGGTCTCAAGAGGAGGAAAAGCAATGCGAGAATAACACCACACACTGTTCAAACGGCAGCAGTCCATGTGTCCAATAACAACTAATGCCCACTGCACGTCCACGGAATCTTCCACTTGTGAAGGCAATGTCCACTGTGCAGATGCCACCGAGCACGTCCAGGTGATCAAAGAAATGTCCACAATATTACAAACGTCCATTCACAAAGAGGAACGTCCTCCACATGTCTGTAATACAAATATGTCCAGAACTTATCCACGCAGGGAGGGTTTTGGCAGCCCTCGTTTCAGTCTTAGACTTTAGGATGAAAATAAGTTTTAGTTTTAGTCACATTTTACTAATTTCTAAGTGTGATAGTTTAAGTCTAGTTTTAGTTTCATCAAAAAGAAAAGAGTCATTATATGAGTATTTTTTTTGCCAATTTCAACAAATTGATTTAGTTTGATCAGCAATGAAAATGCTTCCACTTTTTCAGGCTGATGTTCAAAAGTGGTTACAAATATTTCACCTACCGCAGAGTGGTCACATGGGCCATAGTGATTTTTAGAAAACAGAAACCTCTTTGGAGCCAGGCTTTTAAGCCGTTCAAGGGAGATCTGAAGTCCCACTAGAATCCCGTTTCCAAAGTGTCTCTTGGAGTCGCCCCTGGTCACCAGTATTACAGCAATGTCAGCTCCCCGCCATGAGGACCAAGGAGAAGCACGTTCCTGGAGGCGACAGTGGCGCAGATGGTAGAGCGGGTCGTCTCGTGATCGGAAGGTCGTGTCGTTGTGTCCTTGGGCAAGACACTTCACCCACATTGCCCCCAGTGTCTGCGTACATTGGTGTATGAATGAGAGTATGAATGGGTGAGTGGATCCTTGCTGTAAAGCGCTTTGAGTGCCTAATGTAGGTGGAAAAGCGCTATATAAGTTGAGACCATTTACCATTACCATTCCTCACCCACTGGTTGGCACGCTCTGTGGCAGCGGCTCAGGACTAACACATGAACACAATTCCGTTGTACATTTGTCCAATGAGAAATAAAGTCTTACTTATGCTTTCTGCGTTCAGATGCCACGGTATTTCACAGAAACTGACCTGAGAAACTGACCTGAGAAGCCCAGGTCAAACGTCTGAGTCTCACAAACCACTGCAAACACTATCTAGGTCAATTTAGAGACTGTAAACTGCCAAACTGTTCTGCATTCAAATGGTCACATCATTTATAGATCAACATGTGGACAATACAAACTGTTCTGTCCGTCAGAGTTTAATGTCATTTGTTTAGATTTGACATTGTGTGTTGTCAGACATTTGTGCGTCCCTCCTCAGGACACAGATATAAAGTAATAAATGAATAATAACAGCATAAAGCGTCCATTCAAAGCATATCCTCGACATGTCAACAATGTCCTTGATGTGCACATGTCCATGACAATGTACAACTTACAAGAGAAATGTTCAATAGAACACCCACAATCCAGGCAACCAGTGAGTACTCATAATTCTGATACATGCAGTATACTGACTTCAAATATCATCCCCCTACAATGATAAAGTGATATCTGTGTTTTGAGTAGTTCTGAGATATTTAGCTGTAGCGCTTTGACCACTCAGAACAGTTGAACACAATATATAGATAAATAACTCAATTTTCACAAAAAAAAAACATATGTATAATTCTAAAGGTACGACGTGTACTGTTACAATGTCCACTCTGTCCAAATGTTTACTGTCACAAGCCCAAATGTCTCCAACACACATGTCTCATATGTCTGTCCACTGCTTCCAGAAACCAAATGTCCAAGGTCCAAATGTCCCCAAATGAAAGGATCCCTAAGTTTCCAACCCCCAAAATTCAACATATACTACAGATGTCCACGGAATGTCCACGAAACAAAGGTCCACCCTTCACCCATCCACAAATGTCCAGTGTTTACTTGTCCAGAACCCAACTGCCCATGGTCCAAATGTCTGTGTCCACAATGCACAGGACCTCTGAATGTCCACCGAGTCCAAATGTCTCCAACACAAATGTCCATTCTATCCTGGTCCACGATTTACCTGTCCAGACCCTGCCACACAAAACATCAAACACTTCTCACACTGACCACCATTGACTTTCCTGACCAAGCGCCGAGTGAACTTTCCATGTCTGGGAGGCTGACGGACGGTTGTTTACGGCTGAGTGAATGTGACGTCATGAGGCGTGTGTGCCAGCGCTGGTTTGGCTGGCTGTGACTTTGACTCACTGTGACGCTGCATTGGAACAAACACGTCCTCCCCACACTGCACAGTCTCAGGGGTTCTGCACTTTTCTGTGTCCAGATCTGACCATAAAGTGATCGTACTGGATCGGCTGCGTGCGGTACAAGGGGGAGGAATGTAAAGACCCAGATCAGCAGCTCTGGACAAGGGGGTTTCGTGGTGGTATTTGAAAAGGTCAACAGAGGCCAGTGGATGTGTGTTTCAGAGCCTTTAGGTGTTGATCCGCTGACAGTCCTGCACTCCTAGTGGTCAGTTTGAAGGAGGGTGTGGACAGCGCGGCGGCAGATGAGGTCCATGGACATGTCATAGGCTGTGAATCACTTTACGAAAATGGTCAACCAGTCAGAACAGCGTGACAAAAGTCCAGGCGCGAGAACTTCACTGGAGAACTTCTCATCCAATCAACTTTAGGGAAATGTGTCCAAAAGAAAGAAAGGTTTGATGAGGACCACCTGAAAATGTGGAAAGAGTTAATCAGTCTGTGCTGCAAACTCCCAGGCGTTCTGCTGGTAAAACATGAAGTTCTCTTCGTCAAATTCTTCACGATGAACTCCATCTTCACCCATACAAATGATTCCAAAGGACTTTTGATAGAAGCTTTTCCTGGGCAGCTGGCCTCCCTGAGAGGGGACGTGAACTGGCCTGTGCTCGCCTGATTTAGCCTGTGATTATTTTCAGTCCCTACAATGATCGTCTACAGACCCTGAGGAAGAACATTCGAAAATTGCCAATATACCGGTCAACATGCTTGACAGAGTGGACCAAGACTTGAATCTTAATCAGGTTATTGACAATGGAGGCCGACATCTAGAAGACATTCCTTTCAAAACTGGGTGAAAATTCAATCTTTGTTGTGTGACTAGCAAAAAAATGCCGCGCCCTGTACCTGCTGTTCTCCGCTGAAACCTGGACAGCCGCATCACATTGAGGCTGTTAAATGATTGTTCGAACTGCTCATTTGTAGCGCTTTCAGTCTAGCTGTGAAGAAGCCCAGATGAAATGGACATCTGGAGTGGAAAGTCTGCGCGCTAAAGCCATCTGTGCAGTGAGCGAGGCGAATGGACGAGGATTGTTTTGGAGGTTTTTTTTGTGTTGGTGAGCTGGATGAGTGTGGGGAAGGTGTGTGGCGGAGCTCCGGCCGGACTGGCTCCACACAGCCACACCTCCGCAGCCCAGGAGACTGGAGCGGGGAGGGGTCTGCCTAATGACCCGACCCGGGCCGACATTTACAAACTGCAAACAGGAGGATTCATAACGAGAGATGACAGGAGGGGGAGGCTGTCCGAGACCTTACACTACAGGGGGCTAAGAGGCCATTGTTGTGACTTTGGCCAAGACACTTCACTCACTTCCTGCAGTCGACCCGAGGCAGGTTTAGCTACCACCATGCTGACACTGACTATCTAAGTATGTGCTGTTTGTGTTGCTGCCGACTCTTCATCTGTTTTCTGATACTGCTTTAGAATCAGTCATGTTTCAGATTGTGACTTTGAGCGTCAGGAACAAAAGTGAGGCCCCGCAAAAATGTTAAAGCCCTTGAGGCCGCTGGGGAACCAGGACGGGGCAGTCGCTGAGCGTAGCTAATGCCACATAATCTGCTCGATTTTGTGACACAAATGAAGGCGAGACACGGCAGGTGAAAAGAACTGACGCTTTCTCCTTCAACATCTTAGTTTTCATGTCAGAGCATGAAAATGTTTTGCTGCGAGGAGCTGGAGATATTCTGGCAGTAACTCTGACCTTGGAGAGCAAATGAGCAGAGAGATGTGTCCTTACAAATCCTGAGGGCGGAAAATATCCACTTTAGAAGCTCCTTTTTCAGGCTTGGGTATCACAATATTACGATTTCTTTTTTTTTTCAGAGGGATTTTTTAGGATCTAATTCACAGCTTTTCACAGATGCTTAGCTTATTCAAAAACTAAACAAGATGCAAAATCCCCTCAAATATGTCAATGGAATCATACAATAAACTAAAATCTGGGTCGATCCATTATTTAGATTTCATCGCTGAAAATATTGGCAATTTTGGCTTTTTAAAATGTTTTATAAGAGTTATGAAGCCTAGGCGTTAATTCAACCTGGGAGACTAATTTCAGCATCACCTCCAGCCGATGATCGCTTCCGTGAGGGCCACACCTCCACCTCAGCCATCAGCCTATGAGCCGCACCTCCGTAGCAGCCAATCATCGCCCTCGGTCCTGCTTTTAAGCCCCAGCAATCATGGTTCGTTCGCTTCCCAGCTGCGCTGCGACCCACCTCCGCCTCTTCCATCCACGGCTTCTCCCTGCTGCATCTTCACGGGTCTTCCACACCACCACCAGTGTCCAGGCTCCGGGGGAAGACATCCCTAACTACAAGCATCATACATCGATGTTACCGCCGGGGTCTGATCACCAAAAACTAATACACATGTCAGTAAATCTTCCTAATCGCTGCGTTTGTCTGTTTGAGTCTATCCAGGTTGAAATAGGTTTAGTTCCGAGACGTAGAACCACATTTGGTCTTCAGCCGTTTTCTTATAAAGCAGCGAGCCTTTGGAACACGCTCCCGAAGAAAATGATGAACAGTGGTTATTATCAAAGCAGAAAGAATGACGCTGATGAACTTTCGTAAGTATAAGTATAAGTATAAGTATCAACCTGTCTTCTTCTTTTTCAGACTAATGTCTTTTGTGCACTGTCCCTGATCAAATTAATACTACAATTGAAAATTCAAATGTGCATTTTCCGACAAACCAGCTCATGGGTCTATCCCCTCCTGAGCAGACGATCCAGATGTGGAGCCACAGCTAATGGAATCACCCGGATTAAAGGGACGATAACACGGACCAGTTCTGTCGCCACAAACCAATCATCCCAATTGATAATATAACCACGCACCGAGCCTGTGCTTTCAAATCGAAGCCTCAGATTGAAAATTCACAGTTGGAGCCATTTTTGTAGTGATTAGAGCGATCGCTACATGAAGCCAATTATGACAATAGCACACCTTTGGGACTGGTTTGATTTTAATCAGGGAACCGCGGATCGGTGAAGCTTTTGTCACTTACAGACTGACTCACAGAGGAAAAGGTAACTAAAAAAAGTGCTGTTATTTCAAAATGTTGTTCCTCGGGTGCACGTAAAAAGTACTGCGATACTACTGAGTTATACTACGTTAAATCAAACGGTTTTCTCGACTCAGAACACATGGGAGTAAAGTGATTTGTCGTTTTAGGGTCTGACCGGTTTTTCAAGTTTTTGTTTGAAAGTCTGTGACATTTTGTGGAATGGGCGAATTCCTTTATTTAACAGCTCATTATAGAGGATTTTGCAGAACAGTAAGTCAGTTCTAATTAGTGTGAGGGATCAAGGAGTTTAAGCCGTACATGTGTCAGTAAAGTTAGATTTACATTTCCCAGTTTTCCCAGTCATTAAAGGAATTGTGCCAAAATACCTTAAAGGGGCTAGATGCAAGTTAGCCATTTTATACTCACTACTGCCACCTCAGGTCATATGTGTAACTGCAGCTTCTATATTAAGCTTGCGCATGATGGCACTTCAGACCCGAATTAACACCTTTGTGAGTGACAGTGCAGGATTTTAGAGGCAGTTGTGGTGAACAGGTCTGAGCTCATTCTACACCTTAGGACATTGTTGGAACATGTAGGGGGAGGATATACTAAATTTTAACATTTAAAACTCTGTATAGTGCCTTTAAATGTCACTGAAGGTACAAAAAGTGTTCTGATGTCAGGATTCACTTTCGCTCAATTTGTCCAATATCCAAATGTTCCTTTTCATGTTCATGTTTTAATAAATAATAAATGCAGAGATTTGGTGCATTAATGAACCTACAGTGTTTATAAAATATTATGTGACCAGTTTCTATCCTTCAACAACACTGTGACGAGCAAAACGCTTTTCATTTGGTTAATAACGTATTTATTGCAGAGATCCAATAAATAACAGAGTCCAACAGAGTCCACTCTGTTGGACTCTGGAAAACAAAAGTGCGACACCCCGCCCCAGTGCCCCCCCCCACGTGTATGCAGTCCACAGTAAGACTTGTCTCGACACAAATGCAGAGCCAAACATTCCTGCATGTCCAAAGCTTTTTGCCAAGCGCTTTCAGATGAAACACACTTTGATGTTTTTTTTGTGTGTCCCGGCGGAGACGCTCGGCGGGAGGACATGCCACGGCTGAACAAGCGGCACGAGGGGGGGGGAGAGGCGGGGGCTAGGGTAATGTCTGACACGTTTGCAGGCTGATGTGTGACGGGGTAAACAGAGGCGTCCACTCTGGCCGGGCTTCCACAAAGCCTCAGAGGAAAGCTCAGAGTCAGGAGGGAGGGAACGACGTGGACAAACCTTCATATCTCCA
This sequence comes from Gobius niger, assembly GCF_951799975.1. Taxonomy (NCBI): domain Eukaryota; kingdom Metazoa; phylum Chordata; class Actinopteri; order Gobiiformes; family Gobiidae; genus Gobius; species Gobius niger. The sequence goes on from NC_136865.1 coordinate 2,201,672, forward strand.
TATTCATGCCAGATATCTCGACATCGATATGATATAACTATGGGTTACGCAAAACCAAACAGAAAAATAAAAACATCATAATACCAAAGAGTGCAGTTTTATTGATGAAAATCTATAATGTTTTATGTTGCTTTTTTGATTCTAATATTTTGAATGCCCCTCCTAGAACCGCCACCTTAACGTGGTGGAGGGGTTTGAGCACCCGGATGATCCTGGAGCTCTGTTGTTTGGGGCCCCTGGTAGGGTTTCCCATGGCAAACAGGTCCTAGGTGACGGGTCAGACAAAGAGCGGTTCAGAAGCCCCTTATGAGAGACCAACAGGCCCGGTCAGAACCATGAGGCCGTCCTTCTGTGGCCCCACCACCTGCAGGAGGAGCCATAGGGGCTGGTGCAATGTGATTTGGGCAGCTCCAACAGCTGCCCCCACGACCCGGCAACGGAAAAGTGGAAGAAAATGGATGGATGGATATTTTGAATGTTCATATCGATACGATAACGATATATTTTCCAGCCCTGGTCAACGGTCTCCACTAATACAGCGCTTTCCATCGGCATCCAGCTCAAAATGCTTCACAGCAAGGAACCACACCCACACCAGTGCTCACTCACACTGGAGGCAAGGGGGGGTGAGTGTCTTGCTCAAAGAAACAACGGCACCTGTGGGAGCTTGGATTGGAATCATCAATCAGTTTCATAAAAATACTGCAGTTTGAGAAGTTTTGAAGCTTTGTTTTACAGAATTAGTGTCTTTGTGTCACACTCTGAATGGACACGTCCGCCATTAATCAATACATTTATTTCACACATTTCACACAACAGATGGTGCCTTTAATGGGCCAAATGAAAACATATTTTTTCCCCTAAGATATTTTCCCATGAGTGTGTGTGAACACACAAAATCACAAACTTCACTGGAGTCTTATTAGATTACATGAAGGTCACAACATGGCCGCCAGAGCTGGGCGTTAAGACCACGCTCAGACTGCAGGGCTTAATGCTCAGATCATATTTTTTGATCATATTTCTCTCCAATGCGACCTGCCTGTGATCTCCTGTCCCGCCCGGCTGTTCGAGGAAGTAAACAGGAAACAGCGGATCTGGCAATGTAGACGTTTTCGGAAGCTAACGGAATGGCATTTATAGCACATCAATGACGTGTAGGCTGGCCAAATGCCACGTGGACTTTCAGACTGAAGTCACATTGCAAAAGATCAGATATGTATTGGATTTAGGACATGTCCAAGTGGTCATGAAAAGATCAGACCCCGGTCGCATAGAAAATGGAATTGGGTCACTTCAGCCTCAGTCTGAACGTAACCTAAGTGTCTCCTGGTCTTAGGCACACATCTTCTATGCAGGACTGCAGGGGAAGTCCACAGCCGTCTCTGATTGGGTCTATTCAATGAATCTCAATAAGACGCCTTTAGTCGACATCACTGTCCTTAAAGGGATATTTCAGGATTTTTGACATAGGGCCTCATTTCCTAGTTATCCAACATTAGAGTGTTGCTGATTTCTGGAGATATTTTTTTTGTAATTCATGCAGTTCTTGTATTTGAAGAGTTTTGTGGTGCTAGGCTAGTACAAGGCTAGCGCATTTCTATGGTATCAGCTAGCCTGCATTAAAAACAGTGTGACCCGCTCCACAGAGCACCTGAGGCAAATCACTTATAACGTTATTTTAAATGCAAAATGGTTAAAATTATTCTATGGACACAGACATTTATATGGTGCTCTGTGGAGCGGGTCAGACTGTTTTTAATGCAGGCTAGCTGATACCATAGAAATGCGCTAGCCTTGCACTAGCCTAGCGCCACGTAACTCTCCAAACAGAAGAACTGCATGTATGACAAAAAAAACTATCTCCAGAAATCAGCAACACTCTGGATAACTAGGAAATGAGGCCCTATGTCAAAAATCCTGAAATATCCCTTTAAGGTTAGGGTTAGGTTTAGAGCTAGTTTGGATTAGTTTAGCTTAACTAACTAGCCAATCAGAGGCTGCACTTCCCCTGCCATCCTGCATGAAGAATAACATGTGCAGCGGCAGAGTGGTTCACAGTGGGGGCGTTGATCTCTGACCCCCCTCACCTTGACCACACTCTGACGGATGGAGCTGTCCGCAGAGCCACACACCTCCCACTGACGAAGGCCAGGACGTTCATTTTCATTTTTTTCCTGTAGGATAGCTCTGCCACTGTGAACATTTCAGAATGCAGGTCGATCACGCCTCATGAATGACCTCATGAATTACAGGCCTGTGGGTGCGTGTGTCGAGGGGCTAGCTAGCTTAGCCCTAGCTTAGATTAGCCCTAGCTTAGCTTAGCCCTAGCCTAGCCATGGTCCTCATAAGAACTGTTCAAGTGCATATGACACATTAGTTAACCTTTTAACCCCCACTTGATCCGAGCACATTTTCTCCAGTGCGGCTTTACCCAAACTTAAAAACTAGCCACAAACAAGGATGAAAACGCAACAAAAACAGCCACAAAGAGCAAAGCAATGAAAATGTAACAAAAAAGCTCATGTGACTTACACAAAAATGTGACAAAACCCCAACATGAAAGCCACAAAAGGGCAAACAATAAGTGACTAAAATGCGACAAAAACATGACAAAAAAGCAACAAAAAAGTGATGAAAATGTGACAAAAACGTGACCAAAAAGGCACAACAAGCGACAAAAAAAGGGATGGTGAAAAAAGTGACGACAACACGGCACCCACGTGAGGACAACGATCCGTAGGCCTTAGCTTTCAAATGAGGTATTATACTGGTCTAAAGACTCTCGTCCAGAAGCTTTAAGATTTAGGTAAAGCTGACACACACGATAAAAGAACACAATTATATTTAAGATTTTGCAAAAAGTGTACCCCGCTACCTTTAATCTGACCATTTTTTGTGATGTTTGTTAGCCTGATAAACCACACCCACTTCTTTCTGCGTGAAAGAAGGTGGGTGTGGCCATACACGGTAAACAAGTTGCTGATTGGCCGAACCAATCACGACCGTCACAGAGAAATGACAAGGTAACGTCACTCGCTGCACCACTTAACATTAGCATTAGCCAAAACTAATCATGGATGGAGTCGTCGAGGATTTTGCCTCCACTTGAGTTTATATTCATTATCTTCATATTTTGTGACTTGGACACAGCTGTCGTCACGTCCGCTAATCACTAATTGGTTTATTTCACTGACAATCTGCGCGTTAGGCCCGCCCCTTCAAACTGCTCCAATTGCTTCGTGACCAGACTCATTCCCTGCATAGGATGGACTGGGAATATAATAAGGCAGAGCCAGGCAACATGTTTACAGTTTCACTTCCTTATTGGACACTGACAGGAAGTGACATAGAGGCCAACAATTTCAAACGGTTAGTGCTAGATCGTATGCTCCGGAGGGACGGTCTGCTGTGAGTTTGTCTAAAAATACAAATAATCCTAATCCTTAAGGTTAACCCCTTAACTCCCACCTGAACTGAGCACATTTTCTCCAGTTTGGCTTTACCCCAGTCCAAAAGCTTCAGGGAAAAAGGTGAGAAAATAGCAACAAAACAATGATGGAAATGTGACAAAAAAGTGACGAAAACATTGACAAAAAAAGTGACAAAAAATTTATGAAAAAGTGGCAAAAATGTCACAAAAATGTCACAAGAAATTGACAAAAAAAGGACACAAATGTGACAAAACATGTGACAAAACATTGACGAAAAATTGCCGAAAAAAATACAAAAAAGTGACAAAAAATGTGACAAAAAATTGACGAAAAAAGTGACAAAAAATTGATTAAAAATTGACGAAAAAAGTGACGAAAAAATGACACAAATGTGACAAAAAATGTGACAAAAAATGGACGAAAAATTGACAAAAAAAATACAAAAAAGTGACAAAAAAGTGACAAAAAAAGTGACAAAAAATTGACGAAAAAAGTGACAAAAATGACAAAAAATGACAAAAAAATACAAAAAAGTGACAAAAAAGTGACAAAAAAGTGACAAAAAATTGACGAAAACAGTGACGAAAAAATGACACAAATGTGACAAAAAATGTGACAAAAAATGGACAAAAAATGGACGAAAAATGTGATAAAAATGACACAAAAAATACAAAAAAGTGACAAAAAAGTGACAAAAAATTGACGAAAAAAGTGACAAAAAATGTGACAAAAAATTGATTAAAAATGGACGGAAAAAGTGACGAAAAAATGACAAAAATGTGATTAAAAATGACAAAAAATTTACAAACATGAGTTGAACACCCAACAAAAAAAAAAGTGATAACGTGAGGAAAAAGATCCTCTCGGTTCAGGCGGGAGTTAAGAGATTAACCATTTCCCTGGCCCTAACCTTAATTTGTGTCATGATATCTCACGTTTTCACAGCAGACTGTCCCTCCGGAGCAGACCATCTAGCACTAACCAATTTCAAACTGTTGCCGTGCCGACCATGTTATGTCAATGGGAAATGAGCGTAATGCAACGTAATGAAATGTAATTCCACAGTACCATTTGTTCGTCCGACTCATTTGAAACAAAATGTGCTGTAGTGTTTTCCTGAGTAAATAAACATGAGCTGTATTGATGACTGTGCACTTTGGCGTCCGACACTGTGTTGATGGTCACGTTGTTTCACAGGTTTGGCGCGATCCCAGGCCAACAGATCACCATTCATGCATGAACTTTAGTCGTTATCGTGAGGAATTCACCTTCAGCCGTGACAAATTGGGGTCATCAGTGGACCCATTGTCACGCTCACAGTCGCAGAGTGAAGTGGCGGCCATTATTGTTAACCTTTAGACACGCACACTGGCATGCAAACCGTGTGATGAATGTATTCACCTTTCTGATAGGCTGAAGGATGTGGCAGGACTATCCTATGGAGAGGCAGGACGCACGAGGCTGGGTGCCGCTGAACCATGCCAGTATGGCACCAAAAAAAAGGTTTATGTTCTACTGGTGTAAAAAAAAATGACAGTATCAAAAGCAGGCACTGACGAAGATCTTTAGATACAAAGGACGTGACTTGGTTGTTGCAGCAAAAAAAAAAAAATCTACATTTTTGCCCAATTTCTTATTTTTTTATTCCTATTTTTACCATTTTTGCCAATGTTTGCAACATTTCTTATTTTATTTTTCTTATTTTTGCCCAAATCTTTTCTCTTTTCCCAATTTTTACCCTAATTTTTGCTCATTTGTTGTTACTTATATGTTTCTCCCCGTTTTTCACATTTTTTTTCCCTTATTTTTGCCACAATTTTTCCCAATTTCACCCCATTATCCTAACCATTTTCCACACATTAGTCTCAATTTTGTTCTGTTGCGTTTTTTGGTTCAAGATTACAAATATTTTAATATCGGTATTGGAAAAAGTATCGATCAGGTATCTGTATTGGAAACCAAGTATCGTTAAAGAACTGGTATCTAAAAAAAGTAACGCTGCCCAGCCCTACCAATGACAGCAGACACTGGTGGGCGGGGTCAGTCAGCGCCTTCGTTTTACAGTCAGACGGTCTCGGGTTCAGTTCCGGACAGCAGAGTCTGCTCCTTATTCTGTTCTGGTTTGATTTCTCCAGAGAATTGTTCAGACAGTCTCTCCTCATTCCACATGCAGGTCCCAAAGGCCAATTACTGTGGCTATGGATCGTGTCAGGTTCAGGGTGTTTGGGGAAAAAAGCCCTGGCACTAAAACTTTGGAGCTTTTTGAAATGTGAAAATGCCCAGTCCTTACTGACCAACTTACTGACCAACGCCAAGCACGTGTTATTGAATACTGTCAGCGCCTTTGTGATTCCAGTACTTTAACAACACTTGGCTTTTGATACTGACACCTGAACAATACTTTTTTCCGAATACCTAGACTGAAATATTTGTCATCCAGAACCAGAAAACAGAACAAGAATGTGTGGAAGATCTGCAAATGTACAATATCAGGTTCACCTCCAATGTCAAGAAATGTGTGAACAATGGGGAAGAATTTGGGAGAAATGGTGCAAAAATAAGGTAAAAATGGGAATGAACTGGGTAAAGAATTAGGGGATATGGGGAAAATCTAACTTTAAAAAAAAGATATAAATGAAGCTCTCACGTTCAGATTCAGAAAACTATTTACTCCAGGAGGGCAATTAAGTTTGCAGCCGCCGCTTTTGGGAAAAAAACATATAAAAAAACATTCATATCCACAACGTGTCGGTCAACAACCAAACAAAACTTAGTAATCTGTCAGAGATAATAGTGGGAAATAACGACACCAACGGATACAACCTCTGTTTAAAAGTGGCCATATCATGCAAAAAATAAACTTTTTAGCTTTTAGCCATGTTGTTATATATAATTTCCTTCTCAAAAACACCCCAGAGTGGTTTTTGGTCTTCATTCACACAGTTCTCAGCAATCCTCCTGAATCCTGCTCTCTGAGTGCTCGACGTCTTAATTTTATGCTCACGGCCTGATTTTAATTTGGAAAACAGCTTTTTCATTATTTCTGTTGTAAGAAAGAAAGACTTTTTTTTTTTAAATGTCACACTCGGCAGAAGTTGGAATTTCTTTCTGGGATTGAGCGACTTTCACCAAAATAGTGTTTGTCTGTCTCTGATGTTTGGAGTGGATTCACTTTTTTAACCAACACGAGTCCCATAATGTGATGGAGCGGCCAGGACAGAGCGGTGAGTCAATCAAAACATGTGTTAGCGTGTGTGTTAGCATGTGTGTTAGCATGTGTGTTAGCGTGTGTGTTAGCATATGTGTTAGCATGTGTGTTAGCGTGTGTGTTAGCATGTGTGTTAGCATGTGTGTTAGCATGTGTGTTAGCGTGTGTGTTAGCGTGTGTGTTAGCATGTGTGTTAGCATGTGTGTTAGCATGTGTGTTAGCATGTGTGTTAGCATGTGTGTAAGTGTGTGTGTTAGCATGTGTGTTAGTGTGTGTGTTAGCATGTGTGTTAGCGTGTGTGTTAGCGTGTGTGTTAGTGTGTGTGTTAGCATGTGTGTTAGCGTGTGTGTTAGCATGTGTGTTAGCATGTGTGTTAGCGTGTGTGTTAGCGTGTGTGTTAGCGTGTGTGTTAGCGTGTGTGTTAGTGTGTGTGTTAGCATGTGTGTTAGCGTGTGTGTTAGCATGTGTGTTAGCATGTGTGTTAGCATGTGTGTTAGCATGTGTGTTAGCGTGTGTGTTAGCGTGTGTGTTAGCGTGTGTGTTAGTGTGTGTGTTAGCATGTGTGTTAGCGTGTGTGTTAGCATGTGTGTTAGCATGTGTGTTAGCGTGTGTGTTAGCGTGTGTGTTAGTGTGTGTGTTAGCATGTGTGTTAGCGTGTGTGTTAGCATGTGTGTTAGCATGTGTGTTAGCGTGTGTGTTAGCATGTGTGTTAGCATGTGTGTTAGCATGTGTGTTAGCATGTGTGTTAGCATGTGTGTAAGTGTGTGTGTTAGCATGTGTGTTAGTGTGTGTGTTAGCATGTGTGTTAGCGTGTGTGTTAGCGTGTGTGTTAGTGTGTGTGTTAGCATGTGTGTTAGCGTGTGTGTTAGCATGTGTGTTAGCATGTGTGTTAGCGTGTGTGTTAGCGTGTGTGTTAGCATGTGTGTTAGCGTGTGTGTTAGCATGTGTGTTAGCATGTGTGTGTTAGCATGTGTGTGTTAGCATGTGTATTAGCATGTGTATTAGCATGTGTGTTAGCATGTGTGTTAGTGTGTGTGTTAGCATGTGTGTTAGCGTGTCTATTAACATGTGTGTTAGCCATTTATGAAGCTGTGTTGCAGATGTCAACACATTTTAACTGCACTGTGAAGTAACTTCACTTGTTGCTGCAGTATTTTATTTTTACTACAGTAAATAGAGGTTAGATTTTAGGCCCGAGCCGAACCCGACTCTCATGCATGATATCGGGCCGAGATATCATGCATGAGAGTCGGGTTCGGGTCGGGTTTTTTTTTTTTTTAATCTCGAATAAGATACACGCATCACCTTTTTAGTTTCATTAATACGAAATCTGATCATAACCTTCTTTAAAATGGATGAATAGTTTACTACTCTTGTGGAAAGACATAAACTTTAGTAACAACTGTTATTAAGCAGCACGAGCAGAGCATGCAGTGCACACGTGAACGTGGCCCCGCCCCCTCCCGCAGCATCAATCTCACAAATATGATTGCGCGCTTCAGTCAGGTCTGACTCTGCAGTACTCCACACACGGGCTGTCCGGTCTGGTCTTCTGCAGAGCCCATCCCACCCTCCCCCACCCCCGCCGCGAGGCGCCGCGCTTCTGGCAGCAATAAAATGAAAAAATAACGTCGGGTTTATTTCGGGCTCGGGTCTACATTTTACGATAATTGGTCGGGCTCGGGTCAGGTCGGGCTTTATGCTCGCGGGCTCGGGTCGGGCTGAATTTTTGTTTTCTTTTTTTGGCCCGATCTAATCTCTAACAGTAAAGTTGTATGAGTGGAGAGAGGGGGCGGAGTTAACTGAATCGAAGCGTTGTGTTTTGCCGGGTTTGAAAAATACCTCCAGAAAACACTTATATCTAACACAAAAATGAGAACTCCATAGTAGTAGTGGTTCAATATATCATATAAAAACCTATACTTTACTTTGGAATGGCTGAAATAGCAGATACAGATCACTTTAGGTGCTCCGGCCTCTGGGTTCTTCTCAGCCTCAGGCGAGTAAACGAGTAAATAAAACTCTCATTTTCTGATTTACCTGAAAAGCAGACTCATCGTTCTTCCAGCGATTGAGTCTGGTGACGGTGGGATTAAGTGCATTTCCACAGCGGTACAAACGCCAGCAAACAGGAAGTGGAGTCAACCAATCAGCAAAGGGCAGGCGTCTGCCGCTGATGTGGTGTTGTTAGCGGTTCTGCCTTAATCGCACAGGATTATGCCTCACGTAACTCACCGACTGTCAATGTATTTTCGGTCATTCACCGGCGATTGGAAAAAAGCTCTCTCTTTTGAGACTTCGCATCAGGATCCTGTGCATCCTGTGAGTGAGGCGGCAACTCACAAGTGACCACAATCTGATTGAGTTTGAGTTTTCTGACGCCGCCGTCGACGGCACAGAGGGATGTCACTCTGGTCTCGGCGACTCTCCGGCTGTAGATGTCCCGCAGCTGAGACAGAAGACTAGCATTCTGTCACTTCCACCAACTTTGTCAAACGGGGCTTTGGTCACAGACAGAGCAGACTGTGAGAACTGGCATTACAAACACTGACAGAAGAAGAGTTTCTGCTGCACCAAAGTGTGCTTGCGAATCATTTCTCCCCTCTAGGCAGTTATATTCCGAGACAGTTTCAGCCGTGTGGGTGTCACCGGGGGGGGGGCACGTCTGTCATCATGTCCCTGGTCTTGGACACATTGACAATCAATCAGATCATCCAGCCGGTCCAGGAGTAAACCTTAACCAAGCCTTAACATGACAGACAGTCGGCACAGAGCTTCTTCTCTGGTTGAGCTCAACAGTTTCACGACGGACAGATCTGAAAATGGAGTGAATTAAATTGATCGAATCTGTGATAGAATCTGTAATCAGCGACGCGATGCCGGGCTCGGTCGGAGCCCACAGAGAAGCAGGATCGCTGTGCAATTACGAGGCTTACGGAGAGGGCTGAGAGGTTAGTGCACGCCTGTATCAACATGGCATTCAAACAGAGATGCAATTAGCCAATCACAAAGGCCACCGGTATTAATGTTAGTAGCATTTTCCTCTGCAGAGCGGGAAATATCTCATTGCCACGAGGTCTTATAGCAAACAGAAATGAATGTTCGGAAATGCATGGGGTTCATGATTCACAGATCATGTCTGCAAACCGAACCTGGATGACGGGGATGAATAAAAGACCGTCGTCTCTGCAAAGCGTTGACTATTTGGACGACGTCCCTGTATCCATTTGAACAACGTAGTGATGAGTTAACGCTGGATGACATTAGGTCAAAAAGAGACCACACAAAATGTACAGACTACAATCAGGTGAATAAGGGGAAAATACAAAAACAACTTTTGCTGCACATCACTGATATGAATATGGGGTGAAAATATATCGCATGTTTTCTGTCATTTTCTAATTGATGTTTTCATACACAAATAAGACCAGAATGGCCAAAATGCATTATTAAACAAAACAAGCTAAACTCCTCAGATCAAGCTTAGATATTCAAAAACAAATGACACATTTCCAAATCAATCTCCAGAGAAACATTGAATCATTATTGAGTTATTGGGTAAGATTGAGACCAAATGTGCCCAAAATCTGAAAAATAAAAAAATGTAATTATGTCTTTAGATCAGGACGAGACTGGACTAAACCAGAACTAAAAAACAACCAGAGCTGTGGGCTGTTAAGGGGAGACACTGCAGGATATCGGCAAAAGAAATCTACACAATGAGTTTAATTACTGCACTGATAAAGTCTCCATAGATTCACTGTATGAGTCATCAGATATGGCATCTTTTTTTTTTTCAATTACAGCGATAATAGAAGCCGGTGTATACTCAGACGTTTGAGCCTCGGGGTAAAGCGGCGGAAGGTCTCATGAGCCGGAGCACTTTGGTGCCACTCACCGGCAAAAGGCTGAAGAAACAGCCCAGTGTTAAATCCACATGAAGTCAGCGGCAGGTTCAAGAAACGTTGGAATGTTCATGATCACCGCATTGCATCGCCAAAGGAAGAGTCCCAAAAGAACCGCGTGTGCAGCTGTGTTTGAAGTGAAACTGCGCGAGCGTACGGACATGGAGCTGATCGGATCATTGTTTAGGAAGTGGTTTGTGACGACTGAGACGCAGATCACAGGAGAAGATCTGAAAACATTCACCTTTTTACACAAGGGATGAAAGAATGTTAAAGGATCTTTTAGGTTCAAAACTTTAGATATTGAAAAAACGCAACAACTTCAAAATAAGGTTAAGTTCAAGTCTCGGAAATGTCGCCACAATGTGAGAAAACAGCATATTTGAGAAAAAAGCAGCTGAAGGCACAACTCCAGCAACACATCTACAGAGAAACGTAGTTAAAAACCTTGTAGTGAAGAGGGGGGGGGGGGATGTGGACATTGAGATTCAAAGTGTGCCTTCTCTTCGCAATTGTCGCGCCTGTCTCTCCCTCAGAGCAGGACATTTCCCTCTGTCTGTAACAAAGCTTTGTCCGTATTGATCCGTTCGTTAGTTTCCCCCTAAATCACCAAAGCCTCCGCACGCCGGGCTCGCTCTGACACCGCGGCACAGGAGCGCGCGCCGCGGAGTGACAGGTCCCGCCGCTGACCCCTGAGCGGACACAGTGACCAGCCAGCGCGCGTCTTTTTTGGAAGGGGGGCTCCGACCCCAGCCCCGCAGCCTCCCTCCCTCCCCCCCCCCCTCCACTCCATCAGCCACACTCGCGCCCCCCCCCCCCCCCTTTGGCCCTGACAAATGAGCAGTTTTTCAACACTCGGAGGGTTTTCCTATTGCGTCACGGCGGGTGCATGTTCAAACCCCAGGAATCTGCGGGAAGAGGCTTTGTCATGCGGAGACACGTGCGCGGCGTGCCCACAGCGGAGTCGTACCTTCAGGTGAGTGCTGCGCGGGGGGGGGGGTCCTCGGTCCTTCCTCCACCTCTTCTTCTTCTTCTCCTTTTATCGCAGCATCAAAGAAAATAACTTTTCCTCTTTCTGATCCATGGATGTGTCCCGAGAAAGATGCCCGCCGAGAGGGAGCGGGGATGCGCAGGGCTGTAGCGGTCCACAGAGGAGGAGGAGGAGGAGAGGAGCTGGTGCTGAGGGAGGGAGGGCATCTGACCGACTGCCTTCAGAGCGCGGACTGCACTGACTGCTCATCCACAGACGCGCGCGCACAGGCGGCAGGCGCTCGCTCCTCCTTCCCCGCCGTGTGTCGTGTTTTACGCGCGTAAAAAAAAGAGCAAGCCACAGGCGGCGGAGGAGGCGGCGAGAGGGGAGGCCGCAGGCTGGAGGAGCTGCAGATCTGAGACCGCAGGTTTGAGGCACTTGTGTTTCGAGGAATCGGAATTCGAGGGAGAAAAATTGCAACAATAGCAAAATGAAAAAAGCAATAAAAACAAAAAACGACGGGACAGTACATGTTAATGAACATATGGACACAGGGGCACAGGGAGAAGAGCCAGGGGGAAAGTACACAGCCCTGAGAAGTTACAAACACTGGAACTCCTCAGGGCTGTGTACTTTCCCCCAACTCTTCTCCCTGTACACAAACTGCTGCACCTCCAGTCCGTTAAACTGATCAAGTTTGTGGATGACACCACCCTCATCAGGCTCATCTCGAACGGTGATGAGTCCGCCTACAGGAGAGAAGTGGACTGGCTGGCGTCCTGGTGCAGCCACAACAACCTGGAGCTGAACGCAGAACACAGAAGACAGTGGAGATGATCGTGGACTTCAGGAAAGACTCTCCTACCCCATCTCCATTGTGGACTCCTTCATCATCACCCAGGACAGGCTCAAATGGGAGCCAACCATCATCTCCCTCATTAAGAAGGTCCAGCAGAGGATGTTCTTCCTGCGGCAGCTGAGGAAACTTAAAATGCTGGTGCAGTCCTAGACGTCCATCATCGAGTTCATCCTCTCCTCCTCCATCACCGTGTGGTGCATCCTCACCTCCTCCATCACCATGTGGTGCATCCTCACCTCCTCCATCACCATGTGGTGCATCCTCACCTCCTCCATCACCATGTGGTGCATCCTCACCTCTTCCATCACCGTGTGGTCCATCCTCACCTCCTCCATCACCGTGTGGTCCATCCTCACCTCTTCCATCACCGTGTGGTCCATCCTCACCTCCTCCATCACCGTGTGGTGCATCCTCACCTCCTCCATCACCGTGTGGTGCATCCTCACCTCCTCCATCACTGTGTGGTCCATCCTCACCTCTTCCATCACCGTGTGGTGCATCCTCACCTCCTCCATCACCGTGTGGTGCATCCTCACCTCCTCCATCACTGTGTGGTCCATCCTCACCTCCTCCATCACCGTGTGGTGCATCCTCACCTCCTCCATCACCGTGTGGTCCATCCTCACCTCCTCCATCACCGTGTGGTGCATCCTCACCTCCTCCATCACCGTGTGGTGCATCCTCACCTCCTCCATCACTGTGTGGTCCATCCTCACCTCTTCCATCACCGTGTGGTCCATCCTCACCTCCTCCATCACCGTGTGGTCCATCCTCACCTCCTCCATCACCGTGTGGTGCATCCTCACCTCCTCCATCACCATGTGGTCTATCCTCACCTCCTCCATCACCGTGTGGTCCATCCTCACCTCCTCCATCACCATGTGGTGCATCCTCACCTCCTCCATCACCATGTGGTCCATCCTCACCTCCTCCATCACCGTGTGGTCCATCCTCACCTCCTCCATCACCATGTGGTGCATCCTCACCTCCTCCTTTACCGTGTGGTCCATCCTCACCTCCTCCATCACCGTGTGGTCTATCCTCACCTCCTCCATCACCATGTGGTCCATCCTCACCTCCTCAATCACCGTGTGGTGCATCCTCACCTCCTCCATCACCGTGTGGTGCATCCTCACCTCCTCCATCACCGTCGCTACAGACCGGGACAAGCATCGACTGCAGTGCAATGTGCTGCTGCTGAGAAGGTGATTGGCTGTGAACTCACATTTCTCCAAGACCTGTTCACCTCCAGGACCCGGAGGCGTGTGGGTCGGATCACAGCTTCTCACCCTGGACAAGGACTATTCACCCCTCTCCCCTCAGGCAGGAGGCTATGGTCCATACAGACTCATACCTCCCGCCACTTGAACAGTTTTTTCCCTCCAACGTCAGACTCATGAACAAAAAACAAGACCCATAACTCAGTTACAGACTCATGGATGAAATCTCCCACGACATGGGCTTCTTTCCATCTCACTCACACTCTCACTCCATTTGGCCTGTTGTACATTGGATTGGAGCACGAGCGCTAACCACTGTGCCACCGTGCCGCCCTTTGTCTCTCTGATCAGGTGATCAGGTTCACTATGTACTGCAGGATGAGAGACTGTTGTACTCAACAGGCGACATTTCCAAGCCCCAAAGTGGAAAGGATAAAATTTTATATTAAAGCTGAAAAAAAAAATCTTTAAATTACTGTATAGATGATGGGCAAATATAATTCACGTGTAGAATAATTGAAGATTTGATGTTTTATTTTGGATGCTGTATTTTGATGTCTGGCTTCATTTCACTAAAACATGTTAAAAATACATCCAATTCAATGTAAAAAATAGTGTCTGAAATTCCCTCTCCAGTGTCCCACGACCCTCCAGAGGCTCCCGACCCCCACTTTGGGAACCACTGCTAGAGGCCACTGTGATGGAGAGTAAAGGCGCTAAGATAAAGCACTCCTACAGCCGCTGGCTCACAGAGAGTCTAATACCCACACGTTTCCAGTTCATTTTTCACATTTTAAAGGGGGGGTATTCTGCAAAATCGACTTTTTCAAGCTTTCCATCATGTTATTCTGTCACTCCCTCATTAAAAACATGCCTGAAGTGTTGCCTTGGCACATTCACGTATTTTTGAGTAATCTGTAAAAACTCTGATGGCGGCCATTTTAGGGATAGGTTTCCTGAGTCCTCCTCGGAACTCAGTGTGATATAGACTGGTACTATGTGATTGAAAAAAGCATAATACCCCCTCTTTAACTTTACACTATGAATAGCCTGCGCACAAAACCCACTTTGTTCAATGTTCCAGTTATGGGACAGATTTTTACAAACATACAATAAATGTTCTAATCTTCACAATAAGGTGTTCATTATTGCCCTGTTGGAACCTTTCTACATGGAATTACATGGAACAAATGTATCCCACGAGTAGGGAGAAGGGAAATCCGGTGCAGGGCCTTTCAAATTGAGACACAAGTCGCCGTTTTAAGCATGCTGACAAATCAGTGGTGCCGTGATGAGCACAGCTTGAGCTCAGAACAGGCCCAGCGAGGGCTACGACAATGTGGTGGACACAAGGGGGGACATGATTTAAAATGATTCAATCATGAGAGTGATTTTTTACTTTATTTTTCACAAATGTTGTTTTTTTTACAAAAGTAACGAAACAGCAGACCACAAAACAAAAGCACAAAACATCCAGGTGGCACACGTACAATGCCATTAGACTGTTACTCTTAATACTTTAGGTTCTCTGATTTTCTTAGCTCTTGAGGAAGATTACCTGAATAGACTGTTGTGAAGTCGTATAGCAAGTCCAGTCCAGTTCTGTTTTTATTTTACCACCATTGTCCAGTAGGGTGTGATCTTGGTACAGCCCCAAAAAACAGGAAAATGGTCTGCTTCATGTCACCACAGTCTCTCCAACACGCAGCTTTGTCTGGATCCTCACTCTGTTTACTCTGAACATATGGCCAAATGAAGAAAACAATGTTTTTCCATGTAAATACCAGAAGAAGAGGTAATCATGGCAGTCTTCCACATGTTCAGATGAATACATCTGCTTCTTTTGCCATGTTTTTAATGTGTGCAGTTGAAAGGTTTCTTGTAGCTTGTAGACATAAACATGATATTTGTTTCTTAGGAATGTTACCTTTACAAGATTTTAACCAATCCATCTTCCTCTTCCTCCATAAAGTTTATATTCCTGTCATAATTGTGCCTCAGCTGAAAATATCAGAACAAATCATGTTTTTGTAAATTGTGTTTCTCTGGAAGTTGTGAGCAACTTCCAGAGAAGGAACCTTTTTATCTAAAAAAAAAAAAAAAAAAAGCCCATTTTCCTGCGATGCCTTTTTGAGACCAATTCACTAAACCACAATCTGTCTTTGAAGGTAAAAACTCAAAATCGTAGGCTGGCCATCTCAAAAATCTGGCTCTCCTCTCAGTATTGCTGTTTTTTAGCATTTTGTCCCAAATTTCTACTGGTATTATTATTATTATACATGTAGGTAGCAATTGTGAATTTAAATGTTTCTTGAGAAGAGGTTTGTCACCAAGCATGGACCAGCCTATCAGTCCTCACAGCTGCTGCTTTGTAGTCATTTTCCAAACATATCAAAGCCGATCCGCCCTCCTCCTTTTGCTTTTGCCCAAATAAAATGTGAGATCATTCTATTCCAATCACTAAATTGTTTGGGGGGTTGGCAGTGCCTGGAACAGATAGAGAATATTAGGGAGCACTTTATAATAACTACACTTTATTAAGCCTCAATAAATGATGAATTAACACTTAATTCATCATGAACAATTCATTAGTTAAGTGTGACTAACACTTAGTAACTACTTAACTGCTACGGTTAATGCCTAACACATGAATAATTCTTCACATACTTGATTTCATTGTTAAGTAAGTGTTAGACACACTTGACTAATGAATTGTTCATAATGAATTAAGTGTTAACTCATAGTTAATTAAGGCTACATGAGGTGCAGTTATTATTAAGTGTTACCGAATATTATTTGTGACTGTTCGTGGTCTTTTTATTTATGTGTTACAATAGTTGGCTTTGGGAAGAAAAAAAAGCCAAACCAAGAGATGATGTTAAATATCATTACACTCTCATTGAAGGACTGATAAACCCTTGTTAAAATGTGGTCACTGACCAAACCTCTCAGTGACGCAGCAGGAAAACCCTGTGCTGTGTCAACACGTTTATTAAATGTATTCCTAAACACTTGAACAAGTTTGTCAAGACATTACTAATGTGGAAATGATACATACTGCTTGGTTTTATCTAGTGACAGACTTACAGCATGAATGAAGGCATTCCATCATTTATTCATAGGCCTTTTTGTTTAGTTTTTTTTTAACATGTGCATTTAACTTACATAAACGAACACATTTCAGAAAACTTGACTGATCTCTGTGACATTTTGTTCCGAAGTCGGTTGTAGAATGCATCGGCATGAACCTCATAGGCTTCAAAAATGTACACGGAATTCGGCTCCCCGTCCAGCAGATGCCCAGAACCCGGCCTGAATGAAGCCAGATCCTGCTCCAGATGTTTGTTGCACGTTGTAACATGGTTGTCAGCTAAATATAATTCCCCTTTAAATGATTATGTTGCTCTTGACTCAGTTGTTATAATCCTCTAAATCACACACAGTGGCTTCTAACACTGCAGGGGTCCTGAATCTGCAGCTCCTCCGGCCTGCAGGTGGATGACATTGGGAGTAATGATGATGATGATGATGAGGAGGAGGGAGGGACCGGCAGCCAACCAGAGCGCAGCCTGCAGCGGAGCCTCGCACACTGGCACGACTCCCTGTGATTCCCACGGTGTGCTTTAACTGCCACTGTCCACTGAACCTGCGACAGTCTGCCCCTAAAGGCCGCCCCCTGCTGTCAGGAACGCACACGGCAGGTCCCGGACCCGCCGGGTTCTCATGATGGGCTCTGATGGAAGAGAGCCGAACTGGCATCAAGCGACCTCCACCTTTCCAAGACACATTACCGCGTGTGGACTCCTCAGGCGTGCTCTTCTGCACACGCTGATGGAGCACATGGGAGAACCACCGGAGGTATCCAAGTCTTAATGGGACAACAGCGCACTGCAGGCCGGCTTTGGGCTGGTTTTGGGCTGGTATGGTCCTATGTACTTAAGCTTTTTATCAGGTCTATTTTGAGACATCCACACACTGCAAAAAGGCATCTAGAAATACATTATTATGTACAATAAAAGTACATTAATCTCTGAATAAGTATATTTGCCTGGGATTTGAGAAAGTCAGTAGAGTAAGTTGGCAGTGGAACATGAGCCTGAAAAGACCAGGTGTCGTTAGAAGAATTTTGTTGGACATCTTTGTTTACCTGCACAGACAGAGGTCCAAACAACTCTCTTTCTTCAGTTGTGGAACGTGTTGACAAATGTGTATCCATGTCTTGCAAAAGCTGATATCTCTTACCATTCTTTTTCCACACGATATAACATATAACTTTTTTTTTTATCACTGTCTGACATGAAACCAGAACTAACTTTTACTTTTTTAGGTATGCGTCTTATTATTTCTATTTGCTAAATGTAGCTTAGCTTTTAACTGATGTTTATTTTTGCTAGGCCTATTTATTATTATTTATCAGCACCTTATAATTAATTAAATTGACATTTAATAGTTATTAATATTTATTTTGTATTTATGTATTTTACCTCTCGGTCTTATTTTTTATTATCCTATTATTCAATTTTACTTACGTACTTTTATTTATTTTAACAATTTTTATGCTCTCCCAGTTTCCTCTGGAGGAGCCCTCTGCCTCGGGAGCGGTGATTGGCTGTGGCTGCTGGGGGGCTGTCTTGTGGGTGTCTGGATGGAGGTGTGGTGTTGTCCGGGCACCCTGTGTTGGTCCCTGTGGCTGCAGCCGAGGTGCCGCTCCCGATGCAGACGGCTCCTTGGATGGTGTTCCCTTACCTGGTTTATCTGCACCCAGCCTTATCTTAGCCTTTTGTCCATAATCTCCACTGTTTTACCTTGAGTGTGTATTGTGTGCTTGTGCGGTGTGTCTTTGGGGAGGTGGGTGGGGGGAGTGTGAATGCTACAATGTGTCTGTTTTTTTTTTAATTTTAATTTTAATTTTAATTTTATTTTTTTTATTTTTTTTTGGAAGGAAGTGGGTGTGAGAGAATGTTTTTAAATCTGTAAAGCACTTTGTGTTACATGACATGTATGAAAAGCGCTATACAAATAAAATTGATTTGATTTGATTTGATTGAGAGATGGACTTTTTTAGAAATGTTTTTGTTACTTTTTACACTCAGATTACTTCAAAAACTTTGGTAAAGCCCAGATGGAGGCACACGTCTGGTTCATCCTGAAGGTCCAGGTTCATTGGTTAAAACAATGGTGTAAATGTCCAGTCATCAAACAGATCAGAGAGAAGGCGGGTTCTGTGTCCCAGAGATGAACGTGCTGTGTCTGAAATGTGAAGATCAACCCGAGAACAAAAGCAAAAGACCTGGTGAAGATGCTGAACCTGGTAAGAGTTTGTCATTATCCAGAGTGAAACAAGTCCTGCACCGACATGGGCTGAGGGGGGACTCTGCAGGAAGAAGTAAATGGTATCAACTTATATAGCACTTTTCCACCTACATTAGGCACTCAAAGGGCTTTACAGCAAGGATCCACTCACCCATTCATACTCTCATTCATACACCAATGCACGCAGACCCCTGGGGGCAATGTGGGAGAAGTGTCTTGCCCATCGATCACGATGGGCAAGACACGAAACGACACGAAACGATCACGAAACGACACGCTCTACCATCTGCGCCACCGTCGTCCCATAGAGAAGAAGCTCTGACTCCAAAGGAAACATCAAAAAGAATAGTTAGAAAATAAAAAAAGGACAAAGACTTTCTGTGGTCTGTCCATAATGTCCATCGTCATGTTTGGAGGAAAAAGCCTGAGAACATCATCCTAACTGTGAAAGACGGGGGTGGCAGCATCATGCTGTGGGGCTGTTTTGCTGTGGGAGGGGCTGGTGCACTTCACAAAATAGATGACATCATGAAGAAAGAACTCTATGTGGAAATACAAGAGCAACATCTCAAGACATCAGCAGGAAGTTAAAGCTTGGGCGCAGACGGGTCTTCAAATGGACAATGACCCAAAGCAAACTGACAAACTGGTTACAAAGTGTCTACGGAGAACAAGGTCAATGTTTCTGTTTGAAAGTTCGGATCTCAATCCAGTTGAAAATGTATAGAAAGAGTTAAAAAGGCATAGGCACGCAAGGTGGCTACAAATGTGTCTCAGTTACACCAGTTCTGTTTGGACGTATGGACCAATGGCCGCTGTCTGCTCTGCTTTTTGACAACGACACTAGAGGCCGCCATTGCTGTAGTACCTCCATATCGCCGCTGGTCCCCCATTGAAAAGCATTGGACTTTAGACACGTTAAAAACAACTTTAAATTCTGGTTCCAATTTTTTTGGAACTATCTAGAGCTAGATATTCCTCCTGTGATAACGGTGGGTTAGTCACAATTAAAGAAACCAGGCTGGTTTTCGTAAGAAGAATTTTAGAAATCTCGTACTTAATGAGGGTCGGACTGTTGGAGCAGCGACACGTCACACAAGGGCCGAGTCTACAGTGAAGATCCCGCCCTTATGTCCTTTTTAGGAACATGCTTCGTCAGAGCTGGGGAGGGGGAGTCTGTAAATCCGCCATGATTTCCCCCACGGCCGTGGTCATTCTGGTAAACGGGGAGGAGTGAGCAGAAGCTGTCCATTTATATATACAGTCTATGTTTACTCCTGGATGTCCAAAACGTTTGACTCGAGTTACACAGTTTAAAAGCAATGCTAGTGAAATGTATGTAAACAAAAACATTAAAAAAATAAAAAATCTCTCATTCTTCTGGCATTTAGCAAATAGAAATATTTGCACTTTATAAAAAAGGGTCTGAGCACCAGGGGTGAAAGTAGATACAGTGGGAAAACAGTGAATTTATCGTTATGAAATACCCGGGCGTGATGATTGACCGACAGTCTATGAAGTCGGGACACTGGTGGTGGTAGAGAATGTGAACACAAGACTCAATGAGCGGAGTAGAGGAGGAGTCAGGTGGAGGAGGGGCGGAGGAGGGTCACAGCACAGCTGAAAACAGCCGAAGCAGTGGACGAGGGGGATCATGGGCGATGATTGGTTGAAGCAGGATCAGTGATTGGTGAGAGCCACTCGTGATGTGCGGGGTGTGGGTCACTCCACAACAGCTTTGCAGCAGGTTTATGATGTAAATATGAGGTGGATTTTCAAATAATAAGCAGCGTTTAGCAGCTTGTCATCCAGAGAGGTAGAGAGAGTGCGAGGGAACTGATCCAGACTACAGATTTTCTTTTTATTACGTCTCATTGCTGCCTCCTGCAGATCTTGTTGCTATTTTAGGCTACATTCAAGCCTTTTCAGACAGAATTAACCATATATTACAACCCATCAAACGTGGGCAAATCACTAGAAGCCACTCTCACTTAGTCCAATATGAGCACTTTTATTGTGTTATTCAAGCTTTTTCCAACACTTTTGGACACCCAAAGCCTCGGTATACACATTTTCTGAAGTACATGATCACACAGAAGTCAGGGGTTCATGCTAGGGGGAAGGGAAATTATTAAAAAGTATAGTTGCCTTTTGGTGCTGAAATAATTCGACCAAGCGACAGTGATCAGCTTGTGGACGCGGAGTTGGAGAATCACTGATCTTCTCGGCTGCAGTGATCACCAGTGTACTTCCCAGCTCCCGCCGTGTCCTTACACAGCCCCATGACCAAACTCAAACTGCCAGAGAGGGCGCCTGTTGGTTGGGAGTCCCGTTAACTCCCATTACCCATAACCCGCTTAGATGTAGCTGTCGGCGCGCTATTTGATTTCCCCACTTCCGAAATACGTGCTTGGTCAATGTTGAGACGAGTTGCGCCAGCGCGGGAGACAGCCTGGGACATAAACATGAAGTATTTCCCAGTATTTGAAGCCACTTTAAACACCACAGGACCACCTTCGGGCTGATTGTGCCAGAGTCTGACTCTGCTCTAAAGGCGACATGGAAGCACTGCACCAGACTTACCAGACGTCCCCTGTTACCCAGGACAGTCCCAGTGGATTTCTCCTAAACCACTGATTTGCCTCAGTTCTACAACAGCTCAGTCCCAGGTGTCCTTGTTTTTACACCACAATCATGCCTAAAAGAGCTCAAACACAACGTTTTCATAGTCACTCAAAAGTCAACTCCAAGTTCATAGATACATTTAATTGACATTAGACTTTTACAAACAAAAAGTTTCACAATTCAACCAGCGACACACAGGGATAAATGTTCTTCTGTATAACCATTAAGCCTGCAGGATGACCATATGCCCACTTCAAATCATTTTTTTGTGCAGTGTTGTTTCTTTCTGTCCATTTAGAGACTGGCACAAACTTCACCACATGTATTTCCTCCTGAACGCACTGAAGGGACCAGCATGTCTCTCTCTGACCCGCCATCCACCTGCTGCAGGGTGAAAGCACAGGGTAAACTGGACAGATCTCTGTTTAGATGTCACTGGAAC
Organism: Gobius niger; assembly: GCF_951799975.1. Classification (NCBI taxonomy): domain Eukaryota; kingdom Metazoa; phylum Chordata; class Actinopteri; order Gobiiformes; family Gobiidae; genus Gobius; species Gobius niger. The sequence continues at coordinate 2,223,648 of NC_136865.1, forward strand.
AATATTAAATGAAGCCAGATTTGCAAAGATTTGTTGTTGCTTACAAATGAAACTGAGGTCCACATGGCTCATTTGCATAAGCTCCGACAATGCTGCCGCTAATGCAGCTGTCTCTGCTGAGGTAAACTTTCCTTGATCTCTCCCCTCTCTCCTTCTCCCTCGAGAGCATCAGGCTGAGGCTCATAGCCCGGAGCTGAGAGAGGAATCAAGGGACTGAAAGAAAACTGAAAATATACAGCTATATAATGGAGACTGTCCTCCAACAGAAAACGACACAAGTGGTCGTTTGTCTTATCCCTTAATTACGACCATATAAGACGTTTACTAAAACAGCGCCCCCAAGCTCCCATTGAGGGTATGTACATTTACATTACATTTAACCCGATTCAGAAACGACTTTATTTTACGTAGTGTTTTGCGATGACGATTCCAAAACTCAAACGCAAAGAAATAAATCACAAACTGGCAAAATGAGCCCCACATGCAATAAGTAAAGCAGCCCCAGATCTACAGCCCCGCCACACCTGTGGAGGAGCTGAACGTCCAGCGGTGCCAAAGGCTCTCCAAGCGCGCTCTGCGCTATTACGCATCACACCTCCCCAACCGCAGCAGCGGCTACAGGTCACCACCCTCATCATTTATTACATTATATGTGTGAGCTATAGGTTATCGCCATTTTACTCACAACAACAGCGACACCAAAGCACAACTCACCATTGACGCCTTCGTTTCTTCTCCTCCATATGCGTCAATGCCAACTCCATAAACTCTCCTGTCACTTCCATCTCTGTCCTCAAACGTCCTCGTGTCTCAGACTCCGTGTCTCCCGTACGTCCGGTTGTCCGGTGACCGCGGCGATCCTCGGATCCGCCCCGGGTTCCAGTGCGCATGATGCAGGGAAACACCGCTGTCACCCCGACAAAGTCGGGCCTCGGCTCCGCTGCTGTTCTCCACAAAGTCCCGCATCTCTTTCAGAGTTCCTCTGGAGAACGTGCAGCCAAATGTCCTGATCAAACTGATGTGGTTCATTTCTCCGCAGTTTCGTCATTTAAGGATAAAAATATAAAACATTACAGCTGTGTTTAGCTCGCGGGTTTTTCCAACTAGATTTGACGGACACTCGCTCTGTCCAATGAAAACACGTGAATCAGCTCGAGGGCGTTTGGGCAGGTGAGCCTGGCTCTGATTGGCTGAAGAGTCAGCTACGTCATATCCAGTAATATTTGTTAATAATTATCATCATTATATTATAAACAATCTGAAATAAACTGTTGTAAAGCATTTCCTCTGATGTCTGTGATTTATCTGGACTAAAGCAGGATTTAACCCTATAGCAAAAGGTGCACAGGAGGGAAGAAAAAAGAAAGGGGTTTATGTATTTGATTTGATTTATTTATTTGTACATTTCTTATTATCTACTACTTCTGCATTTATATATTTACCGCAGCAATAACTATTCTTTCTGGGATCCATTTATTTATATTTTTATTTGTTTTTTGAGTTTTTTACTTTTACTCAAGTAATATTATTTTGAAGTAGTATCTGTACTCGAGTGTAGTTCTCTTTTTACTGAGTAAATCTGCAAGCGGCAAACTATACTACTATAGTATAGTAGTATATAGTATTGTGTACTATACTACTAATAACTACTAAATAATTGTGATTTATTTTTTTCTGGGGTATTTTTTTACACATATCAGAATTTTCAACATTGTTTTATGTTTTTTCTCTGCTTTATCAACACTAAACCTTAATTAGACAAACATTTACTCAGGGGTTATGATAAAATTAAGAAACAAAAACATAATTCTTATAGTTTTCATCATGTCACGTTTCATCTGGACCGTGAGGGTTCGCACATACATGTGGTGCATGTGTGTGTTGGTTGATCATATGTGATGTCGGTGGAGCTCACAGGAGGAGCCACAGCCACATGTGGATCACCAGTGTTAAGTCATGTAACATAAAAGTGAGCGTGTACATTTGACCATCTCAGTGTCGTACACTGGCTCACAAAGGAACCTAAAGAACTGGACGCAATTGGACTGTCCAGAACTCCATGAAGCACATCTGTCCCTGCAGCTGTTCATTAGATGTTTACATGATAGGGAATGATGATGATGTTCCTCTGCACAAAACAGATCAGAAATAATGCAACCTCCTCATTACTATTTGATAAAGTCATGTTTACATTTCTATATTTTATTAAAACACATGTGACAGTCGTCTGTATGATTTACATGATGGGCGGCACATGTGGCTGAGTGGTTGGTGCTCTGGCCTCACAGCAAGAGGGTCCTGGGTTAAATTCCCTTTCAGTGTGGAATTCATCTGCACCCCAACAAAAGATAAGAGATAAGATAAGATAAACGTCTTTAGCCCCAGAGGGGGATTTGTCTTTTTTCTTGGCGACAGTGCCGCTCATCTGCGCACACACAATCAGACATGACGAAACATTCACACTGAACACAAAGTGCCACATCTGCAGTGTCTCTATTACATTTGCTTTAAACATAAAACATGTGCATTAGGTGAATCCTCCAGCAGGTGATTCTGACCATCAGCCTGGCTCCACATCTGGAGATGGTCCCCAGATGCTACACGCTCCTGCCCACTGCTCCTGACGGCTCGCCTCAGTCGAAGGAGGGGCCACATGCAGAGACACATTTTGTAATGACACATAAATGATCTTAACCTTTATCTGCACTCATGTGTTTAGCCCATTATGTCATAGAAACACATATGGGTAGAATGATTATTATGACAAAGACATTTATTTTGAATAGAAAAATAATAAAATGTGTAACATTGTTCATATAAATCACAGACATCAGAGGAATTGCTCTATAACAGTTTATTTCAGATTGTTTATAATATAATGATGATAATTATTAACAAATATTACTGGATATGACGTAGCAGACCCTTCAGCCAATCAGAGCGCAGGCTCACCTGCCCAAACGCCCTCGAGCTGATTCACGTGTTTTCATTGGACAGAGCGAGTGTCCGTCAAATCTAGTTGGAAAAACCCGCGAGCTAAACACAGCTGTAATGTTTTATATTTTAAATGACGAAACTGCGGAGAAATGAACGAGCTCAGTTTGATCAGGACATTTGGCTGCACGTTTTCAAGAGGAACTCTGAAAGAAATGCGGGACTTTGTGGAGAACAGCAGCGGAGCCGAGGCCCGACTTTGTCGGGGTGACAGCGGTGTTTCCCTGCATCATGCGCCCTGGAACCCGGGGCGGACCCGAGTCTCGCCGCGGTCACCGGACCACCGGACGTACGGGAGACACGGAGTCTGAGACACGAGGACGTTTGAGGACAGAGATGGAAGCGGACAGGAGAGTTTATGGAGTTGGCATTGACGCATATGGAGGAGAAGAAACGAAGGCGTCAATGGTGAGTTGTGCTTTGGTGTCGCTGTTGTGAGTAAAATGGCGATAACCTATAGCCCACACATATAATGTAATAAATGATGAGGATGGTGAAAAGTCGCCGCTGCTGCGGTTGGGGAGGTGTGATGCGTAATAGCGCAGAGCGCGCTTGGAGAGCCTTTGGCACCGCTGGACGTTCAGCTCCTCCACAGGTGTGGCGGGGCTGAAGATCTGGGGCTGCTTTACTTATTGCATGTGGGGCTCATTTTGCCAGTTTGTGATTTATTTCTTTGCGTTTGTGTTTTGGAATCGTCATCGCAAAACACTACGTAAAATAAAGTCGTTTCTGAATTGGGTTAAATGTAATGTAAATGTACATACCCTCAATGGGAGCTTGGGGGCGCTGTTTTAGTAAACGTCTTATATGGTCGTAATTAAGGAATAAGACAAACGACCACTTGTGTCGTATGGATTTGGAGGACTTGTTGATATAATGAACCTAAATGAATGGGAAAAAAAGGTCTCCCACTCCACACTGCTTCTTTGTCGTTTCATCAGGACATAGAAGCTAATTGGTCATTAGCTCCGTTGTTGGGATGATTCTTGTGTTCATACCGGGGGGCTCAGGGTAAAACTGACTGGGAAAAAAATCTCTTTTCACGAATTGAGATCCAGTTCGAACTGTTCACCTTAAGGCTGGGGGATTTGGGGAAAAAAAATAATTACGATTGATCTCAATTTTCGATTCGATTTTACTTTTTCATAATAAATAATAATTAATTAATAAATTAAAAAGATCTTGCTGATTCATAAAATTAGATACATCTTTTATTCAAACCTGAGCTCAAACAAAAACAAATGCTTTCATCAAGTCTCATCTAACACATTCAATTGTCTCGTCCAAACTCCCAAAAGAAGCCCAAAGAAATGACTGTAAACCTGTCGATTATGAAGTCCCAATACGACTTGTGAGATTGACCAAAGTAGAGATTGCGATTTCGATACATTTTTTATTAATTGCCCAGCCCTAGTTCACCTTAAAGAGTCGTTTGAAAGAGCCGCTCGTCCAGTCGTGTCCAGCCCAGTGTCACGTTGGCCCTGGCGTCTGCAGAGTTATGCCTGGTCCCGCTCCTCTGGTGAGCCCCGGTGCAGTGTGTGGCACAGCTCGTGGTGGTGCATTTTGATGACACATTAGGCGAGCGCTCGCTGGGATTTGACAAAAATGTAAACCGGGATTTGACAAAAACGACAGGCGTCAAACGTAAGACAAACACTGTCTGTCCAGGCCCCGCCGGAGGCACACATCAGAGACCCCCAGGAGCTGTCAGGAGCAAGCTGTTAGGGTTACGGAGAGACAACTCACAGATGTATCTAATACCAGTGTGGCACGCTGAGGACTGCGGCTTGTGAGCCACATGTTATAGACTGAACCTCTGTGTGAATGTTACTTTGAAATAACAATATCTCTTTACCTGCCAGCACTTTCCTCACAATCTACCCCCAGCCTGCAGGATTTCTGCTCATTCTCAACCATCTTCACTATATAATATATAATATAATATAATATAATATAATATAATATAATATAATATAATATAATATAATATAATATAATGTAATATAATGTAATATAATGTAATATAATAATAATATATAATATATATATATATAAAAAAAATAAAAAAAACTCTTCCTCACCCTCCGCGGGCGGTCTCTCTTTCTCCTCCAAGCTCGGGTCCTCTACCAGAGGCCTGGGAGCTTGAGGGTTCAGTATCTTTGCAGTTCCTAGAACTGCACTTTTCTGGACCGAGATGTCTGATGTATTTCCTGGGATCTGCTGGAGCCACTCCTCCAGTTTGGGGGTCACTGCCCCGAGTGCCCCAACGACCACGGGCACCACTGATGCCTTCACCCTCCAAGTTTTCTCCAGCTCTTCTCTGAGCCCCTGGTATTTCTCTAGTTTCTCATGTTCCTTTTTCCTGATGTTGAAGTCGCTTGGTATTGCTATGTCGATCACAACGGCTTTCCTCTGCTCTTTGTCACCACCACAATGTCCGGTTGGTTCGCCATTACCATTTTGTCCGTCTGTATCTGGAAGTCCCACAGGATCTTGGCTCGGTCATTCTCGACCACCTTTGGAGGTGTTTCCCACTTTGACCTTGGGGTTTCCAGCCCATACTCTGCACAGATGTTCCTGTACACTATACCAGCCACTTGGTTATGGCGCTCCATGTAAGCTTTCCCTGCCAGCATCTTACACCCTGCAGTTATGTGCTGAATTGTCTCACTGGCCTCTTTGCACAGTCTACACCTGGGGTCTTGTCTGGTGTGGTAGATCTGGGCCTCTATTGCTCTGGTGCTCAAGGCCTGCTCCTGTGCAGCCATGATGAGCCTCTGTGCTGTCCTTTAGTCCGGCTCTGTCTAGCCATTGGTAGGATTTCTGTATATCCACCACTTCAGTTATGTTTCGGTGGTACATGCCGTGTAGGGGCTTGTCCTCCCATGACGGGACCTCCAGCACCTCATCTTCTGTTCCCCATTGTCTGAGACATTCACTGAGCACGTCATCTGTCGGAGCCTTGTCCTTGATGTATTTATGGATCTTGGATGTTTCATCCTGGATAGTGGCTCTCACACTCACTAGTCCTCGGCCTCCTTCCTTACGGCTAGCATACAGTCTCAGGGTGCTGGATTTGGGGTGGAACCCTCCGTGCATGGTTAGGAGCTTTCGCGTCTTAACATCTGTGGTCTGTATCTCATCCAGCTTATTATTCCTGCAGGGTATCTGATTACTGGTAGGGCGTAGCTGTTTATTGCCCGGGACTTGTTCTTGCCATTGAGCTGCTTCTTAGGACCTGCCTTACTCGTTGGAGGTATTTGGCCGTAGCCGCTTTCCTTGTCACCTCTTCGAGGTTGCCATTTGCTTGTGGGATTCCGAGGTACTTGTAACTGTCCTCAATGTCTGCTATTGTTCCTTATATATATATATATATATATATATATATATATATATATATATATATATATATATATATATACCACTCAAGTGGTAAGTCACCCGACTTGCACACAGTAGACCCCGGTTCGAATCCCCGTTGGGGAAATGGGCTGCCAGTGTGGGTCCTTAGGCAAGACCCTTCACGCTACTGCCTACCTCATACAATGATGAGAGACAATGAAATGAATGACATGCCAGCTCAGACGTCGCCCGGCCAAACAAGGTCTGCGTCAGGTGCTGGGGAACCAGAGCACCTCGATGTAAAATGGGCTACTGGAACAAGGCGGAAATGGGAGAGATGCGAGAACAGGGCTCTGATGGAATGCTACTACTCCAGTAACCCTAGTCAGAGGGGCTACATGCAGAGGATGTGGGAGAAATGGTTACTTCGAAACCCACAGTCCAAACTCACGGCGAAACAACTAGTAGCTCCATGCATGACCATGCCATGCATGGTCAGGCTCCTTCCTATATCAGTGCTCTGGTTCAGCCTTACACCCCTGCGCGGGCTCTGAGGTCTGTGGATCAGAACCTGCTAAAGGTTCCACGTACAAGTTTTCGTACCAGAGGTGACCGATCCTTCCAGGCTGTTGCTCCCAGGCTCTGGAATGGTCTTCCGCCCTCTTTGCGCTGTATTGACTCTGTTGTTTCTTTCAAATGCAAACTTAAGACGCATTTATTTGTCCAAGCTTTTAATTAGCTACTTTTGGGCTGCTGTGATTTCTGTGTTGTTTTGACCCCTTTTTTATATTGTATGTAACTTCTGTTTTTAACTGTGTTGTGAAGCACTTTGTGGCCTTTGCCTGTGAAAGGTGCTATATAAATAAAGATTACTTACTTACTTACTTACTTACTAGCTCAGTGTTCCAACATCCACAAACGGCAACTGCTATCACAACTTGAGATTGACGAGGTACAACACCAATGCTCCGGCAACGGGGAGCCAGGACACCAGGTCAGAGGGGAGTTAACACCAGCCCTCCCAATGGAGATTGGGTACGAAGCCCCAATAAGCGCAATCACGCTGAACGAGGCAGCGACTGACCTGAAAAATAAGATCATGGCAAAAATGTCCAGCAGGCAACCCCGAAGCCAATTACAGAGGCTAAGAGAAGTACTGTCAGAAAGTCTCCTAGAAGATGTGAATGCAGCTCTGAGAGCAATTCCTACATCAACCATCACTGAAACCAATGAGCTGATATACTCCACAGCAGCAGTGATCCTAGAGATGCTTGGCTATCGGAAGAGCAACCATGAGATAAAATACCCACCATGGAAAAGAAGGCTGGAGGATAACATCAAGGCAGCACGGAGGGAAGTGAGTCAATTGACAGAGGCCTTGAAAGGTGCAATGAAAAAGCAAGTACCCAAAAGGTACAGCCAGATGCCCATACCTGAAGCATTGGAAACTGCCAAACAAAGGCTCCAAGCCTTGGCCAGCCGCCTAAAGAGATACACGAGAGACAACGAAGCCAGACGAGTAAATCGCCTGTTCGCAACTCAACCAGCGAAAGTGTACGCTCAGTGGCAGGGTAACAATAACAGAGCAGACCCACCAAGGCTGGAAACTGAACAGTACTGGAAAGGCATATGGGAGAAGGAGGCAGCACACAACAGTGATGCACAGTGGCTGGTGGCTCTGAGAGAGGACCACAGCAACCTCCCTGAACAGAATCCAGTTACCATCACAGTGGCAGACGTCCAAGAAAGAGCCTCAGGTATGAAAAATTGGACAGCACCAGGCCCTGACATGATACACGCCTACTGGCTTAAGAAACTCACGGCTCTCCATGAGCGCTTGGCAGCACAAATGAACCAGCTGCTGAGGGATGGGAATCACCCTGAATGGTTAACCGAAGGGCGCACAATCCTGATCCTGAAGGATCCCTCAAAGGGTACAGTCCCATCCAACTATCGGCCAATAACCTGCCTCTCCACAACGTGGAAGCTCATGTCCGGCACCATAGCGGCTAAGATAAGTAAGCACATGGATCAATACATGAGCACAGCTCAGAAGGGAATCGGTAAAGATACCAGAGGTGCCAAACACCAGCTCCTGGTAGACAGAACAGTCGCTCGAGACTGCAGAACCCGACACACTAACCTGAGCACTGCCTGGATTGATTACAAGAAAGCCTACGACTCAATGCCACATACTTGGATCATTGAATGCCTGGAGCTATACAACATCAACAGGACTCTAAGAGCCTTCATTGCAAACTCGATGAGGTTGTGGAAAACCACCCTTGAAGCCAATGGCAAGCCACTTGCACAAGTCTCCATCAAATGTGGCATATTCCAAGGAGACGCCCTGTCCCCACTGCTGTTCTGCATAGGTCTGAACCCCCTCAGCCAAATAATCAACAAGACTGGCTATGGATACCGACTCAGGAACGGGGCCACCATCAGTCACCTCCTCTACATGGATGACATCAAGCTGTACGCTAAGAATGAGCGAGACATCGACTCACTGATCCATACCACCCGGATATACAGTGCAGACATTGGGATGTCATTCGGACTAGAGAAGTGTGGTCGGATGGTAACTAAGAGAGGGAAGGTAGTCCACACAGAAGGGGTCTCACTCCCAGAAGGAACAATAGCAGACATTGAGGACAGTTACAAGTACCTCGGAATCCCACAAGCAAATGGCAACCTCGAAGAGGTGACAAGGAAAGCGGCTACGGCCAAATACCTCCAACGAGTAAGGCAGGTCCTAAGAAGCCAGCTCAATGGCAAGAACAAGTCCCGGGCAATAAACAGCTACGCCCTACCAGTAATCAGATACCCTGCAGGAATAATAAGCTGGATGAGATACAGACCACAGATGTTAAGACGCGAAAGCTCCTAACCATGCACGGAGGGTTCCACCCCAAATCCAGCACCCTGAGACTGTACGCTAGCCGTAAGGAAGGAGGCCGAGGACTAGTAAGCGTGAGAGCCACTATCCAGGATGAAACATCCAAGATCCATAAGTACATCAAGGACAAGGCTCCGACAGATGACGTGCTCAGTGAATGTCTCAGACAATGGGGAACAGAAGATGGGGTGCTGGAGGTCCCGTCATGGGAGGACAAGCCCCTACACGGCATGTACCACCGAAACATAACTGAAGTGGCTGATATACAGAAATCCTACCAATGGCTAGACAGAGCCGGACTAAAGGACAGCACAGAGGCACTCATCATGGCTGCACAGGAGCAGGCCTTGAGCACCAGAGCAACAGAGGCCCAGATCTACCACACCAGACAAGACCCCAGGTGTAGACTGTGCAAAGAGGCCAATGAGACAATCCAGCACATAACTGCAGGGTGTAAGATGCTGGCAGGGAAAGCTTACATGGAGCGCCATAACCAAGTGGCTGGTATAGTGTACAGGAACATCTGTGCAGAGTATGGGCTGGAAACCCCAAGGTCAAAGTGGGAAACACCTCCAAAGGTGGTCGAGAATGACCGAGCCAAGATCCTGTGGGACTTCCAGATACAGACGGACAAAATGGTAATGGCGAACCAACCGGACATTGTGGTGCTATGTCGACCACAATGGCTTTCCTACAAAGAGCAGAGGAAAGCCATTGTGGTCGACATAGCAATACCAAGCGACTTCAACATCAGGAAAAAGGAACACGAGAAACTAGAGAAATACCAGGGGCTCAGAGAAGAGCTGGAGAAAACCTGGAGGGTGAAGGCATCAGTGGTGCCCGTGGTCGTTGGGGCACTCGGGGCAGTGACCCCCAAACTGGAGGAGTGGCTCCAGCAGATCCCAGGAAATACATCAGACATCTCGGTCCAGAAAAGTGCAGTTCTAGGAACAGCAAAGATACTGCGCAGAACCCTCAAGCTCCCAGGCCTCTGGTAGAGGACCCGAGCAGGAGGAAAAAGAGACCGCCCGCGGAGGGTGAGGAAGAGTTTTTTTTAATATATATATATATATATATATATATATATATATATATATATATATATAAAATATATATATATATAAATATATATATATATATATATATATATATATATACTGCGTTCCAAATTATTATGCAAATGACTTTTTTTTTTTTTTTCAAGCCACTACCGCACACACCGCTGAACATCCAGGGGGAGGACATTGAGGAGGTGGACAGTTTCAAGTACCTGGGTGTTCACCTCAACAATAAACTGGACTGGTCCCACAACACCAACGTCGCCTCCACCTTCTGAGGAGACTGAGGTCGTTCGGAGTGAGCAGGCCTCTGCTCAGGACTTTTTATGACTCTGTGGTGGCCTCTGCTCTCCACTACGCTGCCGTGTGCTGGGCCCCGGGCAGCACAGAGCGGGACAAGAACAGACTGAACAAGCTGGTCAGGAGGGCCAGCTCCGTCCTGGGCTGCCCCCTGGACTCTGTGGAGGAGGTGAGGGACAGGAGGGTCACCTCCATCATGGACAACACCTCCCACCCACTGCACGGGACTGTAGAAGAGCTGAGCAGCTCTCTCAGTGGCAGACTGAGACACCCTCAGTGCAGGACGGAGCGCTACCGCAAAGCCTTCATCCCACTGCTGTCAGACTGTACAATAAGACTGTGAAGTAACATGTGCAATAATCTCTGTATCAGCTGCACTTTATTAACTCTGAGTGATCTTCTTGAACGCCGACTGTAACAAGTGAATTTCGTGAGATCAATAAAGGATTATCTTATCTTATCTTTTTTGAGATTTTCTAAACAATCAACTCAAATGAGAGTCAACATAATTTAGGTAGAGACAGATTTAAATGTGGTTGAAAAAATCTCCCAGTGAAAACAGTATTTTTTTTTCAAATACTATAAATCTAAATATTGTCAAAACCTCAAAATCTACTTCCGAATTATTATGCAACTCATCGTTTCAATACATTTTAAAGAGCTGCTGAGCTCCAGAGCTGCTGTTTGGATGAAAACTTCCTCCCACCCTCATAGAAGCTTTTTTGTTGAGGCTCCAAAGGTTCTCAATAGGGTTGAGGTCAGGGGAGGAGGGGGTCCACATCATGAGTTTCTCTCCTTCTCTCACCAGCAGCTTCAAATATCTGTATGCTGCTTTGTAGCATCTATTCTCTTAATCTGATGTGTTTTTCTGGCAGAAACCGTCCTTATTATCCCCCATCATTACTATGATGGGGCTGAATAGAACACTGGTGATCTCTTCTATCTTAAACCTATGTGCCCCGCGGACACACTGTTATAGGTTTATCGGTTACTTTTTAATCGGAAAATTAACAGCAATTTCACAGACTTCTCTATCTATCTATCCCTTTTGCTGTGTTAATGCACTTTGTGTAATAAACTTTGGATGCAAGACTCACTTGTACTTATACTTACCACATCGCAATATGTGTCGGATCAGCCCCTGAGTATCGTGATATGCACTGGATCGTGACAAAAGTGGATTGTCCCAGCCCTACTTATCTATATCCCAAGTCCACACAGGGAATTGAACCTATGACTCTCTTTTCTATCGGCAGTTTCCTCTCTGACCTGAGGAGGGGGCTCTTCATTTCACAGCCTCGACACTTTCTCGGACGGCCGTGCAGCTGAGGTGAGTGATTAGGGGAGAGGGCGAGGAGGTGAGAGAGAGAGAGAGAGAGAGAGAGGTGAGGGGAAGGGGAGAGAAAAGAGAGGGGGATGATGGGAAGGGGGGGGGACGAGGAGATTGGAGCGTACGTCGGAGCAGCGCAGGGAGAATGAGTTTCTGAGGTGGATATATTTAGCACTGTTCAAAGGCAGATGAAATGTGCAGTGAAGAGAGAGGAGGGGGAGAGTGGGGAGGGAGGGGGAGAGTGGGGAGGGAGGGGGAGAGTGGGGAGGGAGGGAGAGGGAGAGTGGGGAGGGAGGGGGAGAGTGGGGAGGGAAGGGGAGAGTGGGGAGCGAGGGGGAGCGTGGTGGTGTTGGTGTGGGTGGATGGGCGGGTGCTGGAGGCAGGTGAAGGATGACTCATCAGCTGCAGGAGCCCCACACTCTGCAGTCACTTTATTATTTCAGCTCATTATCATTATGTCCTCCTTTCCTTTGTCACATGTTGTTGTTATAATAATGATGACGAGGCACGTTCCCCCGACAGGCTTATATGTGAAGGCAAAAGTTCTTCATCCGTCATCTGTACTGGGCTGTTTCAGTGTCGAGGACCTTGCTCCTCTCACCTCGAGAGGCTTCGTCAGCTCCTATTGCTCTTCTGGCAGCAGGCTGAACATTATGCTGATGCAGTACATTCATACTCAGTGTGATCTGAGTAAAGAACTGTTATCTGATGAAAACCCTTTCATGCTTGGAATTATTTGGTAAATATTTCAATTTCCCCCCCCCCAAATTCTGATATAACTGTCAACCATTGACTTTCTTCAAACCCCGCCCAGAAATAGCCATTGTCCAATCAAACCTCATAGCAATTGTTGCTGCCAGACACGCCCCGGATCTTCTCCCATTGAAACTAATGGCGTGGGACCTTTTGTCCACTGATAAACAAACTCGTAGTGGTTTATGGGATGGCACATAGCTCCTAATCACCGGTTAGTTAGCATCAGAGGTCCCTATGCTAAAGTGGCTATGATAGCTATCATAGCCTTTTCCTAACTCCTTCCTAACTGACAGCCCAATTCAGATGCTTCTTATCATGGCGGACGCTGACGCACATCCGGTTTGGTGTTAGACCTCTCACCAATTTACTGCAGAAGCCGGGGCAGACTAGGGTTACCAACCGTCTCTTGAAAACAGAATCGTCCTGTTTTTTTAATTCAATCAATTATTTTGTTCGAGGATCCTCACTTTCTCCCTTGTCACTCGCTGCAAATCACACACACCCAGCGGTAAACAGCGGCATCACGGCAGAGGCAGCAGCATCTGACGCCCTCCCCTCGTCCCCGTTCAACTCAGAAAGATTCAGAGAAGAAACTAAAGCAAAGCCGAAGTACAAACGAGAGCGGGAAGAACAACGCTTGTTTAGAGGGTGAGTGGCAATTGCTCCAAAGCAAACTGCACTTTTTGTCACTGAGGGTTTTCTGTGGCTCACCGAGACGGCTTCAGGAGAGACTCGTTCCCGCACCGTCACCAAGTCCAGAGCTAATCAGACCAATCTCTCAGTTCTTCATCCCACAAGCCTCTCCCGCGCCAAGTAGAACTAAAAATGGAACTCAAATCCATTATTTTCTTACTGACTGTGTAGAATCATGTTTCTATAGATTTTATTTATATTTTTTTAGTCAGAGAGAAGAAATATATGAGAATCATTGCATTAAACAGGCAGTCTAAGTGTTCTGTCCCTCCTTGCAAGATGGAGAGATGAAGATACATTTGCCTCGGCAGTGGTTTGAATGTCTACAGTTTTAATACAGATCTGTGACGAGTCCACTTTGGGTTGCTATGGTTAAACCAGTTTGTCGTAAACTTGAGATATTTTCTTCCTCACGAAATCTTGACTTGAACATCTGTTTCCATAGTGACAGGTTGAGCAAGGTAGCAGGTATTCTGCTTTTTTCAATCACATAGCACCAGTCTATATCACACTACAGTGATAAGCAAACCTTCTGTTGGTCTGTAAATGCAGTAAATTAGAATAACTGCCTTGTATAAAATGTCTCTCTCAAAATGGCTGTAGTGAATGTCTTGAAATAGGCCTCTGTCTCTTTAAGAACCTCTGACCCTTTCCGACACGCCCCCTCCACACGCTGTCTGTGGCATCAGTGGGGAGGGGGTTCTGCTGAGGAGCAGTGGTTGGTTACTCGGCTGGTGACGAAAGCTCGGAGGCGTCTCCAGGAGGTGGGGGCGTTCCTAGGAGGACTCAGGCAAACCTATCCCTCAAAAATCTGTGAATGTGCCAAGGCAACACTTCAGGCATGTTTTTTTAATGAGGGAATGACATAAATAACATGATGGAAAGCTTGAAAAAGTCAAGTTTTGCATAATACCCCCCCCCTTTTAAGACTTGGAACAATATGACAACAAGAAAAGGCCAGGCTTATCCAGTCCATTGAATGTGTGGAGGAACTTGTGCATAGAGCTCCCCCTGCAGATCCCTTTAAGAATAGGGCTGTTGTAAACACACCCCACACTGCCCACATCCCCTTTTCAATGTATTAGCGACAAGTGGGCATTTCTGTGAATGTGATGACGCCATGATCTCAGGTGGAGGGCAGGGGCCAATAAACTCTATGGGAGAGAAAACATTTTTGTAAGAAATGTCCAAAAATAAAATTGACAAATGTTGTGCCTCATCAATATTTGGTTGTGATTGGGGTCACAAGTACTTTCTACCGCCCAACATCACGCTCTTGCTTTTGAGTATTGTCACAACTTTAAAACATTAAAGTTGTTTTAGAACTGAAATAATTGGACCTCGGTTTATTCTGTACGTGCAAACAGAGAAGACGGTGAACTTTGAGACAGTTTGTGTTTGATGTGGAGTCTCCCAAAAACATTAGCAGTTTGACAGTTAGCATAGATAGTTTATGGGGCGACAGTGGCTCAGATGGTACAGCGGTCATCTCATGATCAGAAGATCGGGGGTTTGAATCCCAGTGTCTACGTACACTGGTGTATGAATGACAGAGTGAGTGGTTGAAAACTTTTATCACAGTTACTGACCACTACACGAATGTTGAATGTTATGGTTGACTGTCGGAGATCCCGCACATGCGCACTACGCCGGAGGGCAAAAGGCTCACCTCCTCAATCCTCCACTATCAACACAGCCCACTCAAAACCTCGTTTTGAAGACAGCCACCGGCAGAACAGTCGCCTCACAGGCCACCTAGCATCTTTGTGCTGAGGATCACGAGCTACTGCGCTAATCGGAGTCAGACTGCTGCAAGAGAAAAGCCCATTTCATCCGTGCCATATACGACAGACACAACGTCATTAAAACAAGTTTAAGCTCAAACTACAGTCTAAAGTTACTCTTAATACTTAAGTCAACATTTTCGCCTAAACCAGTTTAACAATTACATGTAGGCTATTCATTTATGATCATTATCAGCACTTAAATATCATTAAAATCACTAAAGTTCACCAAAAGAAGATGAAAGCATCCCCACAACTGGGACAAAATGACCTGTTGTACATTTAGAAAGTGCTCAGTTCAAAAGTCTGCTGTGACTGGACCGTCCTCTCTTGAACCGCATGAGGAACATCTGCTGAGGCTTTAGCAGACACGACGAGGCACTTGATGGTAGTAACTTTTTGTGTCTGTGCATGTGGAGCAGGTTTGTATTTTCTTACCTCAGTCTCCTCATCACTGTTGCTTTCTACATGTTCAATCTGATCTTACATCAGTGAAATGTTCCGCTCCGCTCCTTCCTTCGTTTGTTGGTGTCGCCTACAGGAGCGTGTGTGTTCACTACATTGATTTTATTATATTTAGCACGATCTTTTGACCAAAGTTTTTAGCTCATTTCTAATGGAGTACGAAGACCTGTGCTTTCCTTTTGCCCTCCAGTCGACGCCACGGCTCAGTATCATGTGCTCGTGACGTCACTCGTCAACATGCGTGTAGAATTTTAAACTATTGAGTTCAGGATTATGATGTCATATTGCAAAGCATCATGGGATTTGCAGCAATAATAAATGAACGGTGAAATACTATTATTGTTCACATTAACACATTGGACATAGTGAGTTAGATGGATTTACCAGCTGTGACTCAGCAGCTAACAGAGTAATCCCACGGCTTTTTTTTTAGTCTATTGAAAATGTTTGCTAGTATCCACAAACATGGCAGATTTCCATGGTAACAGTGAATTTATAATACTATAATTTATAATATATCCCAAACTCTATTGGCTCTTCAGAATGTTGTGCATCACGTGAACACAACATATTCCATAAACCTTTGAAATGCAAAAGTGTTTTTGTAGATGACCATGAACAGCCAGGGGGTGGGGCAGTGGACATGTGATTAGTGTGAGCTGCTGGAGGCCAACACCTATCAATCACAGTGATTAATGACTGATACAGCGACGATCATGACCAGGAAGTGATGTGATCACCACAGAGGCGTGAGATTGCCGCTCTTGCACCTTGCAGGGTGGTTTTCTGACCAGTGCCAGCAGGGGGAGACAGACCTTCCAATCATCCCATAAACACTTTCCCTCACAGGGACTTCCAAAAGTAAAATGTTTAACTCTGCTTGTATATAGCATCTGCTAGATCTCTATTACGATTATTACCAGCAGCTGAATATACAAACTCCACAGAGAAAAGACCCATCTGGGAATCGAACTCAGAACCTTCTTGCTGTGAACCGGTGTGCTACTGGGACGGCCATAATATGCACCAAGTGCAATAGAATCAATCCTATTTTTGAAGGTTGTGTCAAGTGTAGGCAGGTGTTTCATTCAGAAGAAATAAAATATGCATTAAGACTCGCTTTTTGTTGCAGACGGTAAATAGAAGCCTATTCAGTTCAGTGCACAGCTGTCGGTCCAAGGCCAAATGAAAACTATCTCACACAAATGAATGTTTGTGGAGGGTCCGCTGAGGAGGGGAAGCCCTTCACTCTCTGCTGTTTCTGCTCTCACTCCTCAGCTTTCATCTGCCTCTTCATCAGTGACTAAATGAAGCACAACTCATTTCTAATAATAGGCTCTTAACTGTTCATAAAAGTTAAGAGCCTTTTATGAACAGTTACAATGAGCTCTTAGCTCATTATGTGCTTCAGAAGAGGGGACTCCTAATATTACTTGAGTAAAGTATTTGGCTGCTCCTTCCACAGTCTGTATGTGACATTTGAAAATGAACTGTATTACAAGCTGTTATAAATGTGTTCATGTGTCATCTCGAATATCAAATCTTTATTCTAACTTTTATAGTGTTGTCTGGAAATGTTTGCCTCTAGGTTTTATTTGACAGTATGAAATGGGGTAAAGCGCAGGGAGAGACATTCAGCACATTGTCAGAGCCAGGACTCCACCCTGGTTTTGTATTTGCAAAAAATTTTTTACTTAAGCTACCCTCAGATTCCACCTCTGACTGTTCACTCCACTCCACTCCTGGCAGCCTCCGAACGGCAGCAACATCAACGCCCTCTCCCTCCTCTTCAGTCCTAGTTCTGTTCAGTCCTGGTTCTCTTTAGTCCTAGTTCTCTTTAGTCCTGCTTCTCTTTAGTCCTGTTTCTCTAAAGTCCTGGTTCTCTAAAGTCCTGGTCTTCTTCAGTCCTGGTCCTCTTCAGTCCTGGTCCTACTCAGTCCTAGTACTCTTCAGTCCTGGTCCTCTTCAGACCTGATCCTCTTCAGTCCTGGTCCTCTTCAGTCCTAGTACTCTTCAGTCCTGGTCCTCTTCAGTCCTAGTTCTCTTCAGTCCTGGTCCTCTTCAGACCTGATCCTCTTCAGTCCTGGTCCTCTTCAGTCCTAGTACTCTTCAGTCCTGGTCCTCTTCAGTCCTAGTTCTCTTCAGTCCTGGTCCTCTTCCGACCTGATCCTCTTCAGTCCTGGTCCTCTTCAGTCCTGTTTCTCTTCAGTCCTGGTCCTCTTCAGTCCTGTTTCTCTTCAGTCCTGATCTTCTTCAGTCGTGATCCTCTTGAGTCCTGGTCCTCTTTAGTCCTGGTCCACTTCAGTCCTGGTCCTCTTCAGTCCTGGTCCACTTCAGTCCTAGTCCTCTTCAGTCCTGGTCCACTTCAGTCCTAGTCCTCTTCAGTCCTGGTCCTCTTCAGTCCTGATCCTCCTCAGTCCTGGTCCTCTTCAGTCCTGGTCCTCTTTAGTCCTGGTCCTCTTCAGTCCTGGTCCTCTTTAGTCCTGGTCCTCTTCAGTCCTGGTCCTCTTCAGTCCTGATCCTCCTCAGTCCTGGTCCTCTTCAGTCCTGGTCCTCTTTAGTCCTGGTCCTCTTTTGTCTTGGTCCTCTTCAGTCCTGGTCCTCTTCAGTCCTGGTCCTCTTCAGTCCTGGTCCTCTTTAGTCCTGATCCTCTTCAGTCCTGGTCCTATTCAGTCCTGGTCCTCTTCAGTCCTGGTCCTCTTCAGTCCTGGTCCTCTTTAGTCCTGGTCCTCTTCAGTTCTGATCCTCTTCAGTCCTGATTCTCTTCAGTCCTGATCCTACTCAGTCCTAGTACTCTTCAGTCCTGATCCTACTCAGTCCTAGTACTCTTCAGTCCTGATCCTCCTCAGTCCTGGTCCTCTTCAGTCCTGGTCCTCTTTAGTCCTGGTCCTCTTTTGTCTTGGTCCTCTTCAGTCCTGGTCCTCTTCAGTCCTGTTTTTTCTTCAGTCCTGATCCTACTCAGTCCTAGTACTCTTCAGTCCTGGTCCTCTTTAGTCCTGGTCCTCTTCAGTTCTGATCCTCTTCAGTCCTGATTCTCTTCAGTCCTGATCCTACTCAGTCCTAGTACTCTTCAGTCCTGATCCTACTCAGTCCTAGTACTCTTCAGTCCTGATCCTCCTCAGTCCTGGTCCTCTTCAGTCCTGGTCCTCTTTAGTCCTGGTCCTCTTTTGTCTTGGTCCTCTTCAGTCCTGGTCCTCTTCAGTCCTGTTTTTTCTTCAGTCCTGATCCTACTCAGTCCTAGTACTCTTCAGTCCTGGTCCTCTTCAGTCCTGGTCCTCTTCAGTCCTGGTCCTCTTCAGTCCTGGTCCTCTTTAGTCCTGGTCCTCTTCAGTTCTGATCCTCTTCAGTCCTGATTCTCTTCAGTCCTGATCCTACTCAGTCCTAGTACTCTTCAGTCCTGATCCTACTCAGTCCTAGTACTCTTCAGTCCTGGTCCTCTTGAGTCCTGGTCCTCTTCAGTCCTGGTCCTCTTTAGTCCTGGTCCTCTTCAGTCCTGATCCTCTTCAGTCCTGGTCCTCTTCAGTCCTGATCCTCTTCAGTCCTGGTCCTCTTCAGTCCTGACCCTCTTCAGCCCTGGTCCTCTTCAGTCCTGATCCTCTTCAGTCCTGATTCTCTTCAGTCCTAGTACTCTTCAGTCCTGGTCCTCTTTAGTCCGGGTCCTCTTCAGCCCTGGTCCTCTTCAGTCCTGGTCCTCTTCAGTCCTGGTCCTCTTCAGTCCTGGTCCTCTTCAGCCCTGGTCCTACTCAGTCCTAGTACTCTTCAGTCCTGATCCTCTTCAGCCCTGGTCCTCTTCAGCCCTGGTCCTCTTCAGTCCTGATCCTCTTCAGTCCTGATCCTCTTCAGCCGTGGTCCTAATCAGTTCTGGTCGTCTTCAGTCCTGATCCTCTTCAGTCCTGGTCCTCTTCAGCCGTGTTCCTATTCAGTCCTGGTCCTCTTCAGTCCTGGTCCTCTTGCATCTTGGTCCTCCTCAGTCCTGGTCCTCTTCAGTCCTGATCTTCTTCAGTCCTAGTACTCTTCAGCCCTGGTCCTCTTCAGTCCTGGTCCTCTTCAGTCCTGGTCCTCTTCAGTCCTGGTCCTCTTCAGTCCTTATCCTCTTCAGTCCTGGTCCTCTTCAGCCCTGGTCCTCTTCAGTCCTGGTCCTCTTCAGTCCTGGTCCTCTTCAGCCCTGGTCCTCTTCAGTCCTGGTCCTCTTCAGCCCTGGTCCTCTTCAGTCCTGGTCCTGTTCAGTCCTGGTCCTCTTCAGCCCTGGTCCTCTTCAGCCCTGGTCCTAATCAGTCCTGATCCTCTTCAGTCCTGATCCTCTTCAGTCCTGGTCCTCTTCAGCCCTGGTCCTCTTCAGTCCTGGTCCTCTTCAGTCCTGGTCCTCTTCAGCCCTGGTCCTCTTCAGTCCTGGTCCTCTTCAGCCCTGGTCCTCTTCAGTCCTGGTCCTGTTCAGTCCTGGTCCTCTTCAGTCCTGGTCCTCTTCAGCCCTGGTCCTCTTCAGTCCTGGTCCTCTTCAGTCCTGGTCCTCTTCAGCCCTGGTCCTCTTCAGTCCTGGTCCTCTTCAGCCCTGGTCCTCTTCAGTCCTGGTCCTGTTCAGTCCTGGTCCTCTTCAGCCCTGGTCCTCTTCAGCCCTGGTCCTAATCAGTCCTGATCCTCTTCAGTCCTGATCCTCTTCAGTCCTGGTCCTCTTCAGTCCAGGTCCTCTACAGCCCCACATTTGCTGCGGAGGCCGGGCCGGGTGAAACAGGGCGAACATGGAGAATGTGGAATCTGGTAGAAAGACTTTAAAGCATTTATGAAGACATTCTCCTCATCGTCAATGTACTTACATCAGAGTGACTATTGAAACACAGACACACGCCCCTAAACTCCCGTATATGGGCATGACAAGAGCGGGACATGAGCCTGAGGAGCGTGTTGGGTAGACAAACAAAATACTCTTAGTAGATATCCAAAAAGGTACTTGAAAAAGTACTTTGTGAACATTGTATTATATTATACATCTAAGAGTCCATATACTGGGACAGAGTAAAGTCAGATACTGTGCAAATGAGATTCTCACACATCGTTCTTGAGATAAAGACAGGAAATTAACGTTCTGATTAAATTAAATTAATTAGTAAGACGTTTTTGTCACTGAACATATTTAGTCACAGTGAGCAGAGTCACCAAATGTTTTACTCAAGAAAAGCCCAGAGAAGTCATGTTGGGAGGCAGAACCACAAAGTGCTTCGTGAGGAGTGCAGTGCAGCAGAACTACAGCCTGCTCTAAATGAATGGTCATATTTACACGGCACTTTTCCACCTGCTTCAGGCTCAGAGCACTTTACATCGAACCACTCAGCCTCTCCATGCACCATTGTTGACCTGTATGGCCTGTATGGAAAAAGGAACATATGAACTTACTCTCTAATTGGGTTTGAAAATAATCTTACAACACTGAGCACTGAACAGTGCTGAGTACCTGGAAACTCAGGAATTGAGATGTCCAGGTACAACAGCATCTCGTCTTTGTACAGATATTGGTCCTCACTTGCAGTACTCTGGAGCGCATGAACACATCGGGGTAGGTAATTATCTCGCTTCAGCCAACTCCTTTTGCGCTATCATTTATATGTAATGATGTGAGCATGTAAATTAAGACATTAAATTGCCCAAATAAAATACTACTACTACCACTACTACTACACCGGGACGGCTGGTATCAATGGTGGCAAGTGGTAAATGGTCTCAACTTATACACTGCGTTCCAAATTATTATGCAAATGACATTTTTCTAAGATTTTCTAAATTGTCAACTCAAATGAGAGTCAGCATAATTTTCAAGTCTTTAGCTGGTTGAGGATCAATTAAATGTGGTGGAAAAAATTTCCTAGTGATAACGGTATTTTTTTCAAAAATAAATATAGTAAAAACCTCAAAATCCACTGTTCCAAATTATTATGCAACTCATCGTTTCAATACATTTTAAAGCATGTAATTAACTGAAAATGGTCATTTGTTGAATGTGTAGCATTAGGAGGTCATATTTACTGAAATCAAAAGCTATGTCAATCAAAAAAATATTAACAGGTCAAGTTATATTTGACCATAGGAGCCCTTGTGTGATAGCAGCTTCAAAATTCTTAAATCCATTAAACTTGTGAGTTTTTGGACAGTTTCTGCTTGGATTTCTTTGCAGGATGTGAGAATAGCCTCCCAGAGCTGCTGTTTGGAGGAAAACTGCCTCCCACCATCATAGAAGTTTTTTTTGTTGAGGCTCCAAAGGTTCTCAATAGGGTTGAGGTCAGGGGAGGGGGGGGTCCACATCATGAGTTTCTCTCCTTTTATGCCCATAGCAGCCAGTGATGCAGAGGTTTTCTTTACAGCAGGACATGGTGCGTTGTCATGCATGAAGAGGATCTTGTTCGGGAAAACACGGCTCTTCATTTTGTAGCATAGAAGACAGTTGTCAGTCAGAAACTTCACATATTTTTCAAAGGCCATTTTCACACCTTCAGGAAGCCCAAAAGGGCCTAAAGGGGCCGACCAGCTCTCTCACCATGATTCTGGCCCAAAACATGACTCCGCCCCCTCCTCACTGACGTCACAGCCTTGTTGGGAAATTGTGGCCATTCACCAACCATCCACTACTCCATTGATTTGACCATCCAGGGTTACACGGCCTCATCAGTGAACAAGACTGTTTGAAAATGAGTCTTCATGTATTTCTGAGCCACTGCAGCCGTTTCTGTTCATGAGCATTCAATTAACCATTTAGGGGAGGCCCGGATAGAAGGTTTATGCACAACTGCAGCCTCTGGAGGGTCCTACACCTTGATGTTCGGGAGACTCCAGAGGCACCAGCAGCTTCAAATACCTGTATGCTGCTTTGTAGCATCTGTTCTCCTAATCTGATGTGTTTGTCTGGCAGAAACCGTCCATATTGTGCCTTTATCGGCATAAACCCGAGTGTGTCTGAATCATCCACAAATCTCTTATCTGTACGATGATTACGCTTAATCTTTCATGAAATATCGAAGGTTTTCATACCTAGACCAAGGCATTCAACTATTTCACGCTTTTCGTCTGCAGAGAGATCCTTTTTCTTTACCATATTGCTTGAAAATGATGATCTGCATAATAAAGTGGAACACCCTTTTTCAGTAGTTTTTCCCTTAACTGGGCTTAACCTGACAACTAATTATCCCAGGTCTCTGAGATTAATGTCAGTGATTCATAGAGCCCCGAGACACGATACCATCCACAAGTTTCATTATTTTTTTTATTTTTTTTACCTTTTTGACACAAAAATACAATTTGCATAATAATTTGGAACACAGTGTATAGCCTGATCTCAATATCATTTCAACCTGAAAAGTCTCACTGAGACAGAATGGCGGCATGTGTTTTATTAATGAACATCACTCAACGAAGAGATTGACCAGGGGAAAAAAGGGGATCCTGAGTGATGAGCAGCTGGAGCGGCCTATGTCTTCTAGGTTGAATTTGAGCAGACCTTCATTGAACCACTGTGGGGAGATCTCAAACGTCCAGTTCATGTAGTCATTGAAGGCTTTTTGCCAAGAAGAATGGGCCGCGTCACCATCAGAACCTCATCCTCAACGACCACAAAAGACTCCAAGCTGTCATTGATGTTAAAGGGGGCAATAACAGTATTAAAAACTGGGGTATGCAAACTTTTGATCAGCGCCATTTTCATACTTTCTCTTTTCATTATGACTTAAAAATAGCCAACTAAAAACCAAGCGTTTTGTGTAAAAAAAAAATTAAAAAAAGTTCTGGCAGGGTAGATGAACTTTTGAGCACAACTGTGATGCTGCAAATAGTCGAAACTAACTCTAATTAGATCTAAAAATAAGAATATTTACATTAAGAATTGAACCATTTACTCAATGAATCGATGAATTAAACCAGCCCTAATAAACACTGTCGTTTTACACACATACATGACAGTGACCAGCTGACCACACATGGTCCCAGCACATACACACATACACTAACATGACAGTGACCAGCTGACCGCACATGGTCCCAGCACATACACACATACACATACATGACAGTGACCAGCTGACCGCACATGGTCCCAGCACATACATGACAGTGACCAGCTGACCGCACATGGTCCCAGCACATACATGACAGTGACCAGCTGACCGCACATGGTCCCAGCACATACATGACAGTGACCAGCTGACCGCACATGGTCCCAGCACATACATGACAGTGACCAGCTGACCGCACATGGTCCCAGCACATACATGACAGTGACCAGCTGACCACACATGGTCCCAGCACATACACACATACACTAACATGACAGTGACCAGCTGACCGCACATGTTCCCAGCACATACATGACAGTGACCAGCTGACCACACATGGTCCCAGCACATACACACATACACTAACATGACAGTGACCAGCTGACCGCACATGTTCCCAGCACATACATGACAGTACCAGCTGACCACACATGGTCCCAGCACATACATGACAGTGACCAGCTGACCACACATGGTCCCAGCACATACATGACAGTACCAGCTGACCACACATGGTCCCAGCACATACATGACAGTACCAGCTGACCACACATGGTCCCAGCACATACATGACAGTGACCAGCTGACCACACATGGTCCCAGCACATACATGACAGTGCCTTGATGCCTTGATGTTTGGTGCAGCTGTGAGGCCACTTCTGTTGTGATATTGGGCTTTACAAAACCATTCAACTTGAAACTTGACTGGGAGTCCTGGAGCACGTGAAGCGCACTGAAGTCCCACAGAGGCTCCTCAATGGTCACGTTCACTCGTGCGCGGCTTCTCAAAACACTGGAGAAAGGAGCTAAACAGTTTCTGATTGGGGCGCTGAGGAACCCGGGGTGATTAGACTGTGGGTCACGTTTTTAAAGCCCTTTGATCGCAGCGCTACAGCGGGACCGAGGCACATTCTCTCTTCTCCTGGGACTGTTCACTTCACAGTGGGATAGATGCAGCTCTCTATCATGGGAGAGCGTGAAAGGATGTAAATGCAAATAAAAGTCGTGAGGCTGCGATAGTTTTGGTGAAATTAGTCAAGCCGAGGAAGAAAGAGAGAGCAGGCGCTCTGCGGTGCTGGTGAAGGAGCTGCATGTAGCACATTCAGCCGCACGAGTCTGTCTGTACTAAAACCAGATACTCTGGTCCAATGGACTTCCATGGCCACTTCTATCAGGAGCTTTCTTTTATATCTCTGGACGTGCTTATTGGCGTGTCAAGAGGGACAGGCCAAAGATAAATCGGTACCGAAAAATGTGGTTGTTTTAAATTGTTTAATAATTTACTAGAAAATGTGTCACAGCCTGGTACCGGTGTAAAGGTTTTAAACTACCCCCCATTTCAGGCTACCCCCCGGTAATTTGAAATCAGTTTCAAGTTACCCCCGGGGGTAAGATAAACGCGATTTCAAGCTACCCCCCTGATTTCAGATTACCCCCTCTCAACTGCTTTCTTCATTCATAAGATACCTTACAGGAACCGCGGTTGGAGCTGTAACCTTAAAGGAACAGGCCACCGTTTTTACATGCTGAGATATGTTCTTACCTTAGCTCCTCTATAGCTCCAAAACTGTAGCTTCTATCTTGACCTGTTTTGGAGCTATAGAGGAGAGAGGGAGAGGCTAAATGCTAACGCCGTCTGCGCTGTGTTTACGTGACTGAAGGCACGGGTGAAGATCAGACAGGTCCTAAAGAACTCGTCAAAGCTAAGGTAAGAACATATCTCAGTATGTAAAAACGGTGGCCTGTTCCTTTAAGGATAGTGGAGTTTACGAACTAAAACTAACCTTACCAGATGAAAAGTTACGAGAGTTGTAGATATTATTAGCAATTAACATCCGGGCATTTTCTATTTAACACAGCCGTGCCAAACAAACAATACATTTTGCGACGGGGGTAATCTGAAATCGGGGGGGGGGGGGGGGGGGGGGGGGGGGGGGGGTGGTAACTTGAAATCAGTTTCAGGTTGCCCCTGGGGGTAATTTGAAATCAATTTCAAGTTGTAGTAGTAGTCCATTTTTTGAATATTGTAAGGATCATTCGGGTGCTCAAACCCCTCCACCACGTTAAGATGGCTGTTCCAGAAGGGGCAATAATAAATAACTCTAAGAAGTTGTTATTATTTTACAGCTAAAATTAAAATTACATTAAAAAACATAGGGCAATGACTTTAAACCAGTGTTTCTCCGAGTGGAGTCTGGAGCCCCCTGGAGGGTCTCACAGACACTATACAGGGCCCCCCAAAGCTGTCAAAAAAACAAGTACATTGAAGAAAAAAAAAGGGAAGTACTATAGTGAACCAGATTTGATCTACAGACATTGCTATGTTGCTTTTTTATTTAATTTTGACTATAAAATTATGAGAAAATGCCTTTGCCTTTTCAATTATTATTGCGAGGGGGCCCTGAGAGAATTTAACATAGGTGAATGAGTGAATAATGACGACAGTGTAGCACTTTGAGAAACTTAGTATAACAGACAAGTGTAAGCCATTATTATTATTATGATTATTATTATTATTATTATTATTATTATTATTATTATTATTATTAAAGTTACTTTTTTAACAAATAAACGTGCATTTCCTTTCCAAATGTATTTATTTATTTTTTTATAATCATTAGCGTTTGGGAAGTGCTGTTAAGGTCATGTTCGTAGCAGCCAAAGGGGTAAACAAAGCGAAAAAACCCTGACATTTTTCATTTACTGGAACAAATGCTTTATTGTGAACACATTGTGGACACATGATGTTTCTAATAAAGGAATATTCAGCAAAATGGCGAGGAACAAAATGGTTTGACAATCCACAAAAACAGACAATGCTAACAGGAAGCATACGTTAGCTTTATGCCACGCTATGCTAACGTTAGCAAACTGCCGTGTTTTGCTTCTACTGAACAATTTGCTGTGACAAAGCTCTCAAATGGACTCGATTTTGATGATTTCAGTGAGATGTTTCCTTCAGTTGTATGACGGTTGCCGTGGCAATAGCTAATTTAAATAATTCCATGTTTTTTGATTCTAAAGATGACGGTATGTAAGTGTATCTATAGCAACTAGCGCATTCTAGCCAGCTTTACTCTTCAGGTGAGAGTAAACAGCTCGCACGGTGGCACAGAAGTCGTTTTTCTGCAAATTATCTCAACAAAACGTCTAAATTCAACCTTCAAAGGAGCCATGGACGGTAAGTGTCGAGTGCTAATAAGCCTTTGACTTGGTTTTTCATCGAGTTTTAGAGGGAAAGACGTCAAAATATGTTGTAGCATCGACCAGACCATAGTTTCTGGGTTGTATCTGTTAGCCCTGTTTCTAGACTTAAAAAAAACTATTGATAGTGTCAAAACATGACCTTGAATGATAGCAGAACTCAAGTAGGCAACTTTCCTTCGCTTTTATCAATGTTACCTCGACAAATACATACTTTAAGATGATGTTTTGTGGTTTCACTGTCACTAACTCCATGGTGTCAAGTGCTAATAAGCGTCTTACATCAAGTGAGGGACGGAAGGGGCATTAAAATATGTTGTAACATCTACCTGACCATAGTTTGTGGATTTTATGTGGATTTTAAACTATATGTGAGCGTATCTGGCTCTTGAGACCTGTTAGTGCTATTTCCAGACTTCAAAAACTATTGATAGTGTCAAAACATGACCTTAAATGATAGCTGAACTCAAGTAGGCAACTTTGCTTCGCTTTTGTCAATGTTACATCGACAAAAACATACTTTATGATGTTTTTTGCTTTCACTGTCACTAATAACACCTTGTTTCTTCACAGAGAGGCGGAGAAGTCCTCGTCTTCAAGAGAACGGATACTACAGCGCTGATGGGAGGCCCTCTATCAACTACAGTGACTCTCCGCGCAGGTGAGTATCTTTGCAGCCATTTTATTGATGGTAGACTATTGTTATTTATATTACGACGCCTTTAAAGTTGAGACATGTTTTTATAAACCAATCCCTCTGGAGACGTGGTGTGTTAAAACTGTACTACGATACTTAGAAATGAGTGTGAGCTACAGTTAACAGTTTAAAATGCTGAAAATACTCATTGTGAGCATAAAACAAATAGGTGTAGAGCCTTTAAACTGTAAAGGAATGCAAATCTGTTGATCCAGCCCCTAATAACACATGTTTCTCTCTTCCAGGTCACCAAAAAAGAGTGGCCAGAGGTCCCCTACAGCGCCCCCAGCTGTCGATGGCTTTGTGACGGGTCATGCATTCATCATCTCCCTCTGCGTCATCGTTTGGGTTTCCTGCATCAGCATGACCTACATCTCGTTGATGCTGCGCGAACAGCCGAAAATGAAAAGCAACGAGTCAGTCCAGCTGTCGGTCCCAGACCAATCGCTGAAAACGCCGAGCGACGAGTCAGTCCAGCCGTCGGTCCCAGACCAATCGCTGAAAACGCCGAGCGACGAGTCAGTCCAGCCGTCGGTCCCAGACCAATCGCTGAAAACGCCGAGCGACGAGTCAGTCCAGCCGTCGGTCCCAGACCAATCGCTGAAAACAACGAGCGACGAGTCAATCCTGTCGCCAAAGCCGGATGGACAGCGGAACTTCCCTGGAAAATCACAAGGTATATTCAGAGTAATGTTGTACAGTATTACAGGCATACAAAGCCAACTTTTTGGAGGTTTAAGTAATGTCTAAAATGTCTAAAATGTACCGCGTCATTCATAGTGTTTTGCGTAATCCTGTCGTGATCCTGTTTAACTTGGTCACTGCTTCTTCTGCTGTTGAAGTGCCCCAATGTGTACACATTTTAAAACCCATAATACAACATTGGATCGGTTCTGAATAGATTGTAAATCGCTCTGTCTGAAAGTTTGTTTTTAGATTAGTTAAGTTATTCCTACTGCTGCCTGAGGGGGGAGTTCTAGACGAACTCTTGACCAGCTCAGTTGATTTTAAAATATGAATTGTCTTATGTTTATTAACCCCTTAACTCCCACCTGAACCGAGCACACACTGGCTTTACCCCAGTCCAAAAGCTTCTGGAAAAAAGCTGGGAATATAGCAACAAAACTGAGACAAAAACAATGATGCAAATGTAACAAAAAAGTGACGAAAAATTGATGAAAAAGTGGCAAAAATGTGACAAAAAAATGACAAAAACGTGATAAAAATTTGACCAAAAAATGACAAAAATTTGACAAAAATTTGACAAAATTTGACAAAAATTTGACAAAAAATGACAAAAAAGCTACAAAAATGAGTTGAATACCCAAGAAAATAATGATGGAAAAAAAAAATCTGATGACGTGAGGAAAAAGATCCTCTCGGGTCAGGCGGGAGTTAAGAGGTTAAGCCTAAAGACTACACGTGTACTAATGAAAATCTTTTGTCTTCCTCAGATTTCACGATCCTGGGATCCCGCTCTTCAGACACGTACGCACGCATGGGCTACATCGAGAAAATGCTGAACTGGATGTTTCCCAAGCACGCCTGGATTCTTCACAAATGGCAGAATCTGGTGCCTGGGTTCTGCTGGCCATTCCAAGGATCTGCTGGCCAACTCCACGTCCAGCTGGACAAACCTACCCACATCAGCCACGTCACGGTAGGACACATCACCAAAGCCCAGTCCCCGACAGGAGAAAATCTCTCCGCGCCAAGACTGTTCTCCGTCTATGTAAGTATCTGAGACATTATTTAAAGCCAATGGAAAATTAATATTATGTTGTTTGTTAAATGTAATGTCTGTTTTTTTTTGTGCTTTCAGGGAGTGGAAAGCAGCGACAACAGTGAGACGCTACTGGGTCGATTCGAGTTCGACGCGAGCGGAGAAGCCTTTCAGACGTTCCCCGTGGATCCCGCCGTCCAGAAGGCCTTCAAGGACGTCCGACTCAACGTGGAGAGCAACTGGGGAAACAGCGAGTACACTTGCCTTTACAACTTCAAGGTGCACGAGACCCCGGTGCAGCCTTAGGGGGCGAGCGTGACTCCAACGGCGCAGGGAAAATGGTGTTAGAGTTGACTCTGGACAAATTGGCTTTAGTCACAGAGTCAATGTAGTTTTCTGGACATGTGACAGTGAATGGACTTTGGAGGGGATGTCAGGAGTTTAGTTGGTGGGTTTATAGGTATAGAAGACCTGTGAAACCGCTTAGAATCTGGATGGATTTAGGTGGGTTTATAGGTGAAGACCTGTGAAACCGCTTAGAATCTGGAAGGATTTAGGTGGGTTTATAGGTGAAGACCTGTGAAACCGCTTAGAATCTGGAAGGATTTAGGTGGGTTTATAGGTGAAGACCTGTGAAACCACTTAGAATCTGAAGGATTTAGGTGGGTTTATAGGTGAAGACCTGTGAAACCACTTAGAATCTGGAAGGATTTAGGTGGGTTTATAGGTATAGGAGACCTGTGAAACCGCTTAGAATCTGGATGGATTTAGGTGGGTTCATAGGTATAGGAGACCTGTGAAACCGCTTAGAATCTGGAAGGATTTAGGTGGGTTTATAGGTGAAGACCTGTGAAACCGCTTAGAATCTGGAAGGATTGAGGTGGGTTTATAGGTATAGGAGACCTGTGAAACCGCTTAGAATCTGGAAGGATTTAGGTGGGTTTATAGGTGAAGACCTGTGAAACCGCTTAGAATCTGGAAGGATTTAGGTGGGTTTATAGGTGAAGACCTGTGAAACCGCTTAGAATCTGGAAGGATTTAGGTGGGTTTATAGGTGAAGACCTGTGAAACCGCTTAGAATCTGGAAGGATTTAGGTGGGTTTATAGGTGAAGACCTGTGAAACCGCTTAGAATCTGGATGGATTTAGGTGGGTTTATAGGTATAGGAAACCTGTGAAACCGCTTATAATTATGTATTGGTCTTAACGTGGTCCGACCTTTAAGTTCCACGGTACCCAAGTTTCTCAGTTTGTATCTCGGGGCGCCGTCGTACAAACAGGGAACATACAGTAGGTGCCTGGGAACGCAGGGCGGACACATTTGGGCATTTGCAGATTTAACAGCGCCGAGGTTCTCTGGAGGTTTGAGCAGGCCCAACACCTTAACTGTAGCCAATAGCGAGGCTTTGAATACTCACTGTTTGTCCCGCTGATGTATTGACCCAACCAGCAAGCGAGGTTACGAGAACTTGGCTGGCTGGTGACTCAATGCAGCAGCGGACCAACGAGTGCCGTTCCTTTGCGGATAACTTTATCTGATTCCACATCACATTGATATCAAATTTATCACTTGCTCACAAATGAATCAATTCCACTTTGACATCATCCTGGTTGTTCGCAGCACTGTTCACATGTCCAGAAACTTACAAAATGATAGAGAGGGGTCATGTCCTTTTAATGTCATGTTAATGTCTATGTCGTGTTTACTAGCGTCTTTTTGTCTCCCTTGTTTGCTTCCTCATTTCAGGTTTTCGATGGTCCTTAACACTGTTTGTCTCTCTCCAGGTTACACCAGTGATTCTTCTACAGGCAGTGGTGTCCAAAGGCACCATTAAGGGCGGCACGGAGGAGTTTGCATGTTCTCCCCGTGTCTGCGTAGGTTTCCTCCGGGTACTCCGGTTTCCCCTACCACAAGAAACATGCACAATCGGTTCCTCTCTGGGGCCGGGACTCCCCTGAAAAAGAGATTTAGTCGTCTCAGTGGGAGTGACTTTAGGTCGAGGCGCTGCAGGTGAATAGGGAAAAACATTTATTTACTTCTCTCCTGTTTCATATAGAAATTAGACATTTAATACAATTGGTCGATACGTTTCACGTGATTGAATCTTCCTGTTTGACATGATTAGCTGTAAAAAGTTTATATTTTTACATAGTTGACCTTGTACTGACCATTTTTTCGATTGTTATTCATATCACGTGGTAACATTCACTTTACAGCCTGATAAACGCCATGGTTAGTGCGAGCTTAACCCCTTTACTCCCACCTGAACCAAGCACATTTTCTCCAGTTTGGCTTTACCCCAATCCAAAAGCTTCTGGAAAAAAGATGTGAAAATAGCAACAAAACTGAGACGAAAACAATGATGGAAATGTGACAAAAAGTTACAAAAATGAGTTGAATACCCAACAAAACTGGATGGAAAAAAAAAATCTGACGTGAGGAAAAAGATCCTCTCGGTTCAGGCGGGCGATAAGAGGTACCTTATGCCTCAGAAACTCACTCTGAAGCTGTTGTGTTCTGATTTGGTCGGTCTGCTGCCTCCTCTCTGTTTCCTCTTCTTTGCAGCAGAGCGGTTTGTGGCGAGGGGGCGTGGCCGACTCCTCCCGGCGCCGCAGATCAGCCTCAGTGTGATGTACCCGGATGTCTCAGCACCAGTCTGCCAGATAACTCCGTCCTGGATCTCCTCGTCCAGCTCCCTGCCTCCACTGCCTGCTCCAAGTCTGTGAGAAAAATAAACTGTTGAACTTGCCTCTGGCTTCTGTCTCTGTTTTAGGGTCCAATAGTTAAACTCAACATGGCTATTTTAGCCATTCCAAAGTAAACTAGCCATTTATATGATATATTGTACCTCTACCACTATGGAGTACTTTTTTTTGTGAGTATTTTCTGGGGGTATTTTACCAACCCGGACGAGAAGACGCTTGGTTTCAGTTAACTCCGCCCCCTCTCTCCGAGTTGATGCCGCTCATGCAACTTTAGCAGTAGTAGAAATAAATATCACAGCAATAAGTGAAGCTACTTCACAGTGCAGTTATAGGGAGTTGATGTCTGCAACACAGCTTCATTATGGCTCACACACATTATCATTAGCACGCATTGTGATTTACTCACCGCTCTGGCCGCTCCATCCGGTGCTTTTCTTGTGGGAATCGCACTGGTTATAAGAGTTAATCCACTTTAGTTCTGGCCAAGGTTCACCAAACATCCATCAGTGAAGTGACAGTCACAGACAAACACATTCTGGCTGGTCGTCGCTGAATCCCGGAGAGAAACTCCAACCTGGCGAGTGGCCTCTTCTTTTGGCAGGATAGATAAAGTCCTGTCCTCTCGCAGTCAAATGCACATTTTCGACGAGACATTACTGTTTGGTAAGAAAAAAAGAATAGGTGGTGTCTGGAGTAGGATAGAAAGGTGCCTCTTCTTCACAGCTTCAACACAAACATGACTGTTCGGATGCTGAGGGGGTGCGTTTGTTTACTCTGCAGGGGCGGAGTAAACTAACTTCAGTATATACTTTAGTATAAAACTGAAGTATGTACAGCAGCGCAGGCACTTCCTTTATTTATTTTTCTTTCTGAACAACAGAAATAACGAAAAAGCTGTTTTACTAATTAAAATCAGGCCGTAAAGCCTTACATTACAGACGTCAGGCACTTCCTGGTTTTACAAGCTCACGAAATCCACGTAAAATGGGCACAAGCCAGTCCTGTAAAGGAGAGGGCGGAGCCGCAGAGAGCAGGATGCAGGATGCAGGAGGATTACTCAGACATTGCCGGAATGAAGCGGAAAAAAAACACTCTGGGGTATTTTTGATCAGGAGCCAGAGCTGTTTTTTCCTATACGCAGACCACGCAAGGTGCATAGGGCCCCGCATCTCAGTCAAACTACGGTGTTGTTGATCAACAGCACGCACTCACTCTCCGCCTACTTTGCCACATATAACACCAAAACAGAGCAGTCTGCTGAAGTGGTGAGCAGGAGAGACCGACCGCCTTCCCTCTGCCTCCCGGTGCTCGCTTCGCCTCATGTGCGCCTCCTCCGCGGCTGCATCATGTCACCGTGTCCCGGGCGCTGCTCTCATGTTTTCTCTCGGGGCATCGGCCACGCACTCATAAACTCTCTTCTTGTTGTGTCTGGTGGAGAAGCAGGACAGTAGTTTGATGGACAAACGAGAGTAAAGCCGTGTCCGGGGCCTTTTTGTCTCAAAGAGGAGTTGAATCCACACGGTTCTCAGTAACTTACAGTAACTCTGGTTCTCTGAATGTGCACAGTCTATGACGAGTTGGGCGACTCACAGGCTAATTCTCAGTGGTCTGACAGAAATAACCGTCAGGTGCAGGTTTTAGTTTTGAAACAGCGGTTCCCAAACTGTGGGTCAGGGCCAGAAGTGAGAGAATGGGACCATTTGCCATTTTAAAAAGTGGGGGAAATAAACTAGTAGTCCTAAATCCCAGTTGAACAATGGCTTAGTGGTTCGTGGCTCTCACACAGAGGTGGGTCCGCTCTTCATCGAATAACCATGGGATGCGTACTGTAGGGCCCCCATGTGGATTTTTGCTTAGGGCCCCAGAAAGGCCAGCACCGGCTCTGGAAATAGCATTACAACATGGTTAAAAGCTCCAAAAAGCAGATTTTTTGATTTTGCATGATATAGGACCTTTAAGATGAAATTGAAGTTGGGTCCCGAGGTGGAAAAAATATATATATATTTTTAGCATTTGTTCTTAGAGAAGAACACGTGAATGTCAAAATTGTTTGTAAGGCCTGAGGAACAAACACGTCATGAGTGAGTCTTAATGCCATCTTTTGTCTGTCCTGTTTCATCAACACAATACATCAATACTTCACCGACTACTTTCCCACTCTGACTGGTGTAAGTATTTTGGCTCACAGACTCCTGCTCACTTCAGGAGTCTGAGCGCGTCAGAGGAGTGAGTCATCCACCGAACCCTCCGCTCTCCAAGGCCCAATCCCTCCCATAATTCACCTCCCCATCCCCCTCAACACAGCCTGTAATCCGCCAAACAACCACTGCTCCTGTGGATCTCACTCAGTATGAGTTCAGTGTTCAGTAAATGCTCCGTGTGCCGGAGCTCGTCTCTCCCAGCGGGCTTTGATCAGGGGGTTTCCACCAGACACAGGAAAGACACGGGAATGATACCTGCATGATACAAACCTGCACATGGAAGCCACAAAATCAGAGTGATGGGTCCATTTGGTTTGTATGAGCGCGTTAAACGCTCAATAAACTCCCCAGTAATAATAATAATAATAATAATAATAATAATAATAATAATAATAATAATAATAATAATGCATCTGTGTTATATATTTCTGGACACTCAAAGACCCTTTACATTGCATTAGTCATTCACTCCACACTTGGTGGTGGTAAGCTACTATGTTAGCCACAGCGGCCCTGGGGTAGTGTTGCGGTAGTTACTTTGAAAAAGTAATCTGATTACTGATTTTCCTTGTCTTGTATGATTGAATGTTTTGTGTTGGTATGAGTTATATTTTGTTTGGTATTTGTTTAGTTTTATTTCAGTGATACCTTGACATGAGTTGTTTACACTGGGACCGTTTTCCGTTGCCTAAAGTCACTGTTATGATCCGTCTCCATCTACAGCAGGGGTGCCCAAACTTGAGAGCCAAAATGAGAGCCAAAATGAGAGCCAAAATGAAAAAGTGCATGTGGTCCGCGGGCGAAACACGGCAAAGTCAAGCATAAAACACATAAAACTGCAAATCATACTAGTCACTTTATTCTATTTTTGGATAGACTATACATTTGCATTTGATTCTATCTATGCAAATAACATGCTACATTAAAACAAACGTTAACTATGGCAAAAGCCTAGTTTCAGTCGAACAAAATCAACTATTGTAGCAATTTAGCACAAAATGTAAACGACGCCTGAATCTACAGCATCGACAGTTCATTTCAAAATACACGTCAATGATCTGTAGTGACTTAATCTCATTCATTTGTTGGCGCAAAGAAAATGCCACATTAGATAATTTTGAAAGTTTCAGTTCGGCATAAGTCAATTTTTAACATGTACCTTTGCAATAAAAGTTGGGAACATGTGAAAGTGTTTGTGCTGCAACGCTCTGTGATAAACAACAAGACACCACAACAGTGAAAGAAGTGAAACAGCGCCCCCAATGTGACGCTGGTGGCCAAAAAGTGTACTGCATCCATATTTACCATTGAGAATGAATGGGAGAAAGTTGATATTAGCCATACGCAACGCAACAGTAGGTCACTCTCTGGCTGGCCAATTGTTCCGGAGGGCCAAATTAGGCCCGCGAGCCTCACTTTGGGCACCCCTGATCTGCAGAATCTACTTTGATAAATAAACATTCAAACATGTGAAAACTGCAGATGGTCTATGTTGTTTTCTGATCTGCTACAGTAACATGACCACAGGCTTTTGGTGCAAAACATCTGGTCTTCACATCTGGGCCACAGGGCTGCTCAGTAATGGAAATAATCATAAAAATCATGATTATTTATTAGTTGAAACGTTGTTCTTTCTACAACAGTGTAAGAACAGTGTAACAATGATAATACTGGGGAAAGAAGTGCAAAAGAGAAATCAGAATGTTTATAACAGACGTTTGAATTTCTGGATTACCTAGAGGTCATTCTTCTTCCATAAACTGTGTGTGATGTCTCTGTAGAACACATGTACAGAGGGTTGTTGAACACATTCATTATAAATAAGCATACAAAAGTAAAAAAGAGTCATGTTAAAGTCAAGCTGCTGACTCAAGTCGATCGGACAGAGGTTCATTAAAACAAAGTTCTTCACAGTAGTAAAACAAAGTCTGGTTCGCCGCATGACTGGTCATTTCAGAGCAGGACTCGCAGATGACTTCTAAAGTCCACATCGGGGCGGGTGACGGGTCAGAACGGTCGGCGTCTAAATAGATTTGATCAGAATGAACTACATTTTTATGCCTGGCATGGATCAGATGAATGAGGAGAGAGTACAGAGGCTGGACAGAATGCTCAGATGTGTGTGTGTAAATCAGACAGCTGGCCAGACTAATACAAACACCAGAGGCCTCA